>NW_020837970.1:2222842-2674214 GCF_003676395.1 Aethalodelphis obliquidens
TATACACATACATGTATATGGTACACTGCACAGCATGCAGGACCTTAGTTCCCCAATCAGGGATTGAACCCATGAACCTGTACCCCATGTAGTGGAAGCTTACTTGGACTCCTAACCGCTGGACTGCCAAGGAATTTTGAGAAGGGGATGTTTGAGAAGTGAAACTAAAGGTCTTCAAGGTAGCAGAACTAGAAAAAGAGAATGAAAAGAGATTTTTGGTCCTGAATTACTCTCAGATAAGAAAAGAGCAGTATTCACTGTTAATCATGTGCAAATGACATCTTTTATAGTATGCAATACTATCGATTTTTTTTTCAGGTGGTTTGAACCTTTTGTCATGCAGTGGCTAGATGAAAATGAAGACGTGTCAATGGAGTTCCTTAATGGAGCCCTGGGAAGAGACAAAAAAGATGGAGTGAGTTTAAATGACTTTCAGATTGCTTATTGTCAAGATTCATTTACACTGCTCACTTTTAAGCTAATGGGAATTTTTAGGCTTATTGCTATTAATTAAGTTTAATTTTAATCCTCTCATTACCAAAATATAATTAAAACACAATTTTAAATGCTGATAAGAACCCTAGGGAATTGCTTTTAAAAAAAATCGATCACCCTTTTACCCCAAGATTCTTTACTCCTTGAATTGGTCTGAATCTACAAGTTCAGTGGGCTTATACAAAGCTCCCCTGTTGTTCTGGAACCCTTCCAGGATTCCAAGATTAGGAACAGACACCCTCCCAATCCCTCTGGAGCAAATCAAATGTCTTGAGCCACAATCGGCTTGCTAAACCATCTTAATGCCTGTGGGGAATGAGAAATTGAAAGAACCAGTCCCTCAATTCAGTAATGGAGAAACCAATTAATAGCAACCTGCCCCATGATATTAGTTTTACTACACTTTCCAGAAAAGGAGATGGATGATTTTAAAATGAGCAAGCATTTTATTACTGGGAAATGAAAGTACATGATATAGGAGATTGAGCTCTTTTTGTGAAATAATGAAGATTCCTTCCACAGTCCCTCTAAAGTACGCTTATGAGGATGGTTTCACCTTTTCTCCCCTCAGTTCCAGCAGACGTCTGATCACGCACTGTTTTCTTCCTCTGTGGTTGATGTCTTTGCTCAGCTTAATCAGAGCTTTGAGATTATTAAGAAACTGGAATGCCCCAATCCTGAAGCATTAGCTCACTTAATGAGAAGATTTGCAAAGGTAGGTTAAATGGAATGAATCCTTTCTTCGCTGGGACTATGGCATGTTGTTATTTTCCTGCACAGAATTTGAAAAATGCTGTTGTTTTGTAGCATTAGTCTTGTCTGACTACTACCCCAATTTAATTTTCTAATTCCAGTAAAAATAGGCTGTTTCAGGTTTGTCATCTCTCTCTCTTTTTACCCTTCCTGTTTCCTAAGTATGGATTTATCATCTTAAAAAAATCTGTTATTCACATGAATGACTCAGTCATTTGTAATTGATGAGACTACCTTAGGTGGCCAAATTAATTTCTATTTCAGCTTTGTAGCTGAAAATAAATCTTGGAATTTCATATTCAAATCGCAGGTATTTTTTTTAATCAGTAGTACGATAAAAAGTATTTGAACTTGGAGTAATGAAAACTGAGTTCTAACTTCAAATCAGCCAATAACTGTAGTGTGAGTCTGAGCAGTTCCCTTGATTTTTTTTTTTAACATCTTTACTGGAGTATAATTGCTTTATAATGGTGTGTTAGTTTCTGCTGTATAACAAAGTGAATTAGCTATACGTATACATATATCCCCATATCCTCTCCCTCTTATGTCTCCCACCCACCCTCTAGGTGGTCACAAGCAAGGTCACAAAGTCCCTTGATTTTTATGAGTTTAGTTTTCTTAGTTGGCAAATTGATTTTGAGCAACCAGATTCCTCTGAAGACCTCTTCCTCCTCTTACTGTCTAAGAAGGCTTGCAAAGTACTTACTATTTTGCAAAAGTTTCTGGGGAAGTATAAGAAATAAAAAATGCTGTCTCTGGCCTTTCAAATATATATATATATACATATATATATATAAAATAATCAAGACCACATGACATGAACTAATTGGAAGATGGCATGAAGAGGTCCACAATTCAATCTCAAGCACAGTAGAGTGCACAGTAAGTTGAGCAGAAGGAAAACTAACGAGAGCTGAAATACAGTTTCCCTGGGAAAACAGGGCTCATTCAGCCTAAAAAGGTGAAGTTAGAAAAGTATTGTAAGCCACGGGAATAGCAGGAACAAAGGGAAAGGAAAAGCTGAGTGTGACGTGAAGAGCAGGGAGAAACAATCCTCTGGCAAAAAAGCAAAAAAAAAGGAAAAGAAAAGGAAAAAAAAAAATCTGTTCTGGGAGAAGTAGTGGGGAATGTTAGGAGAGTGAGGATGGGTCCAGATCTTGAAGAGCTCTGCTTCCCAGGCTGAGAAGTTTATACTTAATCTCTTGAACAGTTTAAGAAACAGTGAATATTTGGAGATTTTGAATCACGGTACTGATATGACAAATGTAGGGATGTAGGGCAATGACCTACGCACCCCTATGCCTGACGGCCCTAAGGATAAGCCTGGCTTCATGGGTTGGATGATGGCAGAGGTTTCAGCTGGCTGCTTATTTGACAAGGGCTTACTCTTTGCCTCACTTGCACAATTTACTAGCCACTTTAAGAGATGTAGTCATGAAGAAGCACAATCTCTGACCTCAAAAACCTATAATGAGATGGCCAAACCTATAAACAACTATGAAAAAGTCAAATGCTATAATCAGGGTATCTCAGAGGTTGAAAAAGGCCTAGTGTATATCTGTATCTCTCTATCTTCTATATAGATATATAGAGAGAGAGATAGGTAGAGAGAGATATATATAGATCATGTTAAAAAATAAAGACATGCCAAAACTCAGTGAAACTGTATAATATTTAAGACATATTAATTTGCTAGGGCTGCCATAAATAAAATACCACAGAATGGTGGCCTAAACAGTAAAAATTAATTTTCTCACAGTTCTGGAAACTATAAATCCAAGATCAAGGTGTCAGCAGGTTTGTTGTCTTCTGAGGGTTCTCAGGGCTTCTTGCAGATGACTGTCTTCTTACTGTGTCCTCACACGGTCTTTCCTCTGTGTACCTGCAACCCTGGTGTTTCTATGTGTGTCTGAATTTTCTCTTCTTATAAAGACACCAGTCATATTGGATTAGGGCTCACACTAATGGCCTTATTTTAACTAACTCACTTTTTGAAAGGCCCTGTCTCCAAATACAGTCATATTCTGAGATATTAGGAGTTAGGGTTTCAACATATAAATTTTGAGGGACAAAATTCAGCCCCTAAAGGATGTATACATTTAACATGCCACTGCTTTCAACCACAGACGCCAACACAAGAGTAGATTACTTCATTTGCGTTCTCACAAAAAGTCTAAATTTGAGACCCTTTATGAATGGGAGGCTTGAGCCTGACCCTGTCATTGGCTCTGGCTCTTAGAAAAGTTTAAGCCTGGTTCACTGACAGGTGGATTAGGAAAGGGCTTCTTGTAGGAGGCAGCATCTTTATTAACTGTAGTAAGGTAGTTTTGCTGAGGTAACAAGGAAACCAAGAAACTGTATGATTTAACACAACAAAGATTTACTTCCTGCCCACCCAACATCAGATACCGGTTGGGCAACCCTATGGGGGAGCCTTTGTCAAAAATAAACAAAGCCAGATACTAGTTAAAGTTGTAAGGACAGATTTTAATTAGCAATAAATGAGTGCAATGGGGAAGAGTCCAGACTGAACGAGAGTCAATTTTGATTTGTACAGACGTCACTGGCTGTTTTAGAGGCAGAGTGTAGGAACAGGGAGGGCACAAGCAGGGGCTCGAAAAGCACAAGCAGGGGCTCTCTCTGTCTTTCTCTCTATACTGTCCCCACTGCCGAAGCCCAACAGTCCACCAAAAAGAAAATCATGACCTAAGTTCACACACTCAGAAATCCTACCTTCCAGGCCTTCCTAGGTACCCCTTCCATCAACTGGTTCTCTCTGAAGAGCTATCTCCACCCTGCTGTGCATTAGGTAGGACAATGGTTCTCAAACTTCAGCTTGCACCACTACCACCTGGAGGCTTGTTAAAACATAAATTGCTGGGACTCAACCCCAGAATTGCTGCCTCAGTAGATCTGGGACTGGATCAGGGAATTTAGATTTCCAACAAGTTCCCAGGTGATGGTTATGATACTGTTGGAGACATGCCTGAAGTAGACATGTCTTAACTAACTACAGATGACCCTTGAACAACGTGGGTTTGAACTATGGGGGTCCGCAGTTTTTAAATAGTGAATACTACAGTGCTACATGATCTGTGGTTGGTTGAATTCGGAGATATGGAAGAACTACAGATATGGAAGGCTGACTATAAGTTATAAGTAGATTTTCCACTGTGCGGAAGGTCAGCGCCCCTAACCCCCTGGTTGTTTAAGGTTCAACTGTACTCACTAGTATTAATTAAAGAACTAATATATAGTAGTGATTTTATTTTGTTGAATAAATTAGAATGAAATCGAGGTTGCCCCTGAATTGTACATGAACACTTTCATTCCGGTGTACTTTGTATACTCACAAAGAAATGGATGTTGTTATAGCCAGTGTACTCACAACTCTTATGGGCACAAGGCCTTGAACTACATCCTACGTGGCTGAGCCCTTTTCCTTAAATGCAACCTATCCGGACTTGCTAACCACTGGCATTTGTAGGCTAGTGGATGCGAGATTGTGGGATCAGTTTCCTCCCAGCAGGAATTCAAGCGACTAGGTTTTTCCTATAAAGTAGAGGCAAGAATTAGACCAGGCGAAGACCTTAAGAATAATCAGAAATGGATGTCTGGATTCCCCTGCCCAAACTAAATCTTGAACAAGTGATAGTCTGAGTTGCAACAAGCTCCTAAAGTCAGGCTTCTGTTGGTTTTTGTTCTTGCCATATAGTGAAATGATTCCTGCAGGTAACACTATCATAAGAACCTGTAAATTGAGAGTAGTATTCATATGTATGAGTAAATCAGCACTCATTAGGGAAGTCCCAAAGTAATTTTCAACATTACATCTAAAATAAGTTTTGGAAGGTGCATTTGGAAGATACTTCAGTCTGATCCACCACCTGTTTTCCTAGATTTATTGGTCAGCTGCTTGATAAGATGTTATACTTTCCAAAGCCAGTCTTCCATTTAAATTGATGCATATTATCACTTTACCTTGTACTTCCACAAACTATGGATTTTCTGTTATCCCTAATTTCAGGTTTCAGGTTTTCATTGTGATTTTTAAAGTCTATAAAACGAGTTCATAGTCACATTCGGGGAATTCAGCTTTGTAAATTAAACATGTCTCCTTTAGTTTAACTCCTTGGACTGTCTCCCCAAGTTGATTTTGAGCCGCAAAGAAAATTCAGACGAATAGGTTATACAAAAAATAAAATCTTTTTTGTCTTTGCTTTTCTATGGAAAGAGATGGTCTGTATCTACTTCTCTTGTTGCTTTCTCTCTTCTAAGAAAATCATGTCCACATTGGACTTACGATAATTCAAGCTCTGTAAGTAACAGCAGTAGGGTGCAAACTCATCAATATCTCTTTAAGTAGTTGAAATAAAATGTAACAAAGTTTGTTCATTTTCCCTTATTTTGCATAATTAATGGGAGCAGAGGGCATCCTTAGGCTCAGAGAGAGTTATTAGTTGGAGAAGGAGAATTTAGAATTAAGATGAAAAAGACAGAAAGAGGGGAAGGATTAGGCAATATTTTTAGCAAATATTGCACCAATAAATAACTTACTAATTAAAGGTAAATGTATTGAGATAGTGTGATGCCACAAAAGCTGAAGCTTAGGTCTTAAGAGGTGGTCTTTGTTATTAGTAAGGCTCCTTATAGAAAATTACTGAAAATATTCATTGCTAAGTGACATATATGGGAATGTTCTGACACCCCTCTCATAATGAGGTATTTAGGAACAAGGCAGAAAGTTGAAAAAATAACCATCACAAGGAATTTTGTCATGGTAGGGGTGCGTGTGTGTGTGTGTGTGTGTGTGTGTGTGTGTGTGTGTGTGTGTGAGGGGCAGAGGGGTGAGGATGGGAACTAGAAACCATGAGAGATGATGAAAGCGTGAAGTGTCATTCATTCAGGAAAAGAAAAATCATTAGGGGGCATTAGGTAATAAGTATCCAAGCATAGAGGAGGTTACCACCAAACAGTATACCTTCTGAGTATTTAGATAAGTTAGAAATAAAGAATTTTGTGATGGAGCTGGTTGTATTAAAATGGAATGGATGCATGTGGAATATCTTCCAAATGTACTCAGAAATATTACAAATTGTCATCTAAATATAATAGTTAAATTGAGATCCTTCTTTTGGCAAGGGTGTAGATTTAATCACTACTTATGGCCATTGTTCAGCTGAAAATGACATTAGAAAAGTTTTCCCAGTTAACATAACCTGGATTGTGTGTGTGTGTGTGTGTGTGTGTGTGTGTGTGTGTGTGTGTAGATAGATACATATATCTGTATATACATACATATAGGTCTTTACTTACCTGGATACATTTCACAATTTTTTTTTCCTAGACCATCAATAAAGTTCTGCTTCAGTATGCTGCAATTGTATCAAGTGATTTCAGTTCATACTGCGATAAGGAAAATGTGGTAAGTAAAAATGTCTCTACTTTCAAGTATTCCTCAGTTGAGAACCACTTCTTCAAACTAATAAGTAAGCAAAGGAAGTTGTTTTCCTTCTGTTCTCATACAGGATGATAGAAAATAGGGATCTCAAGAAATTGTTTGAAAATTTCCTAGTAGTCCTGAACTGGTACAAAATAGAATTCAAAGGAAGGTTGAGAGCATCTCAATGCCAGCCAGCTTGTGGTTTTCCATGATGATAAGGAATAAGGCTCATATAAACAGCTGAAAACCCTCATCATTGTAAACACTGGAGCTGGGACCTAGGAGTTAAAAAGTTGTTTATTGTTAATACCAACTAGTGTAGTTTTGGCACCAATACCAAAATGAGTATAATTTAGCCTTTCAGTTTTCAAATAAATTGAAAAGGATGGTTAATGTAAGGAGTGATGCTAATTTATACTCTGAATTATTAACTTAGCCTTTTATTTTTTGGATGATTGAGAAAACATTGATAAAATCTAAGCCAGTATTGCAGCTTAATAAAAGGAATAAAGAGAAGTAAGATAAACTAATTTAGAATATAATCAGTGTTATTTTATGGTAGAGGGTAAAATCTTTCTATTCACCATATATAATTTTAGGAGAAATCTGTCAGCAACATAGGATTTTTTTTTTTAAAGACTGAAAAGAATATTTTAAAAGTCAGTACTAGGGCTTCCCTGGTGGCGCAGTGGTTGAGAGTCCGCCTGCTGAAGCAGGGGACACGGGTTCGTGCCCCAGTCCGGGAAGATCCCACATGCCGCGGAGCGGCTGGGCCCATGAGCCATGGCCACTGGGCCTGCGCATCCGGAGCCTGTGCTCTGCAACGGGAGAGGCCACAACAGTGAGAGTCCCACATACCACCAAAAAAAAAAAAAAAAGTCAGTACTAGATTTTTTCAAGACAAAAATCAGGGTGTTTTTTTCTCCCTCAAAAAATCAGTTCCCACTATCAGGCAAGTCTTAAAGAGAATTCTTGCTGAAACCTCCTTGACCTCTTGCTGAGAGCTCATTAAGATAAGTCAGTCCTAATGGTTCTTGAGGGTCCCAAAAGATGCTTCTTTTCCTTAAAGGAAAATGCTACCTAGAAATTTTACTGAAACTCCCAGGTATCTCAGCAGTGATTTCTAATTGCCATTGATTATAAATACTCTAATAGGCAAGATAGAGTATTTATTTATTGAAAGCATATAGCTACAATTAAATTTATAATACATTTGAAAAGTATTATATTGAAAATCAAAACAGTGACAGATAATTTCAGAAAAGATTCTGATTTACTAGGACAGCCAAACTGAAGATTTTGAAAGGTGGCTGTGAATTATCAAGGCTAATTCCTGTCATTCAGAAAGGAAAAGTAGCCTTAAAAGGCCCTTGTAGACTTTATAGTATATTTTATTTTTTAAAGGAGAAAAATTAGAAATCAGCATTTATTGTATTCTCTGTATTTTTCCTTTATATTTTATACTTTTCAAAATCAGATTTTAAAAAAGTCATTGAAATATTATAGCACAGGAACTTACTTTTCCTTCCTCAATGCTTTTCTTTCCTAATTACTGATATCTTGACCAGTCTTAGACTCTCATTCAAATGCCAAGTATCATTTTAGCTTTTCCATGAAAGGATATCAGTTAGCTGCTTAGTTTAAGCTTTCAGCTGAGATAAATTGAAGTGCTTTTATACATTTGTGTGTGTACATATCACTGCTGTTACAGATTTCTTTAAATATCAAGAACATTGAAACATTATTATTTTTTATTTTCTCTGTATATATATGACAATATTCCTATTTCATCTGCAAAGTGCACTAGAAACTTTTAAAGAGAGACATCTTCTGAGAGATGACCATAACACTTGCTTTCCCAGGGGTCAGAATTATAGACGACAGTTAAACAGAATATCTGTGACAGAATTTTTTTTCTTCTGTGACATTTTAAATTTGGAATGGGTCACAAGTTTTCAATCCATTCTTCCACACTCCACATTATAGCAAAGCAACATTATCTAAATCAGAAATGCTTGATTTATTTTTTAAATCTTTTTCAACTCAAAAACATAATTTGGTGGAATCTAAAAAAATACAACAAACTAGTGAATATAACCAAAATGAAGCTGACTCACAGATATAGAAAACAAACTAGTGGTTATGAGTGGGGAGAGGGAAGGGAGAAGGGGCAATATAGGGGTAGGGAATTAAGAGTTACAAACTACTATGTATAAAATAAGCTACAGGATATATTGTAGAACATGGGGAATGTAGCCAATATTTTATAATAACTATAATAGAGTGTAACCTTTTAAAATTGGGAATCACTATACTGTACACCTGTAACTTATATTGTCCATCAACTATACCTTGGTAAAAAAAAATATATTTGGGTCATGTAGAAATGGCCATAGTCTGAACAAATCTAACTTTTATATTCATTGCACTTTAGGTTCCTAACTTTGTTCCAGGTTTAGAGCAAATGAAATACATTATGACATTTTTAGGGGAAAAGCCAAAATATACAAAGATTAAAAATTAACTTCAAACATAGGTTATTTTTATCTAACTAAACTCACCAACAAATGATGCTTCTAAATTCGGTTAATGTTCCCTTTACTATGGGTATTTTTAGCTGTCTTTGCTTGTTTTTCATTTACCACTGAAGTCTTTAAAGTAAACGTTGTTCCCCGATTAGGTTTAAGGTAGAGTTGTGTAATTCAATTCTCAGTAGTGTTTTGATAAATTGATTCAATAAAATTGAAATTTGAACATGTCAAGGTCAGGGGAAGCTTAATCAAAGAGGAAAGTCTCATGTTTATTTTTATCTCCGTCTGGATAACTGCATCTCTTTTTTTATATGTAGCCTTACCCAGGTCAGTGGCAATCTATGCCAAGTGAGCCCAAGTGTCTTTGTTCATTTGGCTTCTTAGTAGCTCTTTTCCATTGGAAATTATTATATTAAGAAGGTTTGGAGGTTGGTTTAATTTGTAAAGCTGGAACTAAAGTACTATTACATGTGTCAAAAGAGATAAGCTTGAATGCTAATATCAAACAATCAT
Source organism: Aethalodelphis obliquidens (assembly GCF_003676395.1). Classification (NCBI taxonomy): domain Eukaryota; kingdom Metazoa; phylum Chordata; class Mammalia; order Artiodactyla; family Delphinidae; genus Aethalodelphis; species Aethalodelphis obliquidens. Next base: position 2,232,578 of record NW_020837970.1, read on the forward strand.
AAAAGAGACTACCCAGCTAACTTAGACCCATGAAAAGCAGGGTGATTACACCTTTACCCATGTAGTCTTCCTGCTTCTCCTTGAGTCATGCTCTTCCTTCGTTCTTTCCCCTCTGCAATGAAAAAGAAGAAACCCCAACGGCCCTATACCCTAATGGAAAAAGCTCTGTTGGTTCAGTTTGTTGACATTGGGTCAAGATGCGGAAACCCTGAAAATCTGATCATACATGCCACGGAAAGGATCAGGCCTGGATCCAGTGACTCTCCATCATAGCTGGCAATCTGAATCATTTGTAGAACACTGTGGTTCAGCTTACTGAACAAAATCTATAGGAGATAAATCTCTGTGTTAAAAAAAAGAAAATATTTAAGTGCCGGGAATTAAGAGTAGCAGTTCTAAATTGTTTTCGTAAACTGAAGTTAGGATGTGGTCACTTTAAGAGTCAAATAGAAAGTTTTTCAAAGGTCAGTAATATGGTTAAAACAATAATAAAATCTTTCCACTGATGAGCACTAACACCTCTCTGATGTCCTGGAAGTCCTTTGCAGGCCTCTCTCTGACTCATTATTGGCTCATTTCCCAGCACCTTGGAAGGCATATCCATTTTCCTTTCTTTCACTCTTTTCTTCCATTGATATGCTGGCTCTTCAGAATCAGTATGTAGCAAATATTAAATTATTCCATAACTATTCTGAATTCCATTATAAATTAATTTCTACTATTCTGAGGACACATCTAGTCCTGTCAGAAAGCTTTACATCTTAATGTGATTGTTATATTTCTGCCTCCTTGGAAACAAGTCAAGGAACATTTTTAAAGCATGTATTATGTGTGAGGCTCCGTGCAGTACTCTGTAAGAAAAAGCAGAAAAAGACACAGAGGCACATACAGCGCATTTAAGGTCAGCTGGCAAGACAGTCAAAAGCAACTCAAACGTGAAGTTAAATAAAACAAATGTCAAGTGAGTGACAAAAAAGATACAATCTGGGAAAACAAAGGCCCTAACCTGAATGATGGACAAGACTGAAATAGCTGAAGAAGTTCAAGTGAAGGGCCTACATGCTAAGCCGAGCCACGGAGTCTGGAAAGCACAGGTGTTGGGGAGGTGGGAAGCAAGCCTCTTGTAGTTGAGAGTTCATCATAATACAGTAGAGGGAGAGGAGAAGACAAGCATGGTTTGGAGCTGTATAACTAAGGGCCTTGAATACCAAGGGGTGGCCTTTATCGATAGCCAGACTTAGTAAAGGTTTTTGGGGTTTTTTTTTTTTTTTTTTTTTGCATTTCTGAAATTCATATGGTGTTTTAGCTTTTGAAACAGTGAAATAATAGAATAGTTTAAACTAGTTTGTTTTTCTTAAAGTAAATCTTTAAAAAAGTAAACTGAATTTGGTTAATTTTGAAGTACAAAATGCCACAATGCTAAGAATAAAATAACTTCTAGTAATAGGTCTCCAATGGTTTATTGTCTAAGTATATTATTAAATTTCATTCCCCAAAGTGGTCATATTTTCTCTCTTCTATTCTTAACTGTTAAAAAGTATAATCTTAAATAGCATAATTATTCTATTTGCCAAATAGAATTGAACTTGGGTGATAGTTGTATACTATCACATTGAAGGTAAACTCATTCAGTAACTTAATGTATTTTTTGTTTTGTTTGCTTTATTTAAAGCCCTGTATATTGATGAACAATATTCAACAATTGCGGGTTCAGCTGGAAAAAATGTTTGAATCCATGGGAGGAAAAGAGGTGGGTATGTTTTTATGCCTGCATTTGCCAAATATCTCAGAGGTCATTAGCAGCGTATCTCTTTGCTACGGAGAGTGACATAATCAAGTTTTTACATGGCTTAGCTAAAGAACAGGAAATGCTAACAATCTAAAATACCATTAACAGCTAAGGTGATCATTACTCCGCAACAGAATACTTCAGTAAATACATCGGAAGTGTGAATAGGAGGAGGGAGATGGTCAATAGCCTTTTGTAATGTGTATATATAGTCATATATACACTATTAAATATACTTTTGTATATGCTGACGATATGTAAAGTTTCACAGCTGCAGATGTCTTTTACCATACTGCACAATGTCAACTTGATTATCGGTTCTCTTCTGCAGTGTGCTTTGTGGCACTACTGGTTCTTGGTGTATCGCTGGTTTATTTTTCACATCTCAAAAATCTGTCACAACTGTGTTGTGTAGTGTCTGTAACGTGTTGTGTCTTTGTCTAACATCTCTGACCTGCAATTCCATGAGCAGAAGAAGGAAGGAGAAAGATTCTTTTATGAAGTTTGTGATAGTACGCGTCTTATGACTGTTTCCCCTCCAAACTCAAAGACGGTTGCACTTCCTACTTGTTCTCATTTGCTTGTTTGGATCAGGCAGACTGTGAAATACTAACGGGGCAACTGCCTTGAGCTGCTGCAGTATTTCACAAACCGACATAAGCATCTGGGAATTGAGGACTGGAGACAGTGCTGCAAGGGAAGGTCATGCAGCTGTCATTCTCCCACCGCCACCCGCTCCGTAAAACAATCCCAAGGGTGGCTAGGATGAAGGGATATTTCTGTTTAAGGTTTTATTTACACTGTTCCTAATTATTGTGATAAGTACGCAAGACATATGTAAAGCTAGGTTCGATTTCAAAGCCAAGATCCCATTCATTTCTAAATTGATAAGGCTGAAAATGCTTCTTTTAACATGGGACCTCTTCACACATGATGTTTCTTTTAACCCAAGAGACATTTATACATTTTTCCCCTGATGTCTTTTTTATTATTCTCAAGTCTCAGTCTTTTGAAAAATAAACTTGCTATTTAGCATCCTACAAATGAGAAGCACCAGGATACATGGGTGAAGGTGCAAAACATATACTCTCTATAGGTCCATTAGGGAAAGAATTTATGCTAGGAAGCAAAAATACAGTGGGGGTATGGTAACCATATTTTTAGAACCGAACAAATATCAGGGCATAATCTGACATGGTCTGGCAATGACACAAAAACTTGAAATTAGGACTAACTTGGTAGTTCCAGAATATGTGGTGGCTAAGGAATGAAAGATTTCAAATGCAAAAGTATTCTACTAATAGTCAACGCAAAGTATCAGTCTAAGGAGAAGGGGCACTCTGGATATCAAGATTCCCTTTGAGGGAATCATTTCATGCTTCTTCCTGCCCTCACCTCCTTCCTCAAATATTTGATAAATGCCTAGGCTTGCAGGGACAGACACTCAGGAGAGAAAGTTAAGTAAGACAGAGTTTAGTGGGAGAGATAGATTCATAGGAGAACAGTTAAAAGAGAGGGCTGTATAGGCAGTAAGAGTGCACAGCAGAGTTAGTACAGAAACTAGAGCCACTGACTGCCTGGGGTGAGTGACACCTGGGGTCAGATTTGTAAAAGGAGGTGATAAGTAAATTGTCTTTTAAAGGAAAAGTAGAAGTGAGCCTTGAGGACAAAAAACTGCAAAGATATTTTGCCTTCTAGCTATCTCTTCCAGAAGTCATTCATATTACCACAGCTCAATAGTGTAAAGTATCTCAGTGGTGTAAATAACTTTGCCAGCCAAGTTGTTCAGGTACACTTTCTAATACAGTTTCTAATTTAAAATAAATTTATTAACCTTGACTTTTGAATGCTTGAAATATTATCTTTTTTCTTATTTCTCTTTGTTTCTCTTTTTGCTTTTAATAACTCTAAAATACAAAAAAAGGCGCAAGTTACTTTTGATGTTTGATGTCATATTCCTTACAGAACTAAGCTAAGTTTTAAACATTTGTGAAAAAAATTAGGTAGCTTTTTACCTTTCCAAGGTAGCCAATAATTTGTAAAATACGCTATTGGTAATTTAGGCAATAAATTCTCAATGCCAAATTATTACTTCTTACAAACTTTAGGGAGTTTGTAGGAGTAAGGAAATTTTTCTCAATTTGGACACATAAAGAAATGCAGAAGAACCCAAGAATTGGTAAATTTGCCGGCCAAAGAGATTGTTTTATAATTAGATGGGTATGCTATTTATGCCCATTATTACAAAAGACCTGCAGTTTGCATATTGGCCTCAAAATTACTCTTCCTATTTTAATGGTTTAATCCTATGATTTGGATCAGATAAATGTCAAATACCTAACTGAAACAAGAGCTTTTCTGGTTTTTTTTTTTTTTTTTTCCTGTTTATATGACAAGGCATTCTGCCTGTACCTGCTTAGAAACTCATGCTTCTCTCAGGAAATGAAAACTGTCATCCAATATTTAAATTGCTGTATTTTGACAGTTTCAGATTTTCAAGTAATAACCAATTATTTGATAGAAAATTTGCATTCACAAAATACGTAAGGTAGACTAAAATGATTCACAAGAAAAGAGCATAATTTCGTCCAACTGACCTACCTAACCGTTTCTGGATGACTTTAAAGTCATTGTCTTAACAGGTGAACAAACTAACTCAATCTGCATATCAAACTAATATGGAAACAAAATACATACTTTAAATAAGAAGCAACCCAATTTCCTGAAGAAAACCCTACTGTCAGAGCCATTCCTTGGAGGTGGCAGATATGTGGGTGGGGAACCACCACCTATCACGGTTTAGCACGGAGTGGGGCATGAAGAAAATTCTATGGGAGGTCTTCTCTCATTTTCTGTTCCCAAACATTTTTATCCAAGTGAAGTTGGTCTAAAATTGGTATTAGGATAATAGCAAGAACATGTGATAAAAAAACATTCAGCTTACAAGGTTCCCTAGGATTGGGGTGGGCAGTTTACATATGTTTTCTTGGTTAAGGGTTGGGGAGATATGGTTTATTAGGCTAATTATGTTTAAATGCACATCAGTGTCAGGGCTGTTTAAAAACAGGTAATATCTAATTGTTTTTCTGAATCACTGCCTTGCAACTGGTTATAGGTGAATGGAACTCTCAAAGTATGAGACTTAGGGATATTGTAAGTTTCCAACTGCTAGAGAAGTCTGCATCTGTTAAGGTGGCCTGTGCATGTGCAGGTAATCTCTTATGACAGAGACAGAAAAAAATTAGTCCAGAAGAATCACATTGGCTCTGATAAAGGAGCAGAAACTAACCAATCCTGAAATCACCTAGATTTGAGTGAAAATTGACATTAAGGATTGGTTTGACATAACCAGTAAAGTATCAGATGTCAAATGCAATCTTTGGTTTCTACTCCAATGTTTTTAATCAAGTTAGCATAACATAGAGCTACCCAGATGCTGAGGTGTGTAAATAATACTTCTTCCTAATAGTTTCTTAGTATTAGAAAATGTTCCTAGAGGGTTATAAGATTTATGACCAGTGTATTCTATTAGGGACACTTTTTGGTCCTGGGTTGCCTCCCAGGAGTTTAAACTGATTTGGGTCATATATGTATTTGGTGTTCTTAGGTTCTCTTGTTTATACCAAGTCCTCCTTTAACTTTCTCTACTCCCCAAAGTTGTCTTCATCCTATGCCCCTCTCTTCAACAATAGTTCAACTTGGGCAAGGACTATAGGTACTAATGGTAGGAAATTGAATTTCTGAAGACTCAAAGGAAGATTGGCTTAAATTTCAGAGAATATTCTAGGTTTCCCTTTACATGAATTTCTATCAGCTAGATACACTACATCTATTATAAGTTATTCTATTGACAACTAGTTTGCAAAAATTAAATTAACAAACAGGATAAAATTTTCTAAATGCTGGCAAAGTTTGTGTTCATCCTTTAATTTTAAAAAAATACTCCCACATTAATAGTTTGATGTTTTATTTGTGTTCATTTATATTATGTTATTTTCTAATATTGATTGATATTATTTTAGCACTGAAATCAGTTAAAAAGAATAATTGGCTTTTACATTGTAAGAGTAAGCATAAAATGTCCTCTTGATTTAATTATTTTTCTTTTGCCCCCTCCCCGCAAAAGAAAAATTTTTAAATAAATAAATAAAATAGGAAACTTTGAATCTTGAACTCTGAGTTACCAATTGGCATCCAGGAAGAAAAGTTAGCCCTGTCACCTCCAGAGAAACACACTGGAGCAACAGGATAATTGTTTATTACTTTTAATTCCATACTTGGAAAAATAAGGCACAACACAACATGCAAAAATTAATTTTTAGCCATTTTTAAAGTTTTCAATGGGCCTATTTATTTACAGGGATATTAAAAATGAAAATATATTTCAAGCAACACATATGTTCAACTAATGTATAACCAGTTTTCTAAGTTGTGAAGTTATCAAGTTGTGTAGGATATTTTGTCATACCTTGCATCCCACTGCTGTAACCAACAAAGGCTTTGCTCTCTAGCTCTTTTTTGTATGCATGCTATTTCAATCAATTTTTTCAAATGTAAGAACTCTTCTGGTTTCATTAGAATTATCTAAATTTTGCATTTGATTTCAAAGGTTAAAAAAAGGAAAGGAAAGAAAACAGTATATGTATGCTATATTGTTTGAAGTTTACCTTGTAATAAGCAAAATGTTCTAAGAGATAAAAGGCGTGCTCTCTCAGAACTCCAGAGTAATATTGTTTATGGTCTCTTTGCAGCTAGATCCTGAAGCTAGTACTATTCTAAAAGAACTTCAGGTTAAACTCAGTGGGGTTCTGGATGAGCTCAGTGTCACTTATGGTGAAAGGTAAGTGGCCTAAGTAATTACTATCCAAATGTATTAGGTTTCATTTAATGATAATCATGCCTTCAACACTGTCTCTCTCCTCTGACTGTCTAAGTCCGTTTAACTTCAAGACTCAATCTAAGCATCACCTCCTCTGGAAAATCTTCCATGACCCTGCGATTTTATAGTGATGTCTTGCTGCTTGCTCCCCAGAACTCCTGCTCCCCAGTATCCTGCAGTTGAGTAGCACTTACAACACTAAGTTCTGGTTAACTTTCTCTTTCCCTCTCTTTATTGTATGTTTCTTAACATCTCATTCTTATTTGCAATTCTAGTGTTTAGAGCTTAGCAATTGGCTGTTGAAAGAATAGAGGGAGGAGGGAAGGCAGAGATAAAATCCTCACATATAACAAGTATGAGTTGTGTTCATGCCATACACATCAGTGTGGTTTCACTTCGAAAGAACTGAACTCTTAACCCCATAACTGAATTAAGTCAGGATGATTTGTTTTAGGCTTTAGAAATGTTAATGCAGTTAGCTCATGGGAAACTACTGACATATCTATGTTTTGTCTTTTTTTTTTATTAACTTTGCTTGCCTATGGTGTGTTTCTAAAGAATGAGAAGTTCATCCTAGATAAACTTCATTTTGGATCTATAGGAAAAAGCCGTCATCTCTTCAGCAAATGTTAAAATAGATTAGAATTTATCCCTTATCGGTCATATCATTTGCAAATATTTTCTCCCATTCAGTAGGTTGTCTTTTCATTTTGTTGATGGTTTCCTCTGCTGTGCAAAAGTTTTTAAGTTTAATGAGGTCCCATTTGTTTATTTTTGCTTTTATTTCCTTTACTTCAGGAGACAGATCCAAAAAATATTGCTGTGATTTATGTCAAAGAGTGTTCTGCCTACGTTTTCCTCTAAGAGTTTTATAGTATCCAGTCGTATATTTAGGTCTTTAATCCACTTTGAGTTTATTTTTGTATATGGTGTTAGAGAATGTTCTAATTTCATTCTTTTACATGTAGCTGTCCAGTTTTCCCAGCACCACTTATTGAAGAGACTCTCTTTTCTCCATTGTGTACTCTTGCCTCCTTTGTCATAAACTAATTGACCATAAGTGCATGGGTTTATTTCTGGGCTTTCTGTCCTTTTCCATTGATTTATGTGTCTGTTTTCATGCCAGTACCATACTGTATTGATTACTGTAGCTTTGTAGTATAGTCTGTAGCATAGTCTGAAGTCAGGGAGCATGTTTCCTCCAGCTCTGCTCTTTGGCTATTCAGGGTCTTTTGTGTTTCCATAAAAATTAAAAAATTTTTTGTTTCAGTTCTGTGAAAAATGCCACTGATAATTTGATAGGGTTTGCATTGAATCTGAAGATTGCCTTGGATAGTATGGTCATTTTAACAGTATTGATCCTTCCAATCCAAGAACACAGTATCTTTCCACCTGTTTGTGTGGTCTTTGATTTCTTTCAGCATCTTATAGTTTTTGTAGTACAGGTCTTTTGCCTCCTTATGTAGGTTTATTCCTATGTGGGGGGTTTTTTTGTTTTGTTTTTAATGCAATGGTAAATCAAACACATTTTTGATGAGGTTCATTAATTTCATACAGAATTTGCTTTAAATATTAGTTCAATAAATGTTGACTTATTATTTGAAGCTATGTCTTCAGTTCTCAAATAAGACTGAAATTTACTCTTATGGAGAGGGCTAGTTATCTCTTTGAATCTCAGTCATCACTTATTAGTGTGTTTTGGAAAGATACATGCTTAACACACATTCATTGATTAGTTTTGCCACTCTTAAATCCAAAAGACTAAAACAAAAAAGACACTGAAGGTATCATATTTTTTCTCAAATGTAGAAATGAGGCAAAGTAAAGAAAAATCCTATGCTTGGACTTCTCTTCAGTATCAGAGGTGTGTTCATTATTTTCATGGAACCCCCTCTCAAAGTTTAAGTGCTGGGCCAGATGCAGTCTTGATGTATTGAGCTTTTAGGGTCGTAGCTCTGCCTTCTGCTTTGTGTTGTTAGCTGACCTGGATGATCCTGCATACTTGGCCTAAATGTTAATAAGTAATTTGAAGTTTCTGCTTACAAGGAGTTGGAGAGGCAGACATTGTCCCAGAGATTTGGGGGCTCGTTGGCTCTGACTTGGGGTGACACTTAGAGGCTTACCTCTCTTTATTCTAGTTGTAAGTTGATATGTGATTAGCAGAAGCACTGTTGCCTTCAGCTACAAAGGCAAAAATAGAGATTATTTAGCAAAGTTAAGGGAGATAAAAGGGGTCAGGAATAGCTAGAGGTGTTCAGAACCTTACGGGAAATAAGATGACTAAACAGAATAGAAACTATAATTAAATAAAAAAAGGATATTCAAATTATTTTCTGTAATGTATCCAAATCATCCCCTGAACAAGTACTTTTTATTCTGTTTTGTTTAAGATTGGGGAATATTCAGGTTACAAAGGCTGAAATATATATTATGATTGGAAAAACTTAGCAAACTTCAGTTATGAAATAAGGAGAGATGCCTTTAGGAGGGCACTTGAAGTACTTTAGTCATATGAAGTTAGCTATTTTAACCTAGATATTGAAACTCCTCGTTACCCTGTTTGTATTTCTTCATTGTTTTTTAAATATAGCTCTAAGAGAGCTAGGATTATTGAAGTAAACAGCCCACATGTCATGCTTTCCTTATAAAAAGAATAATTATTATATCTTTGTTGCCATAGATTTATTTCCCATACTGCCAGCCAGGTCTGCATCACACACTCAGGGTAGGTGGGAAGTCCATAAGGATCAGTGTGATCATGCTGTGAAGTCAAACTGGATAATTTCATGCTGGACTTTATGCTGTGAAGTCAAACTGAATCCACCCTTCTTACAGTCTAAATTAGTGGTCTAGAGTTTTAAAGTTAAGTGCATAATTAATTGCCCCAAATCCATTTCATCTACCGTTATTAAAACCCACAATTAAATTATTCTACCCTATGTAGCTGGTAGGGTGATTTTTCAGGAAAGCCAGGACAGAGCCAAAGCAAACATCTGAAGCCCGGGTCCCCAGGTTCCTGATAACACGCAAAGGGTACCCACCTGGGAACTGAGACTCAGCAACAGGACTTCAATGATATCTTAAGGATGTTCTTAACGTTTTCAAAACCTGTGCCACTTAGGTTTCTGCTTACACGCATTTTGCAGCTTGTTTTTTTGATTTATTACATTTCTTTTAATGATATCTTTGATGCCAGTGGCTGGCTGGATTAAGTAGATTAAAAATTTAGGAATATTTCATAGGATTTCTTCTGTGTGTCTGGCATCTTGAGTGCTCACAGACTCTGTCATTATTACCTGGTACTGCTGATTAATAAAAACTTTTCAACTATAAAATGGATAGAAAAAAAAGACTCTTTAGGTGAATTTACCAAAAATTGATAGAGACAAAAGATTTTCGGGTCAAATGCAGGTGTTGACTCACCCTGGATTCATGCTAAGGTAGAAGGTCATTCTCTTTCATTCTCTGGTAATCCTTCCTCCATATGCCTCATCTCCCCACACAGAGCTGGCTTCTGGTGGGTGTTTACCATATGGGTCTGTTTTAAGAACCTGTTTGTACATTTTTGGATCATGAGTATCATACCTTCTGCTCAGTCTATCCTCCAGCCCAGTAAATTGATTTGAGAATAAGTTCAAAAGAAAGTAGCTATTTTAAAGGTGATCATTACTGCAGTCAGCAGGATCACTGATGCCCAGTAGTAAATCAACTAGGTCAAGTTTTCCAACATTATTTACCTTTCCTTTCTCTTGCCCCAAGTATCTACCACCACTACCCTTCACTAAATACACCCACCACCATCACCCCCTTCTCACATCTGAAGCCTGGGTGTTCTTCACTACCCCCAATGCCACCCTTCCCCCCAACCACTACCTGACAAAAGTCCAAAGGCAGGTCCAGCCAGATAAAAGCCAAGTGGTTAGGCATTCAGCTTCCTTTGAACCTAAACCTGAAACAGCATATTCCATTGAATGAGATAAATACACAGAGAGCCAAGAAATGAACCACATCCACAGAGGCAAACTGAGATCCAAGGATCAAAGAGCCAAATGCAGAGGGACAAAAATGGTGGTATCACTAGTAAAGAAAGTCACAGAGAAGTCAGGGGCCAAAGATAGAAACAGCCAAAACACAATGGTGGAAGTAGAATCAGGCCTTGACTACATACTCAGAAATACGGACCAATATTTATAAACCTGCTGTATCAGGAGCGAGAAAAACACCCAATTTGTGATAATTTAAAATATATCAGACTTGAGGATATAGGGAGGGGGAAGGGTAAGCTGTGACAAAGCGCGAGAGAGGCATGGACATACATACACTACCAAACGTAAGGTAGATAGCTAGTGGGAAGCAGCCGCATAGCACAGGGAGATCAGCTCCGTGCTTTGTGACCGCCTGGAGGGGTGGGATAGGGAGGGTGGGAGGGAGGGAGACGCAAGAGGGAAGAGATATGGGAACATATGTATATGTATAACTGATTCACTTTGTTATAAAGCAGAAACTAACACACCATTGTAAAGCAATTATGCTCCAATAAAGATGTTAATAAATAAATAAATAAATAATAAAATAAAATACATCAAAGATTTCCCATATTAGGTAGCAAAACCAAAAACTAGAAAAATGAAATATTTAACAGACTATAATATTTTTATAATGTAAATTCAAAAATAAAGGGTCAAATATGTGCCATAAGAATAAGGAATTATGGGTTTCCCTGGTGGCGCAGTGGTTGAGAGTCCGCCTGCTGATGCAGGGGACACGGGATCGTGCCCCGGTCTGGGAAGATCCCACATGCCGCGGAGCGGCTGGGCCGTGAGCCATGGCCGCTGAGCCTGCGCGTCTGGAGCCTGTGCTCCGCAATGGGAGAGGCCACAGCAGTGAGAGGCCCGCGTACCGCCAAAAAAAAAAAAAAGAATAAGCAATTTTATCTGTTTTGTTCATTGATGTATCCTAGTAACTGAGACTGGCACACAGTATTAGTTAAACATTTGTAGAATGCATACATACATTAATAAATATTTATATTATTTCTGTTTAATGAATAATGACAGCATTATATAGTGAAACTTCCTAAACTTCTATATAAAATGTGAGGAATTGATGCATTTGGATCCTTCTTAAATAACATGAACTGTGTAATCATTGTGTGTGGAGAAAGAGGAATGGGACTGACTTGATTTCAATACTAAAATCAACTCCCTCCTTCTCATCACCATTCCCATGATGTGATCATTTCCCAAATTTTTATTTACCCCCATTATCCTAACTGGCTTTTTTCTTGCCTGCCTGAATGTATATTATAATTACTCCTATTGTTGGAGGTATGAAAGTAACAGACAACATAGAGGAATGGTGGATATGCTGAAGGTCTCCACTATTTAAATCTCTTACTATTTGCTGCTCCCTCGGTAGGAACCACCAAACCTGGTGTAGAGGATGTGAAGAATGAAAACAGTAATTCTAAGGCTTACTCTTCACAGTCTTAATCTTTTTTCTGATCTTTCCTTGGGTGCTTGCCTGTGTTGGGTTAACAGTGTACTTAATAATTTAATGTTGGATTGTGTTTATTTGCTATTAACTATCAGTATAATATCAGTTACTGATGTAAGCTTACGCAAGGAGAAATATTTATTACTCATATTAACATTATTGCTTCTATTGGTTAATAGATTAGTCCAGTGTAAAACTAGGGGTTGATTTGCTTATTGTTGATATTAAGATAAAGTTATTGTTGAGCTTGAATACTTTCCTAATTGGTGGAGTTTTTAAGCCAACTATGGTCTTGTTTATTTACTCTCTAGATAAGGTTGTATCCATTTCTAAAAAGCTATACCTTTTTAGAGTAACATTTAAAAATACATAAAAATTTCTAATTTTTTTGTAATTTTAAAGTTAAACTAAGATTTTTTTTCTTGGACAACCAGCTGTCACCAGGCTCATTAGGCTCGTCACCTCTGCTTATAAACCTTCTCACTATTTTGCTACATAGATGAGTTTGTTCTACAAACTGTTCATAAGTAGCTCATCTGGTTCCGGGGTATTTAGCTAAGTTCTCTTTGTTAAATGTTTACTAGTTAAATCATTATGCAAAAGGTAAAAGGGGTAAACTTTCCTTTTTATTACTTGTAATGCTTCTTTCATCATTCCCTTACAGTGCTTTCTCTATAGGCCAAAGGTTGTTTTAAATTTCTATCTCCTGTACTTTAAATGCTGAGTGAACGATTGATTTAATTTGCTTGTGTTAGTAAAATTTGTGGAGGTTTCGGCTAGAATTGTTCGAAGTATTCATAGATTATGAAATCCCCTAGGTGTAAACGAGGTGCTTTTATTTAAGCTATGCTTTGATTGATCCAAGCACACTTTCCAGTATGCTTACCCTGACACTTGTCTCCTCTCATATACTTGGTGTTTGTTAATAGGTTATAGGAAGTTGTTATAATACTTGAGGATGGTGATGGGTGGTGTGTGCGTCCTTCATGGCCTTGTTCAACTAAGCACTCTATTCTTAATTTACTACTAACTCCTCCTTTGGTTTTTAGTTTCCATAAAAACTTTCGTGTGTGAGAAGTACATTCTCGAAACAGAAAATGCAGCCCATTTCTTCCTATCCCATAGGTTACACCTTGACCTAACTTTTATGTATAGTATTTATGCTTACTTTTACCCTTTTTAGGGTTTGCTGAAGATGGCGGTATATAGACTGAATTAGCAGAGCTTGGTGAGGTTTATGGGGGTTTACTGATTATAGAACAGGCTCCTCTAGAGGGGTGTGAAACATTGCCAAGTCCTTTGAGTTTTAAGCTGCTGCCAGTAGTACTCTGGTGAATAACTTTGTTATTATAATTAGGGTTTAAGGCTAAGCATAGTGAGGTATCTTAATCCCCGTTTGGGTCTTAGCTGTCGTGTAATCAGGAAATACTAAGGTCACTTTCATAGTTTATTTTAGCTATGGCTTTTTAGGGTTTAGTTAGAATTTAACTTTATTTTTTATTACTCTTTAACAGGCTTTACGCCGGTTTTCTATTTATTTGGGTTAATCATAGGAGCAAGATGGCTGGCACGAAGTTTACCAGCCCTAGATAATGTAACTTAGTCGAACTTTCATTTAAGGCTGAATTTTTATCAAAGCTGTTTCCCATAGGGGTGTGGTTAAGGTGTTATGAGCTACTACCATTAGTGTGCTTGATACCTGCTCCATTTAACAGTAATGATTTAGAGAGCATTCTCACTGGGGTGCGGATGCTTGCATGTGTAATTTTATTAAAAACTAATAGAAAGGCTGGGAACAAACCTATGGAGTTAGTAAACTCATCTAGGCATTTTCAGTGCCTTGCTTTAGAATTTAAGCTACATTAACAAGTTGTGTTTATATAATGATGTAACATGTATATAGGTATCCTGTATAATTTATGTTAGATTTAGTATTAAAATTTTAATGAAATGGCTGATAGATCTAGGGAGATGTCTGTCTATACAAGTGGTATATGTCTAAGTAATTCATTGGTACGATTAGGGTTTATTTTCTAGGTCTATCTTACTTTGAGCACTGAAATGTTCACGCTGTCAGATAGATTTAATTAAATTCTATGTATTTATATATTCCTGTCTTGTTTTGGGGAGTTGGTGGGGCATTATAGGCATGTAGAGCATAGGGTTTAAGTGGGGGAGGTCATGGGGTGTTGTTAAACAGGTCATTTATCTGTTCAACACGTTTAATAGGGGTGGGTGGAAGGAGGATGGTCCATTGATACATTCAGCCAATATTTCTTGAGGAACTCATGGTGTGGGTATATAACACCTAAAAAAAACAGTCCTGCCCTCATAGAGCTTATATTCTATTTGGAGCAATACACGACAAACAAATAGATAAAAACTATGTAATGTGTCAGATAATGGAGAATGCAATAAAGAACTGTAAGGAAATGGAGAATGATAGGAATTTCATTTCAGGTGGAGTATTTATGAAAGACTTTTCCGAGGAGGTGACATTTGGCTTATGCCTGTAATAAGTGAGGAACTAACAGACCCATGAGAAATTGCATGGAGGAGGGAACATAACAGTGGCCATGAGATAAGAGTGTGCTCAGAGAATTCTAAGGACACCAGGGAGACTACTGTGGTGGGACTGCAATGAAGCAGAGGGAATAGTGGCAAGAAATGACATCAGGGAAGTTTCCAGGGCCAGAATATGTTGGATTTAATTAACTCCATGAAATACATTCTAGGCTTTTTTTTTTTTCCCCCCAGTGGATCTGGAAGCCATTGAAGGTTTTTAGCAAGAGAGGAACATGATCTGGTTTCTATTTTAAAAGATACCTGTAGAGGGTTGAACAGAGAGATAATGTAGGAAATTATTACACAAGTTCAGGTGAAAGATAATGGTGGCTTGGTCTGCAGTAGCTTTGTGGAAGTAATAATAGATCCTCAGATTTAATATACTTCATAAAGATTTGCTGACAGATTAGAGGTTGAAAATTTCATTAGATTGGATGAGAAGAATTCATTAGACTTCTATCTAAGTAAAAAGGCCACATAGGCGGTTTAATAATGGTTTGTATTTTAGAGTAGAAGTCATATCTATAGATGTATATTTAGCAATCACCAGTATACAGACGGTAAGAAAATCATGAGACTAGATATGATTGCCAAGGAAGTGATTTTTTTAAATTATTTTATTTTATTATTTATGTATGTTTGGCTGCATGGGTCTTCGTTGCTGCACACGGGCTTTCTCTAGTTTCAGCGAGCGGGGGCTACTCTTCATTGCGGTGTGCAGGCTTCTCATTGTGGTGGCTTCTCATGTTGCGGAGCACAGGCTCTAGGCCTGTGGGCTTCTGTAGGTGTGGCACACAGACTCAGTAGTTGTGGCTTGCAGGTTCTAGAGCGTAGGCTCAGTAGTTGTGGCGCACGGGCTTAGTTGCTCCACAGCGTGTGGGATCTTCCCGGACCAGGGCTCGAACCCGTGTCCCCTGCATTGGCGGGCGGATTCTTAACCACTGTGCCACCAGGGGAGCCCCACGGAAGTGATTTTTGATGGAGAAATGGTGTGGTCCAAGGATTGAGCCTAGAGGTGGGATTGCCAATGTAGGGTTGCCAGATAAACTACAGCATGTGCCCAATTAAATTTGAACTTCATATAAAAATGGACAATCTTTAGTATAAATATGTCCCAAGTATCACATGGGGCATACTTACACTAAAATTATTCACTATCTGAAATTAAAATTACCTAGGCATTCTGTGTTTTAATATGCTAAGTCTGGCAACCTTATTACAATAGTTAGAGGTCAGACAATGGAGAAGGAGCAGCTAGTGAGGTTGGAGGAAAGCTAAAGAGGGTGTGGAGTCCCAGAGGCTAAGTGAAGAAGGTGTACCCAGACAAGAGTCACTCACAGTCGTTTTTCCAAAAGATGCTCAGAGGGACATCTCAGCTATTACTGTGAGTGATGGGAGCCGAATGATCTCCCACTCAAGTTAATTCGACCTGAAAAGCATCAGTCTTACCTACTTTACATATAAGCGTTCTAAGTAAGCTTTCATTGCAGCAAAATTTTTTGCAGCTAAACAATAAGTTTGAAAACTAATGAGCAAGGGCTATCACACCATTGCAAACAGATCAAACTCCCTGGGGTGAATTTAACAGACACAGGCAAAGGAAGGCATAAATGTTTGCTCTTATTCCAGAATTTATATTCTTTATTTTCAGTTTCCAGCTTATCATTGAAGAGTGCATAAAACAGATGAGTTTTGAACTAAATCAAATGAGAGCAACTGGAAATACCGCATCTAATAAGAACAGTACAGCCATGGATGCAGAGGTTGTATTAAGACCTCTCATGGACTTCTTGGACAAAATGTAAGTGTTCTACCCAGTTTCCTCTTTATTTGCTGCCCTCAATTTGCCTGATATGGATTTGAGAGAAAAAAACATATTTTCCTCTATGTAGGACAGCTTTAAAAGGGCTTCTACAGAAATAGATCAATTCACTAAAAAAGAAAAACTCTTAATTCATTACTAGATGGAATGACTATGTAGAGAAAAGGAAAAATGGAGAGGAAATAAGTATGGAAAACTAAGGAGGTTGCTGCTCTGAGGCATAGAGAGATTTAGGATTTCCTGCTTCTCAGATAACATATTGTTCTGCAACTTCTTGGACATGGAGAAAGACTGAGTTGACTCCAGAATATCTGATTTCATGTCAGAAAGCTGCTGAAGAAGAGAATAGCACAAATGTGACTACAGTTAATTCAGCTCAGAGGCAAGTAGATTGCTGCCTCACCCCACCTTCTATAACTATTTACTGAGTGTCCACCTGTTTCAAACTCTAATCTAGGCACTGGACAGTGATGATGGAGAGGAGAGTCAAGGTCCTTGACTCCATGGAGATTCCAGTCCAGTAGTGGTGGGAGTGGGTGGGAATGAAGGTCTTTATGACCAACTAAGACAGTGTTCTGAACCAAAAGGTTGGTTTATTTTGCTTCTGTTCCATCCCTCCTCTTCGAAGTTCTAATTTTGTAAGTTTGGAGTAGGGTCCAGGCACCTACATTTTAAAGTGTATTCACAGTTGGCAACCATTGATCTAAAGCAGCAAGAGGTATGATTTCTTAAATGGTGATACTTAAAACCAGAACTGAAGGTAGAAAAGCAAAAAATAACTTTGAATGCCTACCATGGGACCAGTATTATACCTACTAGTTTACATATATTACCTCATTTAATATTGTTGTGGAAAATTAATTAATGCCAAAGAGACCAAGATAAATAAGAGGGATACAGTACCTTTCCTTAAAGATAAGGATAACAAAGAAGGAATTAGTAAGGAGAACCTCTTCTATATATTTATGACTTCTACCTTAATTCCATTTCCCTTTGCTTATAACCTTACTGCGTAAGTAAGACTAATGTTCTTATCACTTTAGTTTTAGTATTTGGTAGAAAAATTAAGTCTTATTTTCTGTCTGCTATGGGGAAATATCTAGAAGATAGGTGAATAGGTAATTAGGTAGCTTAGCAGGAAGCAGGTAGGCAAGTGGCATAGAAGAAAAAAGTAGAAGGGAGGAAGAAAAGAGAGAGAAGAGGAAGAAAGAGAGAAAGGCGTCTTCATATCTTTAGTTTCCTAATAGACACTTTTATCACCTCATTTCCTATATAACCCCTTGAAATTTGTGTCATCGTATATGGCTCTTTTCTATGGACAAGACTTAATTGAATCACAGAAACTACCATTTAGTTGTGAATGTGATGGTGAGCGGAGGGCAGGACAAAGCAATCCTGATCTTCTTAAAACTCCTACTGGAATGCCTTCTGTTTTTGGAATTCCAGGCAGCAGTTTGGAGATACATCATTGATCACTGACAAAACTGTTTATTTTTGCATATGCTATAAGCAAAGTTGTGGAACATACAAAAAGTTTGAAGTTATCCTAATACAGTTATCTACTAGTTGAGGGACCTTACATCCATTTCATCATCTATAAAACAGAGCTAATACATAAAGTGGGTTGGCTCTTCTTTTCAGGATATTTAGATTCTTATTTTCCTCAGTCTTATTTTCTCTTTCTAATTATACTTTATCATATCATCATGTATGTAATTTCCTCTAATTCTTAGTAGAAAGAAACAGTATATAAAAATAGAAAAACATCAATGAGCTTTAAAATATTGTAAAAGATTTTAAAATTTTGGAAAGAGATATTATACGAGGCATGGAGAGTTGTGGAAATTTTCTGGGCTAATACAGAATGTACAGCCATAAAGCCACTTGTTAGAGGACTTTTTTAAAAAAGTTAGATATTCTGTTCTCAAGGAGCTAAGAGTTTAGAAAGAAAAAATAAGAAAAGTAGAATAAATGCAATAAGGTGTAAAGTAATAATCTCCTGTTCAGATGGTCAGTAGAAAGTCCACTTGGGTTGGGTCTTCTTTAAAGGCAGTTAGGGTTTAGATGTATGGAAATAGGGGATGGGCGTTCCAGGGGGTAGGAAAAGCAGCTGGATATGTTTTCATGAGAATATGCTCAACTGTGTGACAGGAAATCATATTAGCAGCTAGTCTACATGGCATTTGAAAATTGTCTGATTAATTGGTTCTGTGGTCAGCCAAAATAGATAGCTCAGGTTCCAAAATTTATGTGTTCAGCTTGCATTATCAAGCTGGTTAACGCTGACTAAATTAAGGAAGCAGTTGCTAGATTTCCCCTCTATTTTTTGTTATTTAAAATGAATGATTAAGGGCCAAAGTAAGTCTTCAAGGTGGTTTTGAGACAATCCCTTTAAAAATTGTTATATTATAAATGTATAGACTCTCTTTGTGCAGCCTCCTTAAATAAAACATCATATTTCTTTATGCTCCATTTTCTCCATCAAGACCTCACCACTCTATAAAACAAGCTATAAGGGCCATTTCCAGCCAGCAGAAATCCCATGCAGAGCTGCAAACATGTCAACAATTTTATTCCTATTGGTTCAGCTCCAGTTTAAACAGGGTTAGTTAGCATGCCAAGTACATCAGCTGACCATAAAAACAAGATCAATTTTTAAACTCAGACCTTTTGGAAATGGAAATGACACATCTGCTGTAAAATGGGCAGGTTTGTTGTGTCTTAAATCATCCTAGGAATTTCTCTGAGGGTAGGTTCTGCTGTTCTTCCATGACACATCATCTGGTTTCCACCCTATGTTCATATAGTGAATACCTATCTACCAGGAAGCTAAAACTACCACCTTTGAACAATGGTTTCCAAACCAGTGGGGCTACAGAGTTCCATAGCTATGCCTCAGGGACCCCCAACTCTCCTCTTAAACCAGAGGAGGTCACTTGCGTGTACTTTTATATATTAGGTATCTATACACAGCAGTGATAGGAGAAATACTTCTACATGAAAATGTGTTTGGGAAATCTCTCCCTTTGCCTCTCACACATCACATGCCTTTAAATATTAATTCCTTAAATGTTAATTATATATTTAAATATTTAAAAGTCAATTCTGTCTCTATCAGAACCCAGTTTATAAATTCTGAGTCCAAAAGTACAGAGTACTTAGTAGCACTATAGAAAGTCCATGAGGCTACCTTCAAATATATGACCCCCACCTTTGGCCCTCTGTGCAACAGGTTTGATTAACTCTTATTAAAGGAGTCTCGAAGAGTTCAGCATCATATTATGGTACATTCCGTAAATCTTTATGCAGCACTGTGCCTTCATGTATTGCTGGGCCTTCACACACAAGTACATTTACCAAGGGTAGCATGGGGCATTGGACAATGTACTGGCTCTCGGCCCTCACTTACTAGCCTCACTTCCTTAGACAAGTTCCCCAATGTCTCTGAGCTGGGTTTTGATTTCTAAAATGGATATACTAGATACTCATATAATAAATGAGAAATCTGCAGAAGAGGTTTCTAAATTAAAGTGTTATATAAATGCTAGATGATGTTACCATCACTATCTCACCATGAGAAGAATTTGTAAGAAATACCTTAAACCTATTAAAGTTGGTAAATTGGGAATCTAGAAAATCTGAACTCAGAGAACAAATTTGTGCTGGCTGGAAATAGGTAAAGGGAGTCAAAGGGTACAAACTTC
This sequence comes from Aethalodelphis obliquidens, assembly GCF_003676395.1. NCBI lineage: Eukaryota > Metazoa > Chordata > Mammalia > Artiodactyla > Delphinidae > Aethalodelphis > Aethalodelphis obliquidens. The sequence goes on from NW_020837970.1 coordinate 2,252,833, forward strand.
CAGTTATAAGATAAATAAGTCCTGAGATATATGTAGTATAGTAACTATAGGAAACTATACTAAATGTAGTATAGTAACTATAGGAAACTATACTAAATTATATATTTGAAAATTGCTATGAGTAAAACTTTTTATCACAAGCCAAAACAAAATAACTATGTGAGGTGATGAATGTTAACTAAATTTATGGTGGTGATTGTTTCATAGTATGTACATATATCAAATCATTATCTTGTGCACCCTAAACGTACACAATGTTATATATCAATCGTGTCTCAATAAACCTGGAAAATAAAGTTGGTAAAGTTTTGCTCTTGAGTGAAATCATATGCATGTTTGCCATGTTGTTATGTTGGTCCAGTGCCAGATAGTGATGAAAATGTGCTTCTTTGGTGTTTGGCCTGTACCATGAACATGGAGCATGTAGTAAATACAAGTCTGGAATGCAGGTAAAAATTGTGTACTTTGGGAGCCTTGATGTCAGTTTAGGATGCAATTTAAGAAAGGAAATACTCTGAATTCATTTTCTACCAAACAGTGAATTACCTAATGATGTATAATATGATGAAACAGATTTTTGATATTATGTATTTTTTTTCCGTAAATGAAATGAAATTTAGCATCTGAAAATTATAAAGACCTATTCAGGTATTTGAATATCAGTGCTGAAAATGTGAATTTCTGATCAATCAAATGATACCTCAATAAGAGACTTATAAGTGATTGTGTGTTTTATTTCATTTCAGATTAAGTCTCTCAGCAAAAATCTGTGAGAAAACAGTCCTGAAGCGAATATTGAAAGAACTGTGGAAGCTAGTTCTCAACAAAATAGAAAAACAAATTGTCCTCCCTCCTCTGACAGATCAAACAGTAAGTATTCGAACTAACATTTGATTATATTTTCAATAGCCCATCTAATTGTTTTTTGTTTCAATGAATGGTTTTGATCCAGATGAAATAGTAATTAAATTCATTTTGGGAAAAAGGGTGTGGTATACAGTGTCTTAGCAATGATCATTCCAATGACATCACCTTGTACAAATCAATTTTTTTCTTTTCCATTATGGCTTATTACAAGATACTGAATGTAGTTCCCAGTGTTAAACAACAGGATCTTGTTGTTTATCCATTCTCTATATAATAGTTTGCATCTGCTAGTCCCAAACTCCCAATGCAATCCTCCCGCACCCCCATCACAAATCAATTTTAAATAGTGGCAATAGCAGTCATACTTCACACTGGCTTGACATTTCAAACGTTATCTCTTGAAAAACAAATGTATCAAAGTTCAACTTGTAGAGTTGTCTGGTCTACACATGTAATTTTTATTTAATTTTATTATGACCCACCCCCACCCCAGGGAAATACATTTTTGATAGAATATGCCCGCTGTGTTTCTTTCTGCAATTTTACAGTTGAAGAAGATAAAGCCAACACTGCTATCTGGAATTTTTTTTACTTTTCCCTTTTGCTTTTATCTATCACCTTCGCACTTCGTGGTTAATACAGGAGACATCTTTTAGTGCATTTGAAGAATGTGATTGTATCATACACAGTGAAATCAAAACCAGAAAGATCAGTTGGCAGCAAAAGTCAGACAGTGGTCAAGTGGATACCCTGTCCAGCTAACTCAGCGTATCCTGAGCCAAGCGAGGAAAGAAATAACCCTAACAAGCACCTGCTATGGAATAATTTTTTTGTCTGTGACTGAGGACGATAAGTTGATGCAAATAATGAGTAATTGTAAACTAAACTAAAATATATATTGACACCATTAATCATGCACACTCAGTCCATATTTATCCAGTGAGATTATATAGAAAATGTTTTCTTGTAAAGTGTTCCAAGGTGCAAAGATTCATATGTTTGTGTTGATTTACGGCCAGACAGTGAGTGTTAAATATAAATCACTTTGAGTTTTGCTTCATGCCATGAGTGTATGGTATAATCATTATAGCCTACACGTGTGGGTAGCCAAATCCCATACAGAAACACACACACACACCCCACATTCGCACACACCCCTTATTCTGCTATAACACGTAATGCATTTCTGTAACACCAGTGACCTGTCACTTAATTTGCCAATAGAGGAATGATGTCAGTGCAATGTGCAGGTTGGGTTGCTTTATTAGTAAATTTTTCTAGGTGAGAGGCGTGGGAATATAACAGAAGAGTGTATACTTCAGCAGAAAAGGAAAGAGCACTCAGCTTGGCTGCTACATAGGCAGGAGCCCTTTCATCCTGTTTTTAAAAAGATAAAAAAGAGGAAGGGGGCATACTTGCACATTGGTCTGTATCCAGATACATGCACCTAGCTTCTCACACATGGCAGGCTACCCTGTGCTCAGAGCTCCACTTCTGCAGGCATTAGTCTCAGCCCACGTTATACTCTATTGTGCTGTTGTTTGGGGTTTTTTTTACATTTTTAATATCCCTCGAGGTAGCCACCAGCTTCACTGAGCTCCCTTTGAGCTGTTCATGCTGTCTCCCAAAGTAGCAGTTATTGTTTTTGATAGTTCTTTGGTAACAAAATTGCATGGACTTTGCACTGCCCCCTCCTATTTTCCCCAAAAGCCCTACTATTTCTAATGCACAATTTTATAGAATATAAGTTTTTTCAAGACTACATCTATGTTATAATAGCAGAAATGCTGTATATGACATTTCATTTTTTGATATAAGATCTTCCCTAGGAAAGCTAACCATCACCTCAATTTTCTCGAACATCAAGATCTCCAAGTATGGATTTCTCAATGAATATACAGGCTCCAATAAAAACATGGAGACTACTACTTCAGAATAGCTGGTTTTCCTTATTGTGAAAACATTCTAGGCTACTGTTGAGTATTCTAGTAGTGCTTCTGATGTTTATTCTGATGTTTTTCAAGCTCTCCCCAGGGCCTTGGGGTACTAGGGAAAACCTCTGGCTGAGGGAGGAGTTACGAGGGCAGGGCTCTGAGAGATTGGATGGCATGTCAGGTGGACTAGCTCCACCTTCTTCACCTGTGGATCTTGACATTTTGCATAGATTAATTTTGGGGGGTGGGGAGTGGAGGGAAGTAGTTGCCTCTGCTACAAATAAAGAAAGAAAAGATAAAGCTCTCTGAGGTCATACATACACTACACTAAGCTGGATACACTAGCAGTAACCCATTCAGTAACTCAGACTAAAACTTCCAGAAGTAGGATGCCTATGAAGATAGTTGTATTGCCAGCAGTACTAGATATCTTTGATCCAAGTTGTAAAATAGACCAGTTAGACCAGTTAAGGGCTTATGGCATTAAAGTCACAAATATAATAAGAAAAATAGAGTACATTGTCTATTGACTACATTTCTACTTTGAGAGTTACCGAAGTTATGACTGAGTCCTCTTCTCTCCTTTTCTATGTGTGTGTCTCTAGGGACCCCAGATGATTTTCATTGCAGCTAAAGATCTGGGACAACTATCCAAACTGAAGGTAATAAGAATAAAGCAATTACTAGTTGTCTATGAAAAGTAATGAGCTGACTACAACTCTGAGAAACCAACCTCCTATTAGTAATGGTATTGAATATGGCAGGACTATAGGAGAATGTGTGTCTGGGATCTCACAATCTGCTTTAAGAATGAATCAGATCAAAATTTAGGGACTGAATTGTACTGTCTTCTTCTCCCCACACTCCATATTTCTCATATTTTCCAATTCGTAGAGCAACTGGGAATTTTTGACTTTGTGTTGAAGCATGAAGCATTACTGCTTTAAATTAGACTAAATTAGAGAGCATATTTTCTTCTCTACAGTAAACTGACTTTGTATGAATAAAGGCAAAGAATGCTTCATAGAAATCCAGAAAAGTCTAGAGAACTCTTAAGGCAAGAAACCTAATGCGGGAAAATAAACTCATCAAAGCAGACATTGAACTCGTCGACATAATCAACCCCATTACAGCAAGGATTTGCTGTATAAATAACCTTACCTTTTATTATCGCTTGAGACTCACAAGACTTTGCAGTTGTGCAGGGAACCTCAGGTTTTTTCCCCTCTAGAATAGGAACTTGATTGGTTAAAATATATATTGCAGTTCTGTGACGGGCTTTTTTCACTTAGCATAATGTCCTGCAGGTTCATCCATGTTGTAGTACATGGCAGGATTTCCTTCCTTTTAAAGGCTGAATAATATTCTACTGTAAGTATATACCACGTTTTTTATCCATTCATGTATCAGTGGACTACATATAGGCCAACATTGTGCCTGTAGCTGAAATATTTGTTCCTGTTCCATTACTACCTATTAGAATATAGTATAGCATGGGGGTGGGTTCCAGATACTGACCACCTTGGCTCAAATTCTACCTCAGCTGCTTCCAAGCATGTGATACTGCCCAAAGTATTTAACCTAATTTTCAGATTTGGCATTTGTAAAATCCAGACAATGTTAGCACCTGGTTCAGAGAATTGTTGTGAGGATACATGAACTAATGCATGCATTATCTTTGCATGGTGCCTGTCAAGAGTATGCCACCTCCCACTCACAGAGGTTATCTTGCTTCCTCCCCCAGCTGGCAGCTCAGGGTTAGGTATCACTGGCACTGTTTTGTGTGTACAACACAGGCAAAGGATATCCATTTGACTGTATAATTACTTACTGAGATAAAATAGGTGCCCTATAATGTCAGTACTTTATTATATCACCTTCATTATCCCCTTTGTCAGAAAAACATTAAAAGCCAATAATCCATTTAGAAGACATAACCATGACATAAAATTCTCACAGGTATTCAGTGATGTCGGTGGTTCAGAGGGAAAGTAGAAGGTAGATGTCACTGTCAAACTATCGTTTTGGATCTTGATCTCCATTGCTTTCTTCATTCCTCTTATTACCTCCCTGACATTTCTAGTCCCTACTTTGAAAAATGGATTTATATAGTATTGAAGTTTCTCATAGAAAACCATGAAAGTGAAACATCACAGTGGCTTATTACAAAAGAAATAGCCCTGGCTATGTGTCTAGCATTCTGTGTGACATCGGGAAACATATTCCATCTCCCCCAGCTTCAGTTTTCTGAACTGAATGTTTGTTATATCAGCTATAACTATTTCAGTTTCAAGTGATGGAAAGCCACACTAACAAAAGCAAGAAAGGAATTCATTGCTCCATGAAACTTTATACTCCTGGGATAACTCTGGTTTCCATCACTGCTTGATTAGGAAGTGAAACAATGTTACAGAACCCAGTTACTCACTGTCTCTCAACTCCGCTCTTTCCTTGTTTGACTTACTGCTTTAACAAACCTCCCTTCCTGTTTGTAAGATGGTTCTCTGCTTATATCTAACATTTTTGAACTTGAAATCTTGTATAAAAAAAAAAAAGAACACCCCCCCCCTTGGTGCAAGGAATTCCAGCAAAATCCACTGGCACATCATCAACTCTAATAGAATATTTTCACCACTCCCAAGCCAACTACTGTGGCCTGGGGAATGGCATATGCTATTTGGCTTAATTCACATACCCACCCACCCCTGAGCTGGGGGTGCAGGCAGCCCATTCAAATCTTATGAACACTAAATGGGAGAGACCGGATCCTCAGGGGGCATATGCACGCTACCTGGGAAAAATCGGAGTCCACAGAAAACATCACACTTTAGGTCCCTTCATGGCCTCAAAATTTCCTCAATTCAGTGAATTCTCTTTTGATTATAATGAACTAAAAGCAAATTATGAATAAAATGTCCTAAAAGAGTTAAATTCATTAAGACTGAAATAATCTGAAGGACTAAAAACAGATTCGTGTTATCCACAGGTGATGGAAAAATAACTTAGTTTTAAATCATGTTTTCCAATTATTGTCCCTTGATTTTTAAATTTTTGGTCCATTTAGTTGTTATTATTTGAATTACAGAGCAATAAGCCCTCTATATTGTTATCTAAAAAATTAAAACTCTAGCCAAAACACAGAATTGAAAATTTTTTAACTGAAGTTGATTTATTGTGTTGTGTTAATTTCTGCTATACAGTAAAGTGATTCAGTTATACATATATATATATTCTTTTAAAAATTCTTTACCTTTGTGGTTTACCACAGGAGATTGGATATAGTTCCCTGTGTTACACAGTAAGACCTTGTTATTTATCCATTCTATATATTATAATGGTTTGCATTTGCTAACCCCAAACTCCCAATCCATTCCTCCCCCAACACCCCCTTGGCAACAAGTCTGTTCTCTATGTCTGTGAGTTTGTTTCTGTTTTGTAGATAGCTTCATTTGTGTCATATTTTAGATTCCACATGTAAGCAATATCATGGTATTTGTCTTTCTCTTTCTGACTTACTTCACTTAGTATGATGACCTGTAGTTCCAGCCGTGTTTTGCTGCAAGTGGCATTATTTCATTCTTTTTTTATGGCTGAGTAGTACTATTGTATATATGTACCACATCTTCTTTATCCATGCATCTGTCAATGACATTTAAGTCGTTTCCATGTCTTGGCTATTGTGAACAGTGCTGCAATGAACATAAGGTTGCATGTATCTTTTTGAATTGTAGTTTTGTCCAGATATATGCCCAGGAGTGCTGGATTGTATGGCAACTCTATTTTTAGTTTTTTGAGGAACCTCCATATTGTTTTCCATAGTGGCTGCACCAACTTACATTCCTACCAACAATGTAGGAGGATTTCCTTTTCTCCACACCCTCTCCAGCATTTCTTATTTGTAGAGATTTAATCATGGCCATTCTGATCCGTGTGAGGTGATTCCTGATTGTAATTTTGATTTGCATTCCTCTAAAAATTAGTAATGTTGAGCATCCTTTCATGTGCCTGTGGCCATCTGTGTGTCTTCTTTGGAGAAATGTCTATTTAGTTCTTCTGCCCATTTTTTGATTGGGTTGTTTGGTGTTCTATTGTTGAGTTGTATGAGCTGTTTGTATATTTTGGAAATTAACCCTTCTCAGTCACATCACTTGCAAATATTTTCTCCCAGTCTATAGGTTGTCTTTTCATTTTGTTTATGGTTTCCTTTTCTGTGCAAAAGGTGGTACATTTTTTGGTTTGTTTTTTATTATTGTTTTTAACACCTTTATTGGAGTATAATTGCTTTACAATGGTGTGTTAGTTTGTGCTTTATAACAAAGTGACCCAGCTATATGTATATCCCCATATCCCCTCCCTCTTGCATCTCCATCCCATCCTCCCTATCCCACCCCTCTAGGTGGTCACAATGCACCAAGCTGATCTCCCTGTGCTATGTGGCTGAAAAGCTTGTACATTTGATTAGGTCCCATTTCTTGGTTTTTCCTTTTATTTCTGTGGCCTTGGAAGACTGACCTAAGAAAACATTGGTACAATTTATGTCAGAATGTTTTCCTATGTTCTGTTCTAGGCAGAACTGCAAATTTTATGAAGCTGTTTTCCCATATTTTACTAGAATGTTACTTTCAATGTTTTCATTTTAAATCATGGGTCTTTTCATTTTCATGTATTAATTTGAAAGCATATTTGATCCACAGGAAAAGCATCATTTGAAATAACTGTATTGATGAGTAAATTCAGAAATCCTATATAGAAATATTAACAAATGACTACCTTACTTAAAAGAACAAGGAAAATAGAACAATGAGGGAAACTAATTGCTTTTCTGCATGTGATTATGATTTAGGATTAATTCATTAAGCAAACATTTATTCAGATGTTGACATATTCTATATTACTTCATCCTCTGGAACTTTATAATGTATGTATATTAAGTATGCCCAACTTATCACTATTTTATGGGATCAGATTTATTTGGCATAACATTTTTTAAAAACTGAATACATCTTTATGAACGGGTGATACAATATCAAAACCAGTTACTAAAAATACATCTGAGACTATGAATTTATGCAAGCAAGGAGTAACTCATTACAAGACTTTTTCAGAGACTACCTTATTTCAATGAGCTATTGCTAAATCCCAGAAAATCATTTCTTGCAAGAATTGTATTTTTCTATAGCACTAACATATATTATGTATTAGCATCTATTAAAAAATAATCTGACCTCATCAAAAAGCCAGTCAAGATTGATGAAGTCAGAGAGATTTATTTAATATAAAGTAAAGCATTTCTCTCTATAATTTGGCAAAAAATTTCCATCCTTTTTTTGGGTCTCAACCATTTTTTAAATATTTTTAAAATATTAAATGGACTCATGTTTGTGTTGAAATCCCTATATCCGAGAAAGAGGCAGTGAGATGCAGAATTGTATATCATGGGTCCAGCATTATACCATGTTTTCAACAATATTCAAAGGAGTGTGATTCCATTCAAGCATATTGAATCATTTAGGATATGCTGAAGAAGTACAATTCAATTATGAAAAACATATTGAGGGGCTAGCAGGTGATAATTGCCAAGATAGGCACTGAAAGTCTGCAGAAGTGAGTAAAACATATAGATTATCTTCAGAAGGTCATGGCCTCTACTAAATGACAGAGTAAGACAAAGGCTAGAATAGAAGGATGAGCCACTGTCTGTGACTGTACAATTCGTACATTGCACAAAACTGTCCCACTAAGGGAGTGAATGACAGCCAACTTAGGGACCATGCAACACTTGCTAAGCCACATGTATTGATGTGCAGCTGTGCCCTGTAGAAAAAGAGGCACCTTTTATTACTAGCCAAAAGCACTGATCCCTTGACCAAGTCATGTATTCTCAGAGCTACATCAGCTTTCCTTCTAATTCACAAAGAGGCACTTACATAAGTTAGAATTTAAGTTCCAGGAGGATAAAAGTCTTTCATGAAACAATATATCTGTCACCTAGAACAGTGCTGGCACATAATAAGCACTCAATAAATATTTGTTGAATGTTGTTGACATAGAAGAGTGGACGCCCTGGGGAGATTATATCAATATGGGGGTCAGGAATTTCTAAATTTTTCTTTTAGACAAAGTTCCTTTATTGTTGTCTTCAACTTTCTACCATCATTTCCCTAAAATAGTTCTAAATAGAGAGTTCATAGTGAACAATGAGGAAAATGCATTGTTAATATGGAAATCAGTTCCAAAATATTGAAAAATGACTTTAAAATATAGAAAATCTCCAGAGCCGAAATCAGTTAATTCTTTAGGAATTTTCCTGGTAATGACTAAGCATTAAGGGTGTCCGAGAAAGAAAAAGTGGGAGCATTATACTTAAAGTAGGTTTTATCAGTGATAATTGAATGAGGCTAAAATTTACCTCCTAAATCCCTTACATGATGGACCTTCCTCTGTGTGACAGACAGAAAGCAGGAATTAAGATGGAAAAGCTTGGACACACATTTTCCAGGTTTATCTCTTTTTTTTTCCCCTACCATTGGCTTGCAGGTGAAAAATAAAGCCACCTATGCAAAGCACTGCTTTTTAAGTAAACATTTAAAAGCATTTTAAAATTAAAACATTCAAAAGCATTTCTTCTTTTGGCAAAATGGATTTTTAGTAAATATCTGACAAAATCATCCTCTAAAATGTGTTCATATGAAAAAGATATCTCAAATGGGAAATATCTGCATACAGGGATTATATACAGATTTTGTTTGAAAACAGTTGTTAAATAAATGAACTGGTAATTTTATAAGCAGTTTTTCACTTGTTTTCCAGGAGCACATGATTCGAGAGGATACCAAGGGTCTGACACCGAGACAGTGTACTATAATGGAGGTGGTCCTGGCTACCATCAAGGTAAGGTTATAGTGTCCCTGGATATGGATCCAGAGTTCTCTGTGTACCCTCAGAGAAAGGTACCCCCATATGCATGTCTGTAGAGCTGTGCCATCCATAGACACAGTAGACAGTTGTACACATACATTCTGGGAGTGTGTCAGACTTAGGCCATACTATGTCATTATTACATCCATATTGCTCTGCCCTTAGAGTTGCTTCCTTTGTCTGCCTTTAGAAAATGTGTTTGAAATCTACGTTTAACAGGTGTTTTCGAAGAAAGACATGTACCCCCAAAGCCCAGTTAAATAGGGGATTTAGGGTTAACAGAATTTCCGTTTGTGTTTTCTATGCTTGCTGAAATGGTTTTGGAAAGATCAATTTTCTCTTCTCTCTTAGTAAGGACAATAATTTAGTTTTCTGCTGAAAACGCAAAGGCATTGCATTGTGTTCATCAATTTTTCATAGCCAGAGGTTAACCAAAAGTTATTGAATTGTGGGCTAAATATAGGCAGATCTCAAAACATAACTTAGAAGTTCTTTGTTTTCATGTGATTCTTTATAGATTTATATACATAAATTTTATATTTATATGTGAAAGTTTATTAAAGAGTGAAAAATTAATTCATCTCCTAAATTTGGACTGTGTCCAATGTCTCAATACTTCACTTGGGGAAGCATCTGTTATCAAGGATGTGTGAATAGTTTAGCAAAGAACTGTGAGTTACCACAAGCCATTTTCCAAGCACAGAATAATCTCACTGGATAGAAACAGACACTGCAACGGTAGTCATTAAAACAGAGTTCTATTTGTATAACAATTGGACACCTTCAAAACACTATTACTTCATGACTTTTGTAGTTTCAGCATTTAATAAGAGGACATCTTTTGCTGCTTCAGTATCAAAAACTGCAAAATGAAATTTGTGAGGTGACTATTTTGTGACACCTGGTGGAATGTGGCAAGTGTGAATTTCAGCAGTGAGATGACAGTGATGGAGTTTCTAAAGATGCAGCCAGAGTATGGGCTGGAAGTATAAACATTTTGCAAAATCTTTTTTTTTAATGGTAAACATGAAAAAATAAAAAACCTGTTCTTTTTGAAAATAATTTTCAAAAATATGAATAAGAAATGACTGACCCTATGGAGTTATAGAAGCACTAATGGCTACAAATAAGGAAGTGATAGTAGAAAAAATAACTCTGAGGCACACCATGAAAAAAAAAAAGTAAGATTTTTAAAATCAGAATTCAGCCCTTCATGGATTTTATAAGGTCAATGGATGACTCTAAGAGAGAGCACAAGAAAAATATGTTCTGTGAAAATAGAGAATGGCATTCAATGTACTGACAGGCCTGGCTCCTGTTCCTAACCCCAGCATTTCTCTAATTCTTCTTGGTGGGGACAAATGACCACCTCCTGCAGGACTAGTTCTGCCCAAACTCTGGGACAATCCTGATCCCCAAGCAGATCCCCCTGATCTACGTGTTGACAGCTCAACTATCCCATTTTCCTTCCCAGGTCATCCAATGATATTTTAGTTCAGCCTCAGCCACCAGACACTTGCCTTGCTCTTCAGGAAAAAACTACTGCCTGGTGTCCAAGATCCACATCATTATCTTGTTCTCCAGGACCAGAGTCTGACCCTGGTCCTTCTGAACCTCAGAGTCTGAGGTCAGGTCTTCAGTCTCCTTATTTCCCAACTTTTTCTCTGGGGTCCCCATGCTACACCTGCTTTACCTGCTTTGAGACTCTCTTATCTTTTCTGATTCTGAAATTCGCCCTGACTATACTACAAGGCACTAACCATAATGTTGACTGAAAAGGAATTCAGGAGAAAGAGTACTACTACTTAAAAGAATTGTAGCCTCAAGAGCTAGTGATTCAATGTCTGCTGGGAGCCCAGCAAAGGAAATACTGTAAGGCAGAGACTTCATGAGAAAGATATTCTTATACCGAAGCAGTAGATGCTACCCAGGCTGCCAAAGACATGATCCTTAATTCCGCTGCCAAAGACATGATCCTTAATTCCTCTTTAGCTGAATTTAAGCAAATAAGCTGGACATGAGAAAGTGAGAACTGAAGGAAGAGAATGCTATGGAATTTGTAGACTATAGACTGAAATAGTGTTTGCATTATTTCAGTCATCTTTCGTATACGTAAATTCTCTCTCCTGATCCTTATAAGCATCCTGGGTGTTAGGTACATCAAGAATGATCATTCACATTTTACAGATGAAAAAGCAGAGGCTAAGCAGGTTTAACTTGTTTGGCTAAGGCCACAGAGTTGCTTGTAATTGGCAGAGCTGAGAAAAGATTCCAAACTCTAAAATCAGTGTCCTTGCTTCTATGTTTCATTATTTAACTAAATGTTAACAAGGTGTAGGAAAATGTAGCAAGCCAAAACAGGTAATATTCCTACAGGGAGATTAGTTCTTTTTAAGTTAAAATACTGTATTTCAATTATTTAGTTTTCTTTTTAATTATTTAAAATAATGTGAAATCCTTCAACCTCTACACAAGTACCAATGAAAATATTAACTTTCTTAAATACTAAAATTCTAATTGGACTGGATTAGTCATACCAGTTGCAGGTAGTTTCAATTGTAAGTTAAAAGGATAGAACATGGCACAAGAAACAGAATTACAATGATCTGCCGCAGCTGGCGTAGTTGGCCTTAGAGACATTACATTTACCTGCCAACACTGAGCCAAATCAACAGCATTTGAAAATAAAAGGACAAGGCAACAGCTCTGAAACAGACAGACAGCTAACAACTTAATCAGTATGTGCAAGCTGCTACAGAGGCCAATGGAGAAACCCTATTTAAAGTGGAGCTTTTGAAGAAGAACTACAATCCTGCATCCTGTGGACCAAAAAACACATTCTCAGAAACTTAGATAAAGTTAAAAGGCAGAGGACTATGTACCAGATGAAGGAACAAGATAAAACCCCAGAAAAACAATTAAATGAAGTGGAGATAGGCAACCTTCCAGAAAAAGAATTCAGAATAATGATAGTGAAGATGATCCAGGACCTTGAAAAAAGAATGGAGGCAAAGATTGAGAAGATGCAAGAAATGTTTAACAAAGACCTAGAAGAATTAAAGAACAAACAAACTGAGATGAACAATACACTAACTGAAATGAAAAATACACTAGAAGGAATCAGTAGCAAAATAACTGAGGCAGAAGAACGGATAAGTGACCTGGAAGACAGAATGGTGGAAATCACTGCTGTGGAACTGAATAAAGAAAGAAGAATGAAAAGAAATGAAGACAGCCTAAGAGACCTCTGGAACAACATTAAATGCACCAACATTTGCATTATAGGGGTCCAAGAAGGAGAAGAGAGAGACAAAGGACCCAAGCAAATATTTGAAGAGATTATAGTCAAAAACTTTCCTAACATGGGAAAGGAAATAGCCACCAAAGTCCAGGAGGCACAGAGTCCCAGGCAAGATAAACCCAAGGAGAAACACACTGAAACAAATAGTAATCAAACTGACAAAAATTAAAGACAAATTATTAAAAGCAGCAAGGGAAAAACAACAAATAACATACAAGGGAACTCCCATAAAGTTAACAGCTGATTTCTCAGCAGAAACTCTACAAGCCAGAAGGGAGTGGCATGATCTACTTAAAGTGATGAAAGGGAAGAACCTACAACCAAAATTACTCTACCCAGCAAGGATCTCATTCAGATTCGATGGAGAAATCAAAAGCTTTACAGACAAGCAAAAGCTAAGAGAATTCAGCACCACCAAACCAGCTCTACAACAAATGCTAAAGGACCTTCTCTAAGTGGGAAACACAAGAGAAGAAAAGGACCTACAAAAACAAACCCAAAACAATTAAGAAAATGGTAATAGGAACATACATATCGATAATTACCTTAAATGTGAATGGATTAAATGCTCCAGCCAAAACACACAGGCTTGCTGAATGGATACAAAAACAAGACCCATATATATGCTGTCTACAAAAGACCCACTTCAGACCTAGGGACACATTCAGACTGAAAGTGAGGGGATGGAAAAAGATATTCCATGCAATGGAAATCAAAAGAAAGCTGCAGTAGCAATACTCATATCAGATAAAATAGACTTTACAATAAAGACTGTTACAAGAGACAAGGAAGGCCACTACATAATGATCAAGGGATCAATCCAAGAAGAAGATACAACAATTATAAATATATATGCACCCAACATAGGAGCACCTCAATACATAAGGCAACTGCTAACAGCTATAAAAGAGGAAATCGAAAGTAACACAGTAATAGTGGGGGACTTTAACACCTCACTTACACCAATGGACAGATCATCCAAACAGAAAATTAATAAGGAAACACAAGCTTTAAATGACACAATAGACCAGATAGATTTAATTGATATTTATAGGACATTCCATCCAAAAACAGCAGATTACACATTCTTCTCAAGCGCACATGGAACATTCTCCAGAATAGATCACATCTTGGGTCACAAATCAAGCCTCAATAAAATTTAAGAAAACGGAAATCATATCAAGCATCTTTTCTGACCACAACACTATGAGATTAGAAATCAGTTACAGGGAAAAAAAAGTAAAAAACACAAACACATGGAGGCTAAACAATAGGTTACTAAATAACCAAGAGATCACTGAAGAAATCAAAGAGGAAATAAAAAAATACCTAGAGACAAATGACAATGAAAACATGATGATCCAAAACCTATGGGATGCAGCAAAAGCAGTTCTAAGAGGGAAGTTTATAGCTATACAAGCCTACCTCAAGAAACAAGAAAAATCTCAAGTAAAAAATCTAAACTTACACCTAAAGGAACTAGAGAAAGAAGAACAAACAAAACCCAAAGGTAGCAGAAGGAAAGATATCATAAAGATTAGAGCAGAAATAAATGAAATAGAAACAAAGAAAACAATAGCAAAGATCAGTAAAACCAAAAGCTTGTTCTTTGAGAAGATAAACAAAATTGATAAACCTTTAGCCAGACTCATCAAGAAAAAGAGGGAGAGGACTCAAATCAATAAAATTAGAAATGAAAAAGAAGTTAAAACTGACACCGCAGAAATACAAAGGATCATAAGAGACTACTATAAGCAGCTATATGCCAATAAAATAGTCAACCTAGAAGTAATGGACAAATTCTTAGAAAGATACTACCTTCTAAGACTGAACCAGGAAGAATTAGAAAATATGAACAAACCAATCACAAGTACTGAAATTGAAACTGTGATTAAAAAACACAGAAAAGGGTACCCTCCTACACTGTGGGAATGTAAATTGATGCAGCCACACTATGGAGAACAATATGGAGGTTCCTTAAAAAACTAAAAGTAGTACCACCATATCATCCTCCCACTCCTGGGCGTATATCCAAAGGAAACCATAATTCGAAAAGAGACATGTACCCCAATGTTCATTGCAGCTCTATTTACAATAGCCAGGACATGGGAACAACGTAAACGTCCACTGACAGATGAATGGATAAAGATGTGGCACATATATACAATGGAATATTACTCAGCCATAAAAAGAATGAAATAGTGCCATTTGCAGCAACATGGATGGACTTAGAGATTGTCATACTGAGTGAAGTAAGACAGAGAAAGACAAATATCATATGATATTGCTTGTATGTGAAATCTTTTAAAAAAAATGGTACAAATGAACCTATTTACAAAACAAATAGAGTCGCAGATGTAGAAAACAAACTTTTGGTTACCAAGGGGGAAGGGGGGAGGGATAAATTGGGAGTTCAGGATTGACATATACACACTGCTATATATAAAATAGTTAACTAATAAGAAACTACTGTATAGCACAGGGAACACTCTGCTCAGTACTCTGTAATGACCTATATTGGAACAGAATATAAAAAAGTAGGTATATGTATATGTATAACTGATTCACTTTTTTGTACAGCAGAAACTAACATAACATTGTAAATAAACTATACTCCAATAAAAATTAATTTAAAAAATTAGAGTATAACTGTGACATTCATGCAGTTATAAAACTTGTCCAGAATATTATTTAACTCATCAATTAATGAGGGAACCAGTAAGATCTTATAACTGGCTCAAAGAAGATTTCCAAGAACCACACACAAAGATAAGCAATGAGGAAAGTTGAAATAAATTTACAAATAGAGGCAAAACAGATCTAGCCACAAAACAGTCATCAGTTGCATCCCACCAGAAATAATTAATTTGCATTTCTAACAACTCTTAGTTGCCAGGAGATCGTGAAACATCATTGTAGCTGCTGCTCGTTATTCTTCCTGTACTTTACTAATTTAATTCTCCAGCACTTATGCTCAGGTTTGACAAAACTGAAGTTTGTCTGGGAAACACTGAGAGGGAGAATGCCTTCCCCTCCACAGATGCCACCTAGTCCTAGTTCAGTTTATCCCACTGCTCTTTACAGTTAGGGTATGTTATTTCATCTGATACTTCCCTGGGTCATTACGTAAACAGAGCTCCAGAGCTCACCCCACCACTCCTCCAGGAAAAACAATCAAGTCCAAGTGAAACCTTCCCCTTTCAATACACTCATTTAATATTTTTCCACTTTAAGTATCATATCACCTTTCCTAAAGAAAGGAACTCTGATATTTTTTTTCATCCACCAAAGCACCTGAAACAATTCCAGACTCTCAGTCTTTGATAAATACTTTCTACATGTGAAAATATTTTAACATTTATATAAGAAGATCAAGGTATAGAACAAGTTTAAATATTACATCTTTGTTGACTCTTCAAAAATAAGAAAAGGCTCTTCCCATTTTGCTGTGCCTCCTCTTCATAACCATAGGTAGCTTTAGGTGCAGCTTGTGTTTTCACAGTGCACCCAGCTGGAGTGGAAAGGAACTGTAAGTGGCCATGGGTTTTTCTTTGGGAGGACGGTGTCTGCAGTTGTAACAGACTTTCTTCAGATCATATCACCATTGCCTACTTCCTCAGGCCTGTGCCCTTAGTCTTCTCTACATTACGGTCTGTGAAATTACACTCAGATGCCTACAAATGCTCAGAATGTGTTTCTACTTAGGGAAGAAAACTAAGACAATTATGAATTTTCAGTTCACTGACATGTTTCACCTCAGAAATTTTTAAGAAGTGGGATAGAGGGATAACATATATCCATTTAGGAGAGTGTATCAGAATCATTTGTTGAGCTTTTCCAAAACATGCCATTCTGTGAGAATCCTAGATTGTACGAGGCAGGTTGCAATGAGGGTGTAGTTTAGCTTTGTTGGTACAGGGAGAGAGAGAGAACCATTTATCTACCATTAATAGAATACTATAAACACATTATCATCTCTAAATGGTTGGGAAATAACATCCTTAGTCCTATCACGTATCTCTAGTGAGTCCTCCAAAGTGATGTCTGTGCTTAATACCTGCAGCATTAGAAATGCTCGTATCCCTCAATCACCTCATTTATTGTCAAATATATATGTTCTCTATTACCTTACCTATAAATATTGCAATGCTTTGAGTTTGCTGGACGACAAGAGCAAAAAAAGAAGAAGAAAGAAACTCTGTTTCATTGCATTTCTCAGACACAAGGTTCAGGAGATGTTGGATTTCCAAGGACCACTGTGCATCCTCACGTTGGCCTATGTGTGCACCATTGTGTGATTAGATCATGGGGAAGATGGGAGCAGTGGGCACCTGTCCTAGAATTGCAAACTAGTATCTAGAAAATACATGACCAGGAGATACCTTCTTTATGAAATTTGACAACCCTGGATGTTTTTCTCATGTTCTGGAAACGGAAGTCAACAACCAAGTTGACACAGTATCTAAACCTGGCACTCTGTAAGCATGCTGGCCACTGCATCTTCATGATCCCGTTTCTTTAACTTAAGTGTTGAATGAGAGGAAGAGTCTTAAGCTGTGAGGATCTGATGTCTGTGATGCAGAGCAACACTTCAGAGATACTGAGAGAACCTGAACTACGTGGTGATGACTTGGCAGTGGCCAGCTGGTGCTATTTCTTTGTATCTACCTCATGTTGATCATACTGTATTATTCCATTTGAGCCTCACGATTATGGCAATAAAATCCCTCATCTAATACTTCTTTCTAAATGCCTCTGCTTACATTATTTTTTTTCTTTTTAGCAATACTTTCATGCAGGAGGAAATGGCCTGAAAAAGAATTTCTTGGAGAAAAGCCCAGATCTTCAGTCTCTGAGATACGCTCTCAGTCTTTATACCCAAACAACTGATGCCTTGATAAAGAAATTCATAGACACTCAAACCTCACAGAGTAAGTAACACATTGGATGTGAGAATAAGTAAACTGAACACAACTAAACTTCAACATAGAAATCATTATAAATAATATCTCTAATTTGACTATAATAAATTAAAGCAGCAATAAGAATGGGTAATTATTATTCATAGAAAATTGCCCAATCTTTAGCACATTATTTTATAATTTCAGTAACACTGGGATATGCTCAATACTAAAACTATATAGAGTGGTTGAGCTTTGCTCTTGCTTCTAATTTCATAAAATTTAGTAAACCCTAGTTTTGAATATCCATAACTGATATTCTCAATTTAGAACAAAAGAGTTAGTGTTTGTTGGTCTTTGTAACTTCCAAAGTAAGAGCATAATTCCCCAAATCCTGACTTCAAATGCAAAAATCTCCTGCTGTCGGGTTTTCAGGAGGGCAAACTCATTTAATCCTAATTTTATATGAGAAAAATTTTAACTTTTACTTTGAAATGAGCCAAGAGCCAAGTATTTTATTGGAAACTCAGATCTGTTTCATGTGGCAAAGTCCCCACCTCATAAGCTTCTAGGATATTACTGTTAAACAACCTTTCTTTCAAGTTGCTTTGTGATTTATTATATTTTGGTAATTCCATGTATTTAAGATCTGGCATTTCTGAGAGATTATTGAAAATGTCCCTCTGAGTCAAAAAACAAAAAAAGCCATATGCAGGCTCAAACTCTAGAACATAATAAATTGCCTCCCAGATATAATAAAAAGAAATAAGAGGACACTGTCTTCATTCATGAGAGCTCCTTCAAAGGAAGCATACGGATCTTTCTCCTCGGATGAGAATGCTCCAGACTTGTCTATGTTTCGTCATGGATATTTTCATTTTTCTAATTACATGGAAGATAATGCCAAGGTAGGTAGGTGCTAGGTAGGTGCTTGACCTGTCTTTAATATTATACTCTGCGCTTTCTGATAGTATCCGACTAAATGCTATGCTCCTTTTAATGTGATCTTCAAACCCAGCTTACATTTTTAGGATGGTTCCAGAAAGGAGAAAAGAGTTGAGTCATAAAGCCTTGTCAAGATATACATTACTCCTTGAACCCATGATCCCTCAAGGTTTTCTAAACTGTGTAAATATGAATGCAGTTCTAACACATCTTATCAGAATAGTGTCGTTGCTTTATTCCCGAAGAATGTGAGTGTATAAAAACTTAGCTCTGCTTTTACAGGTATACATTATGTGTATATACACACAACCCATGTTTCAACATAGATGTTACACCAAAAAAACTACATATGTGTATCAATTGTGTATGGAATTTGGCACACGTGTTGATTTTCTTTTGTATGAATTGTTTGGCAACATCAAAAATAAATAGCGGGGGGGAATAAGAGGATTCATAATCCTAATAATCCCTGACAACATAACTTATTTTCGTCTTGGGTCTTTCTTTTTCTTTTTTTACTCCCCTTTTCTGGCTTTCTCTAAGTACACAATTTTTTTTTTTTGGCATAATTGAAATTGGTAGGCTATGGATATGAAATGGCTTGCCTTTTCTCTGATAGTTACCTTCAACCATGCTGGGTGGAAACTATTTCCATCTCCTCCCTCCCTCCCTTGTCATCCCTCCGACTGCCCCCCAGCCCAGCATGATCAGGCCCAAAGGACCTGAGGTGTGAAGGGGACTTGAAGGTGCACTTTGCTCCCCCGTCCCCATCATCTTCTAGACCCCTCTCTGCTTCAGGGTTTTGGGGGCAGACACTGAAGCCCTGTACAGCTGCGTCCAGTACCTGCTTCCTGAGGGCCCCGTGCTAGGGATCCTCCTATCTGCTCAGCTCCCTTCAGGGAGCCCTCAGTTCTTGCCTCCTGCAGCACCTACTGTGGCTTCCTGCTCCTTGAGTGTCTACTCCTAGTGTCCAGCCCTCTGGAATGGGGTCCCAGCCAGAAGGCTGCAGCCCAGCTTCCTCCAGTGGGACCCACCGCAGCTCATATATGCTTTCCACGTCTGTGGTGATAATGGAGACTTCTCCACTATCACCTGCCCTCTCTCTACAATTCTCCTTTCTACCTGCTCAAATACTTGCTTATACTTTCAAGCTGGGGGGAGGGGAGGAGGAAGAAACACTGCTAACAGAACATAACCATTGTTCAATCAAAAACAGAGGTGAGCCAAGTCTCCTCAATTAATGGATGCAGTGTTTGAGTTTTTATCCAATTCCTTTCTTCCAATTCTATCACAATCCTATCGCAATACTCATTACCATAGACTGAATAATAAAGTTAGCAACAGCACCATATCTCTTATAAGATAGGGAAAGGAGAGAGAGAGGAAAATTCACTGAATGTTAGAATTCTGTATGACATACCCCCAAATAGAACATATTAAAGGATGCAATCCCCATTTCTGTAACAGTCCCTAAAGTCATGGGTCGTATGTATGACTTCCAAATGCCCGGGGCCAGCCCATATTTCCTTTGGCTTCTAAAGAACCTCAGCTTCCAGGGTTTTTTAACTGACAGAGAAACATAGAAGAGTTGAATTCTCGAGGGTCTTATTTACATGGGCTGCTCTACTCTTCTATGAACATTTGACATGGGGTGTGTTGAAAGAGAGGAACTTGGGTGCCACCCCTTGGATTCCTTTGGTATCCTCCCTGCAGATGCACATTTACAATTAGTAGTAGGATCAACTCTCCCTTTTTTGTACCTGCTATCCTAGTATCAGGAAGAGTCCAAAATGACCAAATGAAGTCTCAGTTTCCAGTGTAAATATTGTTGCAATTATTCAAGTAATTTTCTAGAACTTGACTCAGTACCAAATACCCGTGAATATTTATTGTTCAATTTTTGTTAATCTAATTTATATTTTGTTAATATAATTTAGAAAGACCATACTGGTGTTATGGTATCTTTCAAATATAAAATTTGAAATGGGAGCTGGTGCTACACACTGCAAACCCCTGCTACCCTCTGCCTAAGGAGCTCCATTCAGGGTAAGCTGGGCTGTCAGACAGTTAACCCCCAGGAAGCAGCCCTCAACCAGTGAAAGATAGGAAGCTGGCAGATTAAAAAACAGACAAAACGTCAGCTTCCTCAGTTGGGACAACTCTAAAATGAATTTTACGCAAACTCCAAAGTTCCCCTGTGAGATGAAGCTTCATCCCTTCAGGGAGGATGCCTTCCCAGATGGACCATTTACCATGGAATGCTTGTGTCAACTTTCTGCTCCCGGGGGAACCCAAATCCAGTGTCACACTGCTGGAAAGTGAGGATCCAGATTCCAGGTCAGCTCCTCTAGATCTAAATCCTGTGCACTTAACCATGATGCCTGCATCTTCTTGATGCTAATTAAATTATAAAGGCCAAATACCCTGAATGAATCTTTTCCCATTACTTGAGCTTTTTCTCTCATGATTTCTTAAGTTAAGAATACAGAACTAATTAGAGAAACTCAGCTTGTAAAGTAGTGAACATTATTTGGAAACAAATTTTACATATTTCATTTACTTTATGACTAACAAATCACAACCTGATTTTTTGTCTCCTTCATTTCTAACTCATACTCTACAAGTATTAATGAATCATCATTCAAGTGTTACTTAATCAACATGTTGTGTAAAAGAACTTGGAATCCTTTAGAAATTTAACTGTGCTTTTTAAAACATCCATATTTTGTTCTCATATTCTCATGAAATCTTCCCTTACTCCATTTTCTTCTTTCCCTCTCTCTTGTTAAAATGTTCTTTCACATCTCTTTCTCCTTTCTGTTTTTTCCTGATCTGTGTTAGCAAATTAATTGTAACATTAAATATAAGGGGAAAAACAATGAATAATTAATGAATTATTTTTTCACCGTCTTCAAATTGGAAGACATACTTTCTTTAAAAATATTTTTAATTCAGTTTTTACATAAATGGGCTTGTGAGTATAGAAAAACCTGCTGTATATTGCTCACTTATGCTTTATTTTATTCCTCTTTTATTCCCTTGCTCCATTCTCTCCATTTTCACCTTCCTTTCCTCTTTCTTTGATCTCTTTTTAGAATAGATTTAGATGTCCTCTTTCTCCAGTAATAATAAAAAAAAAAAAGGAATAGAGTTTCATTAGAAATTTATGAGCACAGAGTTCAAATGAAATCCATCAGTTTGGAAAAACACTGTCTTCTCTCCTCTTTCTATTCCAAATATTGGAAAATAAATGCCAAATGGATAGAGAAGTATTCTTAAGTCCTCAAGTGAAACTGAGAGTTCGATTTTAAAGAGTATCATGTTTATTAGTCTAGCAAGGTACTGCAGTAAGAAAACACCATATTATGCTGCATTCACTTAACAAATATTTACTGAGCATCACCTCTGAATAAAGTCCCATACCATGGGGCATATATTCAAAGCTGAACATAGTGTTATGTACAACACCAGGTGCTCTAATATGGTGGTTCTCAAGCAGAGGTGAATTTGTCCCCCCAGGGCAATTACTTACAAATATCTGAAGAGCTTTGGTTGTCTCATCTGGGAGTGGTGGTCATGTTACTGGTATCTAGTGGGTGGAGAACAGGGAGGCTGCTAAACGTCTTACAGTGCACAGGACAGTCCACAACAAGAAGTTATCTAAAGTCTCCAGGTGGCAATAGTGCTGAGGTTGGGACACCCTGCTCTAATACTAGACTGAAACAACATGAGAAGTGATGTAACATGTCATGTTAGAAGAGGGAAAAATTTGCCTTGGGAAGACCGGAAAGGCAGAACAGTCAGTGGGAAAACTGAGTCATGAGGAGGTAGAAAGAGGAAGGCATTCTGGATTCAGAAACTGTCCAGGAAAGAATATACTTGCATTCTTAATTTTAAAATCCCGACATGTCAAGCATATCCACAGTATATTTTTATGAGGAAAAAATGTTTATTTTGCTTTTAAGGCAAAATTCACCATATCACCACTAATAGGGTTTAAAAGTACCTTAGAGTTCCTTGCACTGTTAACTATTTTGTGTAACGTTAGTAGAAATTATTTTAATATTTAAAGTAATTACCGTGTTCTTCTCTTGGAGTTGGCCCTATGGCCTAAAATGGGTAGTTAGCTTGAAAATTTATACTTTTTTATTGTGGTTTCTCAAAAATGTGTTACTTACAGTTTTAGAAGCTGGTACAAAATTCATTTCTTGAATCTTAATTACAATATTCATCATCACTTTTAAAAAAGCTTCTCTAACAGCTATTTCATTATACCAAGGGCTCTTTGAATATTTCATGCAGTAGCAGACAGTGAAAAATGTATAAAACTTTAACATATTAAGTGGAATTCTTTTCAATGGATAACACAATTTGGAATGAGGCACAGAATGATTAATTGCTGACCTATCCTGTGTCATATTGTTTCCTTACCTGAGCATTTATTACAGCTTGAGGAACCTAAATCTAAAAAGCTTTAAAGACAAAGGGGATTTTTATGTCTAAGTTACAAATGGCTCATAAAGCAAAAAAAAAAAAAAAAAAAAGACTGTATATATTAAAATATATGAAGTGAAATGTCTTTATTCTATAATCTGTCCTCTTTTTAACTTTTTATGAGCAATATCTTTGAGTCCTTGCTTATTTGAAATTTCTTAAAATTTAAATCAGATCGTTTTGGTCATTATAATAACTTGTTTCCTGCTAAAGTAAAGTATAATATATTTTAATCTGAAATGTAAATCAGATAGCTACTGACTCACATTTTGAATCTACGAATATGCTTCAATACATTCACTATGTATAAAGCATTAATTATCTCTAATTATGTTCTTCAAATTACAAAAGATATGTCCATAAGAAGAAAAGAAACCCCGTGTGAAGTGGTTCACTGTAGAAAAGGTCTCTTCTTATCAGAAATGTAGAATTTAACATTAATAATATTTAGTTGGCAGAAGAGCTGGCATCAAAATAAAGAGATTAGCCTTTAGGCCAAAGGCCGCAGTGAAACTTCACCTTGATGCCACCTGTGGGAGAAAATGCTGAGGAATGTCTTCAGGCTGAATAAAGTTCATTTAGCCAGCTTCACTTTAATACTGATTTGAAAGCACAGTCAGAAGTGGTCTCTCATTTTAGCTAATAAGCCTTTCAGAGATCACCAGAATCCCCTCCAACCCGTCTATGCCCCTGTCTTATCCCTGGGACAGTGGGATTCCACTAGCTAGCACTGCCTTCTAAGACAAGAGGTTAGATTTCTTATGCGGTGGAAAAATTGAGAATTTATGCGATTTGGCTCTTCAAATATTGCAGTTGGTCTGATGACATTCAACGCTGGGTGAGGCTCTTCAGTGCAGTCAAAAAGCTGTACGCAAATAACTTCAGTAGGAGTGGTGATGTGATACGGTCTGAGCACACTGAATCCTTTCCCAAGGTAGAAATGTGTTAGATAAGGGTTACAGTAATGCTGAGCAGTACTGGGCACTGAAAGCAAGTTGTCCACCACTGTGCCGGTCTTCCCAACCAGTCCTGCGAGGTGAGTAACTTCATCCATGCTTGTCAGGTTAAGCAATGAGTCACAAATAGATTAAGAAACTTGCTAAAGTCATATAGATAAGTGGCAGAGACAACGCCCTTCTCACTATTTCACACTTATTTTCATCAGCAAAGAAAGCAGAATGTTACTTCCTACACCCACCCCGCGCTTTCTTCTCCATCGTTTTGAATAATTGGGGTTACACTTCATACTTCTTACTTCTCATTTTGGTAAGACTAAAGCTCCCTTCTGTTCCGGAGATAATCTTTCAGTTGGTATCTTTTTCACATCAGCAAAAACTCTATCCCCGAACGTCTTCCTTGCTTCCCAGTTTCTTCTCATTCTGGCCCCAGTTACCGGGCAGACTTAGTGGCCAGGGCATCTTTTGAATGTTAATTGGAAGTAATTGTACTGTAGTAATCTAAGTTGAAAATACGAAAATGCATCCTGCTTTCCGAAAACCCTTTCTAACATAGGCTGATTTCACTCCTCCTTTGGTATTTCTCCTCTTTTCTACTCTTCTCACCCTTGTCCCCCACCAGCAGAAAGATCATTTTGTAACACTCCCCTTGCCCATAAAGTCATATCATGAGTGCTAATCTACATTTCTCTCTTCTCCCAATGTAAGTCCTAGAAGACAGGGCCTTGCTTACTCATCCCTCAAATCTAAGTGCTCAGTATAGTGCCGGATACAAAGTCGGTGCGTTAGTGAATTTTAGAAAAAATAAATGCTGGGAAAGTAAATGCAGAAAAATTTTAATTGTGTGATATGACACAGTCCTCATATTTGAATTGATGCCATTACAAATCTTTATTGAAAGCATGTATACTTACAGCCCAAAAGAGAGGGAGAGGGAGAGATAAGAGGGAGGAAAGAGAGAGAGAGAGAGAGAAGTTTACAGTTTGATGGCTGATAGTGTTTAGTAGTTTCTTTACAAGGTAGAAGATAGTAAGTGCACTGGAGAAATACAAAGGGCTATATATAAAGTTAGATGGAGAGAATAAGATCTCGCATCTGTATTAAACTCTTAAAATCACCATGTGTTATTCAATCTGTTACATGAACTTAAACATAACCAGTAAAAAATGAAATACACTACTGTGTTCAGTTTAGGTCACAGATATATTCATATACCCTTGCATTTGACTCATTTTTAGGAGCATTTTCCATGTGCCAGCCTTTGTGTTAGATGCTAGTTAAAACTACAATGAAAGGCTGTGCTGAATATCTTCCATTTGCCCCTTCTGATCCACCCTACTTTCTCCCTGGGGCCGGGGCGTATTGATTACAACAATAGACTCTCTTACTCCTTGTTTCCCATTGGGTTCAGCCAGTAGGGAGCCCCTGCAAAGCTCTGGGGGAGGAAAGAGTGAGGTAAGGTATTCATTCTGTCCGCTCCCTCTGGGCATGATCCATTCATTCAAGCTGACTTTGTCCTTTGACTCTAAGCCTCTCAAAGTTGCCTTCCCTAGAAGGCTCTCCTTGTGGACCACAGTAATGACTTCCGCCCCTCAGGCTTTAGGGATTATGGATATTAACAACCCCACTATCCCTCAACCCGCCACCTAAACCTTCACAAACAGTCTCTTTCTTAAAGCAACCAAAATTACCCTAATTTGAGTTTCCATCTGTTTGCTAATGATACCCCGATGCATACAAAGGCAAATCTTCATGGCTTTGCTAGGTTTTTCTTCCATGCCAACTCTTTCACTGGGGTCATCAAAGATTAACATTTTAAAATAAACAAATCAAGCATCAGAATAATTATCTTTGGAATGAGAAACAGAAAACATTGCATTTTGATGACTGAGCTACCCAGAATGAATGGAAGCGTATATTAGCTTTTCACTCACAAGAATATTTCCGTTATACTCTGGCCAAGCCAACAAAATCCCAGCTCCCACTTTCTCATAATGCAGTTTATCTTGCTCAGTTTCATGTCTGAAAACTGGAAATCATATTGAGACAACTGGGAGCCACTGGTGAAATTTGCAAAGTTTAAGAGCCCTCATAGCACAGACTAAGCAGATGTTTGTTGTATGTCATGTCATGGGGAAATTATCATTCTTTGTGCGCTTATCTAAGTGTGCATATTTCTAGGTCAGAAAAGGGGTACTTTCATTATTGCTTCATTCATTTTTTAGTATAACTAGTTGAAAGATTAATTTTTCCATAACACTACCCATACAACTGTGTGTAATGGAAAGGTATCTTTTCATTTCTCAATTGGGTGAGAGCTAGATCTCATTCCAAGACTATGCAGAATACCAGTGGTATTAGAACACTGCTTTCTCACTTAAGTACTCTGTTAGTTGCATCTTAAAGGCTAAGTTGGATTTAAACAATTCTGATAATGAGTAATGTGCATATTTTTCTAAAATTAAACCAAAAAATTAAATGAAATAAAAATTATTTTGTTTCTAAAAACAAACAACAACAAAAAGCACTTGACATTGGCATTACATTCAAAGATCTAAGAAAAACCATTCACACTTGGAGCTTACTATAGTTTATAGGCATCTTCAAATACCTTTTTCTCACCTGAGTCTGAGAACAGCCCTGCAAAGTCAGACAGAGGTCTTTAGATTATTGGTCTGATATTCCACACTGCCTCTGGGTGCTCTTTTGAGATGGGCATTTCACCCAAGAGCAGTAGATGCCATTGAAGTGATTTGAGCAAGGGTACAGTGTGCAGAAAAAAACTGGAGGGAGACAAGACAAAAGGCAGCCAGGTTGGAGGCTAGGCTGTGCGAATAACTATGGAGACATGCAAGTAGGTTCAAGATGCAGTTCAGCACTCTAACAGGCATGAGCTGGTGAAATAAATCTTGTCAAATTGATAGAAATTTAGGATAATAAATTTCTTTTATAGGGTATTAAAATAAAGCAATATTTACTTCTGTGTGGTGAAATTGGTTTTTTTCTGCCTGCTTATAATTTTCTGCACTTTGAAATTATCAAAGAATGTCCAGGCATTTCTGTTGAATCATAATTTTAAAAGAAATATGTGGAGAACACACTTTGATCTGCAAAGTAAATTAGTTTCATTGAATACCAAGGTATAATCAGTTCAACGTGGTAGGTTTTAATATCTTTCAGGGCCTTGGATTTAAATCTGTGGGATGAAATAAACAGCCCAATTAAACCTTCTCCTTACGATTCTAAGGATCTCAAAATTGCTCTGTTGGTAGGAGAATTTTACAGAGTATGAACTACACATACGTGTTATATTTACAAACATATATATGCTATATGTGTATATGTAATTTAATTATTTATAAATCTTATTTTATGAAGAAAATGACCAGAGTAATTCTGTAATGCGTTGATTAAAATTAAGCAAATGCTAAATCAGTGATAAAACAGGTATTCTTAAAATTATCTAACCCTTTCTTATTATGGGTAATTATGATATTCTTCAATGTTTTTGTTATTGTTATTTTTGTTTTCGGACTGATTAGAAAGTGAAACAGAGGTTAGAATGAGTTGTTGGGAATTTTATGGAAATGCTGACAAACTGAGATGTCAGAAAAACATCCTTCAAATCACTGAGTCAAGAAAGCAAAACACAAGACAATTTCTCTGGATCCTCTGAGCCGTAACATCTGTTTTTATTCACTAAGAACAGGTTTCTGTGACCAGTGGGTTCAGTAGCATTAACTGAAAATTGCAGACTATTGCTTTACAACCTCTATGTGCCCTTTATAACTAACTTCCAAGAAAAGATACGGGATGTTTTCTCCCTTGGTTATCCCGTGGCACTAGAAGTTCAGCCTTGCTGTTCAGTGTTTGATTTATCTTAGAAAAAGAAATAAGAACTGTGTTAAGTAAAATGGAAATAGTAAATCTCAATCTTTAAAGGTTGAAAGTCAAGCTTGTATAAACCTCTGGCATAAAGGTCTCTATTTATGGAGAAGAAGGGGCAAGAAATTGGTATGTCAGTTAAAACAGGGAAATGGGGAACCATGCAGTCATGGCCCAAGCATCTGCTCTACCTCTGCTTGGCTATATGACCTTGAGACAAGTCACTTAACTTCTCTAAGCCTCAATTTTCCCATCTGTAAAATGGATAACATAGCAATTCCAAAGTCCACTGGGTCCTGGGAGGATCACAATGGTAATACACGTGACGCGCTTAGTGCACAGCAATCTCTCAATAAATGTTAATTTTTAGTGCATCACTGATATTGGACACCTGTCTAGAAAGTACCTCTTTCTTTTACAAACATGAACAGAGAGGAACTGTCTTAGGATGCAGCTGTCTGAGCAAGGAAGCCAGTAGTCAATCACATGCTCCTCTGTGAGCTGTACCTCATTACCAAGGGGCTCTCAGAGTGACTGAGAAACCTACCACACTGAGACATGAAGGAGTCACACCTGCAGTTTCTATGAACTTCTTCTCCATACATGCCATGGTTGTCAAATAATTGTATATTTTTTGAACACTTGGTATATGCACAAAGCGCTATGCCGGTAGGAGACACAGGGGGAAAACTCTCTGCTCCAAGGAGCTTACAGTGAAGATAAAAACAACTACATGAGAGGGAAAAAGCATCACACAAGGTAGCTTACGCTAAATACCAGGTGAATCTAAAGACCAAGTACTAAGGGCTTTCAAGGAGGGAGAAATGACTGTGGGCAGGAGAGTTGGGAGGATTCAGAGAAGCGTGGCTCAAGGTGGGCTTTGACAAATGTCTGAGGTTCAGGTAAGAGGAGAAGAGGAGGGCATGTCTGCAAGGCACAGAGTCCACATCTACAAGAAGAAGTACTTCTCAATGTGGAGTCCCAGGAGTAGCAGTGTCAGGGCTCCCGGTGTGTCAGTCAGCTTAGACCACAGTAACAGAATGCCACAGACTGGGTGGCTTAAACCAAAGAATCGTATTTTCTTATAGTCCTGGAGGCTGAAGGTACCAACAGATTCAGTTTCTGGTGAGAGCCCTCTTCCTGGCTTGGAGGTAGCTGTCATCTCTTGGTGTCCTCACATGGTAGAGAGAGCACACTCTCTTGGTGTCTCTTCATATAGAGACCCTAATCCTGTTGGGTCAGGGCCCCCCCCCCACTCTTATGACCTCATTTAACCTTAATTACTTTCTTAGAGGCCTTGTCTTCAAATACAGTCACATTAGAAGTTAGTGCTTCAATATATGGATTTTGAAAGGACACAAGCATTTGGTCCTGAGAACTTGTTAGGATTGCAAAATCTTAAGCCTCACCCCAAGTGCTGAGTTAGAGACTCCAGGTTTAAGGCCCAAAAGTCTGTGTTTTAACCAGCCCTCCAGGTAACTGAGTTTGAGAACCACCGGAGTAAAGGGTCTGTAGGGAGGAGTGAATAGAGGGGAGATGGAAGAAATAGGTTATGATCAGAACTTGGAGAGCTTTGAATGTCAGACCCAGGAGTGTAGAGATTGACCTGCAGTCAATCTCTAGAAGGCCCAGAAGAAAGGAGAGGTCAACAGATTAACCTAAAGGCCTCATGCTATGCCATCTACTTTTGCATAGGAGGGAAGGAAGAAAGGAAGGAAAGAATGCAGAAAAGAAGGGAGGGATGAGAGAGGAAGGGAAGGAGGGAGAAAGGGAGAGGAAGAGGGGAGGGAAGGGAAGGGAACCTCTTGGAAAATAGTTTTGCAGTTTAAATATTTAGTCTAAATGTAGTAATAGCAGGAACAGACAAGAAGGGATGAATATGAGAAACATCACGAAGGAAGAAACTACAGGTCATTACAAAATAAAGCAAACAAAGGAGATAGAGTGGTAAACTTAGGTAACCTGTAGATCAGTGAAACCTACCGCTAAGCAAAATGTAGAAGTGTTGATGGGGAGCTGTTTTGATGCAAGTGATAAATTCCATTTTATTTATGTCAGTGTTAATAGCAGGACATACAAGGGACTGTGTCCACTGGGCAGATGGGAAAGGTAGTGGAGAGAGTGGTTGGTACTTCAACTACATTCAGGAAGTGATTCCTGAATCCTGGGGAGAGGGTGCAAGCTCTGAGGAAGGGCACAGAGCAAGGGAGGATGAGCGAAATCACGGAGCAAGCCACCATTCAGAGGAAAAGCCGTGGCCAGGAAACAGAAGGTGATCAGGCCAGGGTAAATGTCAGTGCCATTTAAGCACTTTTGCTCCTAGCACCTTCAAAGGTCTCTGAGTCTGAGCACTTCAGAAGGGACAAGTTTACAGCTCCTTGTGAGTCCTGTGGGTAGATCATCATGCTCGTGACAAGGGCCAACTAGGCAAAATATGAATCATGAGCACTGCTATTAGCCTACTGCTAAACTGGGTGATGGCCTTCAGTACCATCGGAAAGACCTAAGGGTGTTGACCATTTACATGTACTTAAGAAATGCGTTGATTACTTCATTGGGGGTTTCTGTAACAATAAATGTGTGGTTGTCAAACTTCAGTGCACATGAGCATCACCTGCAGGGCTCGTTAAAACACAGACTACTGGGCCTCATTCTTACAATTTCTGACTCTTGAGGTCTGGAGTTGGGTCCGAGAACTTGCATTTGTAACAGGTTCCCAGGAGCTGCTGATGCCTCCTGGTCCAGGGACCACACTTTGAGAACTGTTGCTAAGCCCTACATAGAGGCACGCCCTATAATGACACCACCTGTAGCTCATTCAAGGCATTGGCTGCAAACAATAATTTCAGGCCATTTTTTTAGTGTGTCCAGGCTGAAACCTCTAGATAAGAGCACTGGAGAAGCATAAGAAGAAAGTATGGAGTCAATAAAAATGGTTTTTTCCAAATGAAAGTATGTGCTTTACAGCCTCAAAGGAAGCGCCTCATGTAGACTACACACACACACACCCTAAAAGGTAAGATACAGAAAAGTCTTTATGAAAGAAAACAAAAACACTTTCTTCTGGGCCAAAGTTGACATTCAGGCCTGCATATTTTCCTCACATTCTCCTCATATTTTAGCTTTCACATCAAATGACATTGCCTTTTTAGTATACTGGAAGAACCTAGAAACAACTCCTGCCTGTGACTCCATACAAAAGGGGTTATTTTCAATTACTTTCAGTTCAGTTTTTGTTCATGAACAATAGGATGTGATTGAAAAGCCAATTTCTATGGGAAAACTTGGCCATTTACGTATGTGTTTATAATGTAAAATTTTGTGATCGGTTTAGAATACATTAGATCCTCTAGCTCTAAATTGCATGGCTGTGTTATGTGCGGTTATGCCTCATTTCATTTTCCACTGGAAGTCATTTCATCCCCTTGGTTTCTAAACACCTTGAATTCTCTTCAACTGAAAAGACAAGGTAACTTGATAGAGCATCCCCCTTAGCAATAATAACCCCCAAGGTAGAATCAAACTAAGCAGAGCAAAACTATAGGCATCATGTCCTACATCGTTCAAGAAAGGAAAGAAAATGGTGCTGAAAGGCAGGAAAGCCACTATGAAGAAATTCAAAAGAATAGACGGATGTACTGGAAATGCAAATGAAGAATGTCAATTTTTCTTTTCCTTTGGAGTAGGCCAGTTTGGAAATGAGCAGGTAAAAAGTTGCAGTTATTTAGATGGGAAGGCTAGTGACTCCTGGACAAACAGGGTCCCAACGTCCATTATACAAAGCATACCTGTGTATCCCACTTGATCCTCTCAGTGATCCTATAAAGAACGGGGACTATACGCATTCTCTGATGAGAAGACAGGTCTTCAGGGTGAGATGGGTGACTTGTAAGAGTCACATCAATATTAAGTAGTAGAACTGGGCTCAACTCCAGATTTTTCAAACTGTAAACACAGGACATTTTTCACTAACCAGCCCACTAACCAAAGCTTTTATCAGAAAGCTGAATTTTCTAACATTTAGAGTAATGCTCTGGACATACAAGTAAAACCAATTTTGGCCCATAGTCATTACGCCTTGTCATTAGCCTACCATTACTAATCTATGTGAGCAGCAGAATTAAGATGTAATAAAGTCTAAGAGAACCTCTTATTATTTGTGTGGATACAACAGTGACCGAGATGGGTAACTATAGACATTAATTCAACAGATGTTTATATATTGCCTAAATCTTTTCCCTCGCACTGTGGAGTGTTTGGGAAGTATAGATAAAAAATAGTTTTTCCTCCCAATCTTTGGGAAGACAGGAACTAGAAAGGTGAATGTACAGAAGAATCACCTACTGAGGGATATAACTAGGTTGGACAGACTGTTAAAGCCATCAGTCAACATTAATTTACCAGCAGCACAGCCACTTTTCATCAGTTCCCTTATTCATTCACTCAACATTTAATCATTCATAGATTCATTTTATACACCATATGGCTAGACGCTACCCAGATAATTTGTTTCCTTCCAGCAATCATTTACTACCATTGTAAATTGTGTTAGTCTGTTGATTGGGATTCAAACTTAGATTTCAACTTCCGACTTTTGTGTCATGTTGATTTGATACGATAGCTATGAAGTGACATGACAGAATATCAGATGGCAGAATCTCCTTCTACCAGTGTCATTCAGAAAACCCATGAAATATTTATACGGTCTGAAGTTTCCTATGTGCCCAGAGTCTACTGTGGGAAACAGGGTTTTCTACACTCCTTCCCAGTTCTTAAAAACAACCAGCAAGCAATTAATACAACTTACTGAAAATGGCTGGTGTAAAAGGCAATTTGGACACAGTATGGATTTGCAATGTTTTAAAAGATTATGTAGTTTTATAACTTCCGTGTTAAAGGCCTCTGTACCCTCCCCCTACTTCTCAATTTATAGACATTTCTGTTAGGATGGGGTTCATCCCAGGAGGCATATGTCACCCTGCCCCCTTCCCCAGACAACCAAATTCCTAGGGAGGATATTTGTTATACCAAGTTTCAAAAGCTAATAACATTGGTCCTGGGCACTGACCATAGGTGAAACACTGTAGTCTCAGGAAGATGGATTTTGTCTAATTCCTGGATCAGGCAGAATCAAAGTTGTAGAGATATGAAATCCCTAGATAAGATGGTTCAGCAATTAGCCCTAGAACCCAAAGCATTATCTGCTCAAATACGAAGGAAATGCTAATATATTTTTAATTTATTTTCTCAAGCAAATTGAAGTCTCCTTTGTGCATATGGTCATATTATCTATTTCTTCAAAACTTGGCTCTGCCGTTTATTAACTATGTAACATTGGGTAAGTTATTCATTTCTCTTTGCCTCAATTCCCTTATCTGTAAAATGAGGATAAGAATAGTACCCCCAGTGTGGTTGGTGAGAAGATTAAATGAATTCATATATATAAAGCTCTTAAAACAATGCCTAATACTTAATAAGTACTTTATAACTGGATTCTTAATTACAGAACTAGTGATATTTTATTGTTTTTGTTTAAATTAAGGCAGTTGTGTTTTCATCTCTTATTTTGCCAAGAAAACTCTATGGAAATCTATCTCCTAGCCCTTATGCTAAGAGTGGTTTTAGTGATGCAAGTACGTCACAAGTGTATAACATTTTTCTCCAGAAATAATTTAAAGTTCTTGGACAGCTTCTATTAGTCTCATTCTTTGGCTCATTTGAACAGACTCAATTTTTGAATGATTTGTACTTGATATTGTATAGAAATGTAGCCAAATAATTGAAAGATAATCTTCTATTCCTTTTATTATTCACTCCATCTCTTGAAAAATGATTAGGTGGCTAACAGATTTTCTCACAGCATAACAAATATTAAATATAAAAATGGCTTTAAGAACTTTCAATAAAAAAAGCATCTTCAGTAGCAATTATAGTTGTCTACTGAGTGTTTGGTTTTAGTGTTTTGACTGAACTAACTGGCAGTTTTGGTCAAACATCCAACATGACTGAGTCTCGCTGAATTGGACTGGGGTTGAGCTACTTAGCATGAAAGTTCAAACCAGAAATATGTGTAAGTTCCATTTTAGAGATTATATTTACCAAAATGTTGCCTTTTCGTGGCATATAAATATGCTTAATACAACTGTGGGCATTCTTTCTCCCAGAAATGTTACATTAGAAAGAATCTTTCCTGTAACACATGCCAAACATGCCTCCCTGTGAATTTTAGATAATTTGTCCCCGTAGAAAGCTGACCACAGAGGCCAGCCAATTATAGTGTTTTTAGTTTTGTGGATTTTTTTTTCATCTATGAATGGGAATTTAAATAAAAATATGTCAAATGACTTTAGGTCCAGACTTACTCTGAAGAGCTACCCTCTGCTTACACACGTGTGCAGACACAAGCACAACAACAACTCAAGAGGCCAAACAAGAAAGGTCTCTAGGGACAAGTAGTGTGATCATGTGTGAGACATTACACAGAACTAGGTGCCCAGAGAAAGGCAAGGGCCAGAGGAATCCTACCAGGTTCACTAGGAGACAACAGCTGGAGGACAAACCGTTTAAGACCCAGCATCCTTTGGTAGAAAGGCATCCACAGCACCTCCAGACCAGAGTTTCTGTTGCTTCAGGCCCTCCACACACAAGGGGTTCATCTTAGCCCAGGGTTTGGGGCTCTCTGTTTATGAACCCCACAGACATGTCTGGGGGAAGATGTATGGAAGGAGAGGGAGAATTGCTAGGCATGGAGAATTGTCACATCCTGAAGCATTGCAGAAGGGGGCACAAGTGCCCAAGCTGTGTGAAAGGTAATAATTTTAAAAAAAAGAATTGGATTTTGATCTTCTCATGAACTGGCAATCTACTGCCTAACACATAAAAAGAACTCCAAATGTTATTTGCGTAAATTACAGAATGATGTGTTAATACATTACATCAGAAATATCACAGGAAACTGCTTACATTAATGATGATTCTAAACGTTAGAAAAGCAGATACATTATATAAAATTCTGATTCTGACTGTATAAAAATACTATTATGTCTAGCCAATAATATAAGCCATTTTTCAATTATATCTAATTTTCAGGGAGCAAAATAATGATTTTTTTAAATTGAGGTATTAGATGTATTCCTGCAAGGCAGAGTTTGGCTTAATATTAGGAAAAACGTAAGGAATGGGATGTCTTCTTATGTAGTAATGTCTGCATGATAGAAAATAGCCAGGCTAAGACTGGTCAGGACTTTCCAGGCATATTGTAGAAAGGACTGCTGCAATGAATGGAAGATTTTAACCTCTAAGGTCCTTTTTAATTCTAAGGTTCTAGAAGATTGCTTGAGGATTATAGAAATTCAGAGTAAAAAGCTACCTGAATACAGTCCTACAGTTTTATATTCTCCAGGGACATTTCCATGCATTCTATGTATGGTTTGGGTGGATTGACGTTCTGTGGAATCAAGCTAAAGGAAGCAGCACTAGGAAGAGTTTATTAAAGTTCTCCTAAAAGAATTTAGGAAATGTATCCTGATTTAGCTCAAGTATTGTAAAATTCAATTTGGTGTTATAATTTCTACTAAATTTCCTAAATTTTTCCTTCTGTCTTTAGAAGGATTTGGCTGCTTGCATATGTCATTCATGAAATTTATTACCGAGCAGACACACAGTAGATGTTTGCTGTGTTGCAGTGAGGCTAGCCTTTGAGAGGATGCAGGGGTCGTTGGGTTGTTAGGCTTAAAAAAAAATGGCCACTTGAGTTATTCTATTTAAGAGCTACCAGATAAAGAATACTTTAGTGTTTTCTAATTGTTCCTCAGCATGACGATAGAAGATATGAGGGAAAAAAATCCAGAAACAAGAAAAAATAAGTTATGCAGTCAAATTAGTGTTGTGACCTCTGTCTTAAAAGTTAAGCAGTTTTCCCTCATTTTTAACTTGCTAATATGCATTGAGAAGAGGACCTAGTGTGCAATATTTCCACATATATTTGTTCATGGAAATCTCTTATATTTACAAAGCCCATTTGGTATAGATGACTCATAACGCCATGTATAAATATTGATTAAACTAAAACACACGCATACACACATACCCATGAATTTTTAGAGTTTGTTTTCTTTCAAAAATGACGGCAGCGGTATCTGTTCTGTTCATTGCTGTACCCCGGGCGCCTGGTGCTCAATATTTATTGAATGAAAAATCAGCAATCGTGCTAGTGCGAAAAAAAACAAAACAGTCCATTCTATTATTCTTCTCACCAAATCCTTTCTTCCCGCTTAACCCCTCTCAGAATAATCAGACCTTACAGTAATAGCAGATTTTAGAGTTTATTAAATATATCTGTTTTCATGATCTTACTTGATCCTCACAAAAACATAGGTAGAGAAATATTGTCATTCCTATCTTATCAATGAAAAAATTGAGGTTCCAAGAGGTGAAAAGACGCAAGCAAAGTCCCATCACTAATGATTAAGACACAAATCCCTGCTTCAAGTTTCCACATCCAGTACATTCTTTACTACCCATGAGCATTTATGCCAGCCTCAGAGGTTCAGATCAAGAAGAGAAAAGCTAAGCAATTTCTTCCGCATTGGACTCCTCCTGCTTTCGCTTTGGCGTTGTATCTTTTATAAACCACCAATGTAATTTCTATTTTTTCAGTATCTCCTTGCAGTCATTGTTACTGTTTTTATCTACAACATTATATAACAGGTAAGAACTTTCTAACTCTGGTAAAACTGTCCAAGTTTTGAAAAATAAGATTCTCCAATAATATTAGACCATTATGGATCCAGGGCCCTGGGAGAATCTCAAGAGAGCAATTGTTCCTACAGTAATCAAATGCTTAAACCACCGAAACACTGTTGGTCTACACTGTTTATGAGAATCTCCTTTAGGTGGCCCAATTAGTTTTCAATCCCTTGTACAGTGAAAAGTTCTTCCTCACATCTAGACACATTTTC
This sequence comes from Aethalodelphis obliquidens, assembly GCF_003676395.1. Taxonomy (NCBI): domain Eukaryota; kingdom Metazoa; phylum Chordata; class Mammalia; order Artiodactyla; family Delphinidae; genus Aethalodelphis; species Aethalodelphis obliquidens. The sequence goes on from NW_020837970.1 coordinate 2,289,994, forward strand.
TCTGGATATGTGTTAAGCTTATTTTATCTATGTTTCTGTCCTGAATAGAAATGAAGGATATCTGCTCCTTTTCTTCCTGAGATTACTTATACCCTAAAGAAAAAATGGACCTCTCATTCTTTCTCTCTTGTCTCTCCCCAACCACTGCAAGTAAACTTGAAGAGCACATAAACTATCTATACTATTTAAGTTAGAGACCTTGAAACGATTAATTTCCTCTCTTGCTTTTAAAGTGGTTGAGTGTTTTGATGATTTTTGTTTGTTTTTAGGAAGAGGTTTCATAGGTGTAACATAGCAGACATATAATCGTTTATTAACCTCTTATTCTATTAAATGCTTTGAGCCATGGAGAATAATGGACACCATTCCTACCAGAGTAAGTCTTGGTCTAATCTACCAGAGCTAACAGGTAAGCATGGGACCGTTAGAGGGTCATTTCAAAGCAGCTCTTATTAGCGTGGACTGCTCCTTCATCTCATTAGAGCGAGGCTCTATAAATCCCAGAAGGATAGAGTTGTTATCCAAGGAGCACTGGTGAAAGAGAGAAGTCTAGAGATGGATCTTGATAGAGGCATATGCTTTAGAGAAGCAAGGACTTTCTATGAACACAATATCATATCACCAAAGGCAGAGAGTTAGGCTGGGTTCAGGATATGGAGGGAGCAGGCCAGAAGGTCAGGAACAGAAGGTCTAGTCTGAGAACAGGATGAGCTCAGGTAGATTAAATTAGATTATAAAGTGCCTCTTAGATTTCTTTGTCCATATAGAACTTGCATATTTCTGAATACATAATAACTGTAACACCTGAATACTCACTACAATTCACTTTTTGGTACCTTATTTTTTTATGTGTTTTATTGATAAACAACATTTCTGAATTTGGAACATCCTCACCTAATCAGTATTTTTTTTTTTCTTATACAAGTTTTTTTTTTTTTTTCCCTCTCTCTTTGGGGAAAAAAAAAAACAAAAAAACTCACCTCTTTTATACTTTAAGAGAACTCCACAGATTGATCATTTATTCATTCACGGGACTAATGTTAGCTAAGTGTTTATCATGGACCGTGCACTATTCTAGATGTTAGCGACACAACACCGAATACTGCAGCCTCTACTCTCAGGTCATCTACAGTCTAATGGATTAGGTTAGATTAGAGTGAACTACTGCATTCTTCCTAGCAATTAATTCTTTAGTTCCAAGGAATGGTTGGCATGTCATGCAATGGATATCAGTAAAATAAATAAACAACAAACATATTTTGATAATCTATATGCCAGGAACTCTGCTACATGCTACAGGGAATCCAGAGGACAATGTAATAGGGTTTCTAATATCAAGGAGAAGAAAACCTCCTGGGGGAATAGGCCACAAACAAAATTACTTAATAATCCAGGGCAAGCTTATCAGAGCATTACAGGGCAGTGCTATCGGTTTAGAGAAGGGAGAGTACATTTGATGGTAGGAATGGGCTGAGGAGACACGGGAGAAACAAAGACCTAGCTTGACATTGAAGGATGAGTAGGATTTGTATAGTCATCAACAAGCAGAGAATAAAAGAAAGACATAAACATTGGGCAGAGTGGTGTAGCACTAGCCTTATTTGTATCACTGCCTTCTTTAAGCAGCTAAAAAAAATTAACTTTGGCTTTTACCAACTCTGTCAGCAGGAAAAAAAGTAGTAAAGTTTTGGTAATCACAAAGTACCAGACTTCCCTGATCACTACCACTATGCTCTTTGATTTTGAGGGTATGGTAGAATGGTCCGGACATCTGCCTTCCGCCCTAGCCCCGCCTTAAAAGAGTTCTGTCAGGGCTGTTCAATTAATTTAACAGCAGGCAGAAGGAAATACCGGATTGGCCAAAAAGTTTGTTCGGCTAATGAATACGTTGTTCAATAAAGTTCTTGGTGAAAATGGAAATTTTTTTTTACTTTAAACCGAACAAACTTTTTGGCCAACAACAAAATCAGGTGTCATTCTAGGGCTACTGCCAACCATTTAAGGCCCTGTTCCCCCTGAAAATGGAGACGTGGAAGCAGGAAAAGGTGAAGAAAGAGTGAGGATGAGAAGTGCCTAGTTTTGCAGTCTATTGCAGTGATTTGCAGTCCTCCCCACACACTGCCCCGTCAGTGAGAGGCTGACTCACACCCTCGCCCTACTTCTCTTCTGTGATCCCACAGCCAGCTCCCCGGTCTTATTCCTGCCCTCCCCACTAGCCCTCTTCTTGTCTGGTTTAGCCTGGCTTACACTCAAGAGGCATTCTTTCTCCATCAGTTAACAGCTCTGGAGAACAGACTAGCTCCTTACTGGCCTCTGAGGACCGAGAAAGCATCCAAAGGAAGCAAAGCCATAGGTGGTTTCCATGGAGCTGTGCAGCCTGGAGTTGGAGGGGATAACTTTATTTCTGAAGCACCTTAATTACCATAATAGCTCTTTAACACACTACTCAGAGTAATAAACAATTGTTTCTAGCTTTCACTGAGAACAATAGATTAGATTCACTGGGCTGAAAGGGAGACAGGGTTAAAGCAAGCTGAGAGTAGGAAGAAAATCCTCCCACCCACAGCCAACCTCGTAGAAGTGAGGCACAGGAATATCCTTTAAGTGGCCACCACCGTTCCGCCATCAAGTAGATAGCATATTTTAATATTTTTACTTTGAGATTATAGTATCAATAGGTTTTATTTTCTAAGGTTTTTTTTTATTATTGTAAAATAAGTAAAGAGAACCACATAAAACAAATGTGAGAACCACAGAGGTCAATGAAGAGAACTTTGCCAGCCACCACAGAAGCATCTCCATGTTCCCTGTCCCAGTCACACCCTCAGCCTTCCTCCAAAGGTAACCACTGTCTTGACTTTTATAGTAATTCTTAGCATCTCTTCATAGTTTTATACCCAAGAGAGTTTATTTAGACACTAGCGTTTCACCTTGCACACTTTTTTATTGGATACCTGTTAAGTCCCTTTAATTTGTAAGTTCCTCCTCCACCTTTTTTCTTTACAATTTACCTTTTGAAGAACATGGGTTGCTTGATTTCAGAATCTCCCATAGTCTGGATTTTCCTGATTGAAGATTTAGAGTGTGATTCAGCATATCCTTCTATGTTCCTACGAATTAGCCACTGGGTCCAGAGGCTTGACTAGACTCAAGTTCCATCCCTTAGGTAAAGCAATAGGTAGGATTAGTGTAGAGAGTGCATAGAAGCTGGGGTGTTCCTGCCCCTTCAATGTTCACTCTGTTCTCTGTGCCCTCTCCTGTTCGTGGATTGGGCAATTCCCCTCCAAGTTCCAGCAGCTATCTCAAATTGGCCCCTGGGACCATCTGGTGAGTACCTATTGGCTAGTTTGGGGCCCTCTGGTTCTCAAATCTGTCAGATGTCCCCATGCTTCTCTTCCAAACAACCATCAGTTACACAAAAGCCTAGTGGCTGTTGGTGGTGGCTCCTGCATTCTCACGATTAGGGATTCATGGGCTACCTTGGCACCGGTTACATGGTAAATGTTTCCCTTGGGTTTGTAGTTTCACCAAGTAGTTGCTCTGTGTGTCTTCTTACGGATTTAGGAAGATCCAGAAATTAGGCTGACACTGTTTTGAGCCATTTTCTCAGAATTCTAGTATGATTTTTTTATCATATGGAATGTATTTTTGAAGGAATAGATTCTTGTATATTTAATGAGAAAAATACTTGATATTCATAAAATCAGTTGACTGGCAACTTTGGGAAACCTGCTTATTCTGTATATTGAGAGATTCTTATCTGGTTGTTTATCAATCCACAGTTAATTTGCTACCAGAACCCTATTTGTAGCACTGAACTCTTTCTTAGCCATACGCAGAAAATCACTTCTCTTGCTAATATTCCAATCCAGACCTACAACCATTCTCACCCCAAACACTTTCACACACGAATAGTAAAAACACAAGGACCTTCTCTGTTCTAATACACTTTGTTGAAACCTCACTCGTGAGCATGATTTATTTTTTTACCTGACTTCCTAAATACAGTGTTTCCATTGTCTTCATTACCAAATTCCAAGTGTTCGTTCCCACTTATTCATAGGTCCTTTGATCTCCTCAGGCCACAGATGCCTGATACCAAGGTTTCCAGACCTTTGATTTGCTTCTGCTGCTTTAACCCTCAGTTCATTGATCTGAGACCTGGACCCCTGCCCATCTCTTCATGGAGCTGGCCTTTTCTTAATCCTACACTGGACTGGCTGGCCCCATTGTCATTCATGCCCTGACCTTGTAAACATCACATTGTATAGCATCAGATGGCCTGCTTTTCCCAATATTATAGAAAACCTTCACGTGTCATTTAAAAATCTTGAAAAGTACGAGTTTTAAAGAATGCATAATTTCCTACCATGGCCTAAACTGTGCTTAACCATGCATCCTAACACTTGTAGGTTATTTTCAATTAAGGAAAACAACTAAGAATTTGAAATTGCAGGTACTCTTATACCAGAAAAAAGTAACAGCTACAACACCTCTGAGTCTAGGTGGATATTTGCTGTAAACACTTTTTGACTGGGGTGGTAGAAGTTTTGGGGGATCACTGATGTCTTTATCCTTAAGGGGTTCTCCTTCTTCTGTCTCCCTGATTCCCCCAGAATAAGCTCTAGTTCTAAATCTTTTTTTTTAATTGAAGTATAGTTGGTTTATAATATTGTGTTAGTTTCAGGAGTCCAACAAAGTGACTCAGTTATGTATATGTATATATATTTTTTCAGATTATTTTCTGTTATAGGTTATTACAAGATCCTCCAGAGCCTGTTCCCATGCCCTCTGCTGTGCCCCACTACTGAGGCCATCTTGACTTTGTAGTGCTGGGGTAAGCATGGTGGTCACATGGAGGAATCTATCAAAATCCCCATCCTTAGGAAGTTTACAGTTTACTGAATTGGAAGTATATGCATTTTGTGTACAAATAACTATAATCAAAGTAGAAAATACTAAAGCATTAAACAGATTATAAATGAAGTTGTATCAAGGAGAGATTATTTTCTGGTGGAGAGGTCAAGGAGAGCTTCCTGTAGGAAATGGCCTTTGACCTCAGCTTCACATCCTGTATTTATGTTTTTACTTGAAAAGATAATACATTGAAATTCACTTTTTTTTTTTTTAGAGCAGTGATATTCAGTTCTAAGGCAAATTCTGCATCATGAATGCAACCAGTTGTAGGCTCTGACTGAGGTTTAATTCTAAATAGTTTAAACAAAGAGGAAAATGAATTGTAAAAATGCTAACAACTCTCAAGTTAGAACTGAGCCACAGGGTGCAGGGATGTATTGGACTGGGGAAATTACTGGAAGCCAGTATTTAAATTCCTTCAAAACTCTCTCCTTATCTGTATTTCTCCATGCATGTTTGACCTTTTTCAGAGTCAGATCCAAACTTTTCTTTAAAAAGAAAAATAATTTGTAATGCTCTACCCTACAATGGAGTTCCTCAGCATTGTTTGAACTTATGAAGTTTTTAGAGTGATGGCAGTTATAAAGAACACAATCACTGGGAATTATTTCTAAGGCCTTTGGCTTTTTTCCTGATGGTTTCAGACAAATAGTTGGTTTTGTATTTTTATGTGTGTTTACTTCAAAACATAAAGTCTCCTCAAAAGTGTGTACTCTCTAGATTCCACATATATGCGTTAATATACGATATTTGTTTTTCTCTTTCTGACTTACTTCGTATAGAGCAGGGAGCTCAGCTCGGTGCTCTGTGGTGACCTAGATGGGTGGGATGGGGGGGTAGGATGGGGGAGTGTGAGAGAAGTCCAAGAGGTAGGGGATGTATGTATACATATAGCTGATTCACTTCACTGTACAGCAGAAACTAACAACACTGTAAAGCAACTATATCCCAATTTTTAAAAAAAGTATGTATTCTCTAGGGGAAAAAAAGCCAATTTCTCTTCACTTTTCTGAGGTTCAAGTTTTTTTCAGAGGTTCAAGATTTTTTTAAGAAAATAGCATTACTGAAGAGTAGATATTAAAATATTTCTTCTTAATCAAATCTAAGGCCTAGATTAATCAAAGCTAAAATCTAATCAGTATATTCAAGATACTTTATATAAACACATATAAAATGTGTTTTTTAACCAAAAATAAAATAGATCTTTCCAAATTAAAATGAAAAAACATAAAGGAATTAACATTTACAAGCACCTGATATATGTTAGACAGCGAGTTCAGCCAATGTTACCTCATTTTGTCCTTTTCATCTTATGAAGAAGATGTGATTATTTTCAGTTCCACAGCTGAACCGAGTGTCAGAGATATTAAAATGATCACCCAAGGCCAAAGCTAATAAACAACAGAGCCAGAATTCAAACCCAAATCTTTCAGATTACAAATTCAGATTTAAAATTACAAAAATCTTCAAGTAGGGTTATTTATGTATCTATTTTATTCCACTGCTGTATAAGGTGGAAATGCAGTGCACTCATTTCATGGGGTTTTGCCCCCACAAAACCTAGCCAAGTGGCCAGTTTAATATATTAGTAACCAAATGAAGAAACCATGTTTCATTCATTTATTTTTAAACTCTATACAGTAACTCAATTTTTATATATCCAGATTTCAAAGTCTTATTCAGTACTGTATAACGATCAGTAAGCAAAACAGACTAAAGCAGGTAAAGAAAAGGAAAGAAGAAGAGGAAACACAGAGGGTTTCTTGCATGAAGTTCTCTATGTTCACTGTACCTGCTGGGAAGTGGAACCATATCTATTCTGTTTCTTTTCTGACAAATGTTATTCATTCTGTCCGTTACAGTTCCTTCTGTCTTGTTATGCTGTCTTCGCCGAATTACATTAGATTAGACCAGTTCTTGATAAAACGTTCAGAGCAATACATTACCAAGCCCTGGTGCATTTCTGCAGAGGAGTTAATTTGTGTATGTATGCCCACCTCCTGCAGAGTAACTGCCTCAAAGTTGGGGACAGTTATATTTTCCTATTAGAACACTAGCCTCTAGTTCTTTAGCCTTTTGACCTGCAATGCAGTCTATGATATTAAATGATCTCTCATTTAATAGTAGCACAATGCATACTATTGTGCTATTTGATTTTTCATACACACCTTTTCATGTCTTATATACAGATTTTCCCCCCTTTAGAGTGGATTCATAATATCTCATAATAAGATATATGATGATGTACTCACTATTTTACTACTTATAAACATATAGGTTGTATCTAAATTTTTTAGCCATTATAAAAATGTTGCCATGAAATCTTTAGCCATACAATTCTTTGTGTATCTATGCAAATATTTCTGTATGACAGGTTCATAGGAAAGAAATTGCTAGGTCAAAGGGAACGATTTAATATTCTAATAAACAACCACAATAATACAGAGGACTTTCTATATGCCAGGCGCTTTTGTAAGTTCTTTACAGGTGATAACATGTAATCTTTACAACAATTGAAGGAGTCAGGTACTACTATTATTATTTCACAGATGAGGGAACTGAAATATAGAGAGATTCAACAACTTACCCAAGGTCACCCAGCTAATATGTGGTGGAGCCTGAATTCAAATCTAAGGAGTGTGGCCCAGAGACTTGCTATGCACGCTGCCTCCAAAACTTGCTTTCCAGTTAATTTTTTATGTATGTTATCCGACCAATTTTGCCAATAATGTATATTATTTAAAAATTTAGATATAGTTTTTTTTAATTTAACATTGAAACAATTTTAATCTTGGTGTAACTTCATGATGCAATAAAGTTCAGTCAATCAGTAGAACAGACACAGGAGTACACAATGAGGCAGAATATTGAGTACGAAAATGGGTGGTATGGATAAGAACACAGAAGTAGATGCAAGTGACAGTCAACCATATAGGCTGGAGTGACTGGAAAGCCATAAAGAGATGGAAGAGTTCAGGTGGGGGTACTACTTAAATATATGGAAGGAAGGCTTGCAGAAAGGGATACTGTTGAGTGTAGTGAGGGATGAATTTGATCATAATTGATGGAGGCAGAATTTCTAAAGCCAAGAGTTACTTAGGGAATGTGGAATTTCCCCTCAAAACAACAGGAAGCCTTGGTTCTAGGAGAAGAAGAGTAATAGGAAGAAATTTGTATCTTGGGAAGTTTAGTCCTGCTAAGTGATATAAAATATAATAGAAATGTATGAAAGCAAAATGACTTCTTGGAAGGTGACAGAGATACCAGATTTGGTGATGAGATCACAAACTAAGAGAGTAGAATGTTGAAGTAGAGATTGAATCAAATAAACTCTGTAAAGAATAATTGGCAAGGGCTTCCCTGGTGGCGCAGTGGTTGAGAGTCTGCCTGCCGATGCAGGGGACGCAGGTTCGTGCCCCGGTCCGGGAAGATCCCACATGCTGCGGAGCGGCTGGGCCCGTGAGCCATGGCCGCTGAGCCTGCGCGTCCAGAGCCTGTGCTCTGCAACGGGAGAGGCCACAACAGTGAGAGGCCCACGTACCGCAAAAAAAAAAAAAAGAAGAAGAAGAAGAATGGGAAAGATTTAGTTACTGGTTAGGATCAGCAAATAAAGCAGAAAGGAAAAGTTCCATCAGGTTTTCAGTGATTTGAGCTTGGATAGCAGAAAGAACAGTGTCATCCGGTTGGAAATGGGGAAGCTGAGAACTGGAGTAGGTTTGAGAGTACCATAGGTCAATTTTTGGATTTGATGAGATTAAACTAAGAGGGAAAACATCCAGCAATTGTATCTGTTAGACAATTAGAAATGGAGTTCATTTGGAAGATGAGGATAAGGACTAGAAATATATTTTTTAAACTTAATAAAGATGAAAGTTGAAACTATAACACTATGGAAAGGAGTATTGAGAAAAGAGAAGAGAGAGCCAAGGACTGATATGGGGAAATGGCACATAACGAAAAGCTGAAAGAAGGTGGCTACAAAGATGGAAGAAAAGGAGTAAACCAGAGAAGTAAACAGTGAATCAAGAAAGTAGACAGTGAAGGAAGTCAAGAGGGATAAGACTACAAGGAGGTATTCAAATATGTCAAAGCCAAGGACATGGAAAATAGCAAGGAATTGGAAAAAATATATTTTTATATAGTTTAAAAAGAGATCATTGGGGACTCTCAAAATTTCCAGTAGAGTTATGCTATACGATCACAAGAGATGACTTAAAACTTGCTTGGACATAAGTGAGCAAGTGTAGATGGTACATTCAAGAAATTTGATGATTAAATATGAGGGATAAGATAACATCTAAATAAGTCAGAAGGTCGATGCATAGGCTGGTTGAGTTTTTTAAAAAGTATTAATCTCTGGGGGAACTTGTAGGATCCTGAAAGGTTAAGCTAATTTTAATCTCCTTATCAAACTCTTCTGCAAAAATATATGGATATGCTGTTTCAAAACTCTATAATCAGTAATCAGGAGTTAAAAATTCCTAGTTATTGATAAATTTTGTGGTTTAGCCAGTATGAAATCGAAGTTTCTTTTTTTTATAGAAAATTTTTTTTAATATTTATTTTATTTATTATTTATTTTTGGTTGCATTGGGTCTTCGCTGCTGCGCACGGGCTCTCTCTAGTTGCAGCGAGCGGGACTACTCTTAGTTTCAGTGCTCAGGCTTCTCATTGCATTGGCTTCTCTTAGCATGGGCTCTAGGTGCATGGGTTTCACCAGTTGTGGCATGTGGGCTCAGTAGTTGTGGCTCGCGGGCTCTAGAGCGCAGGCTCAGTAGTTGCAGTGCACAGGCTTAGTTGCTCCGCAGCATGTGGGATCTTCCCAGACGAGGGCTGGAACCTGTGTGCCCTGCATTGGCAGGCAGATTCTTAACCACTGCCCCACGAGGGAAGCCCCAAAGTTTCTTGACACAAGTTTTAAAACATTGTTTTAACTAGGTTTCTTGTATTTTGATTATAAAGGTAATATATACATATTGGAAAATAGAAAATTCAGAACAGTATTAAAAAGGAAAAGATTATTCACAAATTATTCAACTTTTGATATATTTTCTTGCAATTTCATCTTATGTTTGTTTTAAATACTTCAGAAACTTTATAGGAAATTATGTATCCCTTTCATACAGCATTCCAACGTAAGTATTTTGTATGATAACTCCTTGTCAATGGGTCATGCTTATATCCAATCACACAGATAATTCATAATTTATGTATTCCCCAATTACAAAATACTTAAGTTTATTTCTCATTTTCATTCAATATTTTAAATTACATTTACTAAAAATTTTCCGGGCAAATCTTTTCTGTATTTAGAATTATGTTTTGAATAGAATTCCATAAATGGAATTACTGAATCCAAAGTTCTGAATATCTAGAAGGCATGTAATACCCAAGTAGCTTTCCAACTATAAATTTGTTCCAATCAAAAGTTGATTAGAATATTAGATTTTTCCACAAAAATCTCTAGTTCTGGGTGGTTTTATTTGTTTAAAATACTTGTTAATGTAATAGGTAATATACATTAATTTGATTACAAAAGAATAAACATTTTCAATATTTGTTAACTAGTTGAATATTTCTTTTTGTGAATTGTCTATGACCTTTATTCATTTTTTAATGGTGCCTTTGAGTTTATCAATTTGTGTGATTTCTTTATACATTAAGGATAGTAACCCTCTATAACATTTGTTGCAAACATTTTCTCACTCAGTTGATTACTTCCATAGTATGTCTTTTGATATACAAATATTTTCAGATATTTGCCTTTGTGATTTATTTCCTTAATTTTAAGCCCAAGGAACCTTTCCACATGCAGATATCAAATAAAATTCATCTATATTTTCTTCCTTTTTCAGTTGTATTTTTCAATTTTAACTTAATATATCAGAATTTGTTTTTGGTATATGATATACAGTGAGGATATAAAGTTTTTCTCCAAATAGTAACCTATTCTCCTACCAATTACTGAATAATTCTGCCCTGTCCCACTGATGATTCCTTTGCCATTGATACCTTAAATATATTGGAATTCTGTTTCTGGACCTTTTATCCTATTCTGTCTGACCATTTATAGCCCAGGATTAGGCTGATTTAATTATTGTTGCTTAATAAAGTATTTTAATATTTTATAAGAATAATACATTTTCATTTCTCTCTTTTTAAGGAGAGAAAGTTCTTAGTTACTATTCATTTAGTGTTTTTAAAAATTCTTAGTTACTTTTAATAGTTCTATTTTTAATAAGTTCTTAGTTTCTATTGTCACTGCTTTTCACATGAGCTTTGGATTCTGTAAAAAAAAAAAAATTGAAGTCTTTGGGATTCTGATTAAAATTGCAGTAAGTCTGTAACTAAATATGCAAGTAAGTGACTTCCTTAAGACATTTTGTCTTAACTGTAAAGTTTACAGATATGTTTCATGTAATTATTATTTTATGCCTATATGAAATTTCATTGTTTTATCACATCTTTAATTAACTTTATTTCAGGGATTTTTTTTTTCTGGCTGCTTTGAGAATGATATACTGTCATCCAGAATCATGTAACTATTTGTTTATTATGTTTTAACCTCTTATCAAATTAATTCAAGAAACACTCTTGTTAAATAATTTTTAAATTGTTATTTTAGTTATTGCAAAAAAAATAATGTCACCATTTCCAGGAGCCATACTGACTTTTCTGTTTTTAATCATTGCCTCCACATAAACTTTCAGACCCTGTATTTATTCTTATTTTGCGTAGTCTTATTTTGTTCCCAATTTTGAAAGGGAATTTCTAATGATTCACATGTGGGTATGATGTCAGTTGTTTTAAAAGAAATGTTCTTTATCACAGTTAGGAACCATCCTTCAAATCTGAATAACTAAGAGATTTTATCATGAATGGGCACTGAAATTTATCAAATGCTTTTTCAGAATTTATGAGAAAAGTTTCTAGTGATATTTATTAGGATAATAGTTTAAAACAACCATTTCTTGTTAAGATAAACCCTACTTGGTGATAGGGTTGCATTTTATCAATATTTTATTTAGAATTTTTGTATTATATATATAAATTAGTTTAGCTAGGTCTTCTTTTTATACTCTCCATATTAAGTTTTTGTCTCAATGTTATATACATATAAAATTAATTAGGGAGATTATCATCTTGTTCTCTACACAAAAACAAGAGAATTGAAAAAGAAAATAAAAGTCCTTATAAGCAGACAACATAATTATTTACGTAGAAAGCATAAGCAATTCTATAGGGAAACTACTGAAACTAATAAGGCTTTTCCATGAAATCGTTCACTACAAAATCAATATACAAACTCAACAGCATAACTTTACAAAACTAATAGCTAATTAGAATGTGAAATAGAAAAGAATCCTATTTAAAATAGGAGTAAAAGAATACTTACAAATATATTTAGCAAAATATGTATAAAATCTCTAAAATTTGAAATTTTACTCAAGGTAAGACTAGCTCCATAGCTAATAACCACAACCCCAAACTCCCAGAACCTCTATAATGAAGGGATTGCCATGAGCATCTCTAAGCTGCTACAAAGCAAATTTAAACTCCATAGTCATCTATTCACATGAATTGTTTTTATTTGCACATTTTTCCTGCAAAGATGGTAACTTGAGAGAGAATACTTCTGTGTGATGGAAGCCAGACATAGATCAATACCCATTTATTTGATAAGGCAAATCTGCTTTAAGCACGCCTATAATTTCATTATTTTACCACTGATTCACTTACACAACACTAAAACACTAAAAGGAAGAGAACAAACTTTTTAATTACTTTCCCATTAAAGAGTTCATCCCTTCCTAACACCTACCTTCCTGTTCAATCCACACATCATCCAAATTTCTGTTCATTCTCCTCTTATGGAGCTCCTTCACTATGCCATGCACAGAGATAGACACTGGGAATATAAAACTAAATAAGACTACACTTGCCATAATAAATTCAAATCTAATAAGGAAGGTATATCCATTTGATATCCACCTGATAGTTTATCTAAATCATGCTATTGCTTACTGACATACTTTCTACAACACAACTTCCCCAGTCTGAGGTTCTTTTGGCTGAAATATATCTCCAAGTCATAGTCTCTGGGGAAACTGTGTGTGTGTGTGTGTGTCTGTGTGTGTGTGTGTGTGCGCGCGCACGCACCCATGCACCCATGCATGCACACGTGTGTGTGTAAAATAAATTTTATTGGCTCTTGAATTACATTTTGTTTCATTCATACATAGAAACAACTTTCCTAGATTTAAAATTCTATGATTATAGACTCTCTCCCTCATAACTTTGTAGGCACTGCTCATTTCCTTCTCATTTTTATTTTGTGAGGAAAACTACAGGCCAGCTGAAATTCTTTCCCTTTTCTTCTTGGATACATTTCTTCTTCCTCCTGTTCCTCCTTTTTTCCTCCTCTTCTTTTTCTCCTCCTTCTCCTTCTCTTCTTCTCCTTTTCACCTGGATATACATGGGTATAGTTTGTGCTATTTAATTTTTCTAAAACAAATTGAATTCTTTAAAAGTTGAGGGCTTTTTTTAAGCTCAAGAAATTTGCTTTTTCTTATGCATTTGATTATGACTCCAGTTTTCATTGTGGTTTCTTCAGGAGCATCACTTCCAGCAATAGGCTTTTGCCTGAGTACTTGAGATATTGTTACCTTTTCCTTGTGCTGTAGAATTTTTTTTCAGAAGCCCCTGAGTTTTATATGTATATTTATCCTCAGAGAAGAAGATCTGTTCACATCATACATTCAAGTAAACTGGATTACCCTTAGCCACATCTCAAAAATCCTTGGTTACTGATAGTTCCAATCATTTGAAGCTGTGGGGTGCATAGCCCCTAGCCTGACTTCACTTATCTAAACTAGCTCAGTATCTACTACTACGTTTACTGACATCCTCAGTGACTACCAAGAAGAAAAGACATGACCTAAAGCTCTCATCCCTCAAAACGTATCCTACTCTAGTCTCTTCCTACCAACAATGATTTACATGGTGTGAATATGTACTGCCTTATGAGAGTAATCTTTCTCATCTCATTCTCCTCCAGGTAGTAGTGTTTGCTAGTAGTCATGGTGTTAATGAAATTAAGATCTTAAAAGAGAGCTGCTAACAGATCAGGTGAAATAGATAATGATTAGAAATAATTCTTAGGCACTAGTCAAAATTGAAAGTTTAATTTTCTGATTTTTGCCACTTCTGAGTTTCCACCAGGAAAAAACAGCAGTGACTGTCCATATCCATATCCTACCTACTTCCCAAATTCTACTATTCTTTGAAAGTCTGTCCCATTATGTGAATTCCAGAAGACTTTTTTTTTTTTTTTGCCGTATGCGGGCCTCTCACTGTTGTGGCCTCTCCCGCTGCAGAGCACAGGCTCCGGACGCGCAGGCTCAGCGGCCATGGCTCACGGGCCCAGCCACTCCGCAGCATGTGGGATCCTCCCGGACCGGGACACGAACCCGCGTCCCCTGCATCGACGGACGGACCCTCAACCACTGCGCCACCAGGGAAGCCCCAGAAGACCTTTTTAGAGGCAAGCTAGTTTGTCAGTGGAAAGAGACCTTCACTGAAAATAACAAGACCCACCACTGATACTGCCAAGCTATGGAAATTTGTACAAGACACTTAGCCTCAACTTCCTTACCTCTAAAACAAAGATATCGGATCAGATAGTTTCCAAGGCCCACTCTAGTTCTAACATTAAAACTATATATTTTTCAATACTAAAATATTTCAGGTTAAGATAACTAAACTTTCCAAAACAATTCTAAAAGGATACCCAACTAGCATAGTGACTTACTTCCAGGATTTGACACATTTCAAATCTTAGTAATCACTGATTAATTTTTCAGCCACACATTTAAGCATGCTATAGCATGGAAACTCACGGATATAAAGTAACAATATAAGATGTTTCAGTCAACAGTAGGTTTAAGGATAAAACACAGAGAGCTATGAAACCATAAACATCGCAGAACACAAAATTAATTTAAATATACATTTGAATGATTACCATGGGGCTTAATATAAAAAGCTGCAAATGAAAACTAAATATTATCACACAAAAATAACCTTAAGATACATAGATGCTTTCTGTCTATGCAGTATGTTCTTTGTCTTAGATTTCACATCTTCTTCTGCCTTTTAGTTCACCAACTTTAAATGCCATTAACAAAAAAAAACAAAACCACCAAGACAGTTTGCTTTCTCCTCTTTGATGTGAAAAAAGGAAGGGGGAGGGGAAAAGAGTAGAAGAGAAGCTATTCAATGAACATCACAGCATGTCAGAGATCTGAGGTCAAATTTCAGTTTTCCATTTACTGACTTTGACAGGTAACTAACATCCATGCCCAACTGCACCATCTATAAAATGTACACGATACCTTTATCTGATATCAGAGCAAGATCTTATCCTTAAAGCATTCAGCACAATGCCTGGCACACACAAGTAATCAAAAATTGTACCCATAATTGTTATCATGACCATGAATTACTTCAAATATAAATCTTAAATAACATGGAGATGATGAGCAAACAAGAAGGAACATGAGGAAAGCACAAAAGGCATAAGAGAAGGAATGGAGCTTAAGTCAAGCCACTTCCTGGTTTATTCTACTCCTACCACCTCTGATGATATCTAACGACCTAGAAACCTGAATGGAGGTAAGTTACTACCACCTGGAGCCCTAGACTTGAAGGTGGGAGGAGAAGTAGGGCAGGTCAGCTGATACTGAACTATGACATTGCCAGAGTGGTCATCCCTCATGAATTCACCACATCTTTCCTTTGAGGGGCCCAGCAAAGTCCCATGAGGACTGATTCAAACCCCTTTGTCAGGGGATTAAGCAGTTTGGTGAACTTGTACAAATGACTTGAGCAGCTGTGATACTTTTCATCTAATATTTTACAGGATGCTAATAGAGACTTGGAGGTAATTATTTAAAACATTACATGAATAATCATTACTAAATGTTTTTTAAATTATTCATTCACAGAATGTACTAAAATTATGTTGGGTGAGAGACTAACTCTATTAGGGGTGCTTATATAATGCTATATTATAATCTGATAGTAATCAGGATCTATTATCAAAAAGCTTTTTATCAAAAGCTGCTCTTCTAAAGAGAACTTCAAATTAAACAATCAGTTCTTTCATCCTCCTGCCCTTTGCCAATGTTTACTCACATGAGCGTTATTCATTCCTGAATAGAGAGTTTGGTATTCATGATCCAATAATGTTGGTGACAAAGGACACATTCTAGGGACCCAGATGTTGATTTGAGGTACAATAGCCTAATTTCTATGGATTTAGAATAGACAAGATTATGTAACAGGCATAGCCTCTGATTAAATCTTCATTAAATGCTCAAAAATTGTTAAATAGATGAATAACAAGCTCCATATTAGATTATTTTCATATTTCATTCCGTCACAAGTGGAAATCTCTTATATGTTGCCTTTTCTTCTCTTTTTGGAAAATAACTGCTTGATTGATATATACCTTCTTCAACTTGAAGATGCTTCTATTCAATACCATTTTTATTCAGGGATAGGCAGTCAACAGATTTCACCATGCAAATGTTAGATGGATCAGATCAAGGTTATAGCAAACCAGCCCCACCAAATGGGAAGAAAAATCTATTGCACAGTGCAACACAGATGTAAATCACATCTGACTGAATTAAGCAGCTTCCATAGTTTCAGCAACTACAAAGGTATTGTTTCAGCAACTGCAAAGGTATTAAATGAATCAACTCAAATATGTACAATCATAAAAATCACTGTGCAAACTGAAACTGTTCAAAGCAATCTTGCTAATTAATGGGGAAAATTATAATTCTCCCAAGACTTTTGAAAACATTCTGTCAAAAGAAACAAAATCTTTTGCTGTCAGCTATAAATGTATAGGGAAATGAAAAAAGAGAAAACATCTATTTAATATGCTGTAATTGGAAGCATTAGAAACATGGAGAATTAAAGCACTTCATTTCTTTTTAAAATCTTATCGAGTGTAGTTTGAACAGCACTCATCACATAACCATAAGGCGCAGCATCTTTTCTGTGCCTTGGTGAACTGTCATTCCACAGTTTGGACCAGTCACCAGCAGTTCATCCTTCCTGCTTTCGACGCGGTAACATATCTCAGAGTTCCTTTAATGTGAATTTTTTCTCCAATGTCACCTCTACTAGGACATCTTCATCTTCTTTCTCATTTATGTCAATAAGGTCACTTTTCATTAAGTTCCTTGTCTGCTTCTCTAGGGCCCGGCATGGGCAGTAATGTCAACATTCACAAGGTCAGTAATTTTTTTCTATTAATCCATTTACATTCTATACAAATTTCACTCCAGTGTTATCACTTTTTGTTCCTTAGTTGCACTTTCTTCTTTTCTGGCTCATTCCCTCTTTTGATTATCCAGGTTTTTATCACTGGAAAACAAGGCAGTAACACAGCTACACACTTTGCTATGTGTGAACCGAACAGGGGCACAGTGACCAATCACCAACAGACTTTAAAAGAAGTGATGTCGGGCTTCCCTGGTGGCGCAGTGGTTGAGGGTCCGCCTGCTGATGCGGGGGACGCGGGTTCGTGCCCCGGTCCGGGAGGATCCCACGTGCCGCGGAGCGGCTGGGCCCGTGGGCCATGGCCGCTGGGCCTGCACGTCCGGAGCCTGTGCTCCGCAACGGGAGAGGCCGCAGCAGTGAGAGACCCGCGTACCGCAAAAAAAAAAAAAAAAAAAGCAAAAAAAAAAAAGAAGTGATGTCATTGGTTGCTGAGGATAATACCTATCTGTTACTTATATGATGATTTGTGGATTAAGAAACTAGCAGCAAAGTTTGTACTTTAGGCAGTGATACACGTTCTATAGGCCATGGTAACTAAAATTTGAATGTGTCAGTGGGAAATGGGTGCTATTTAACTAAACTGTGGGCACTGAAATCCAGGCGTATCATGGAACATGAAAACCCGTGCAAAGTGAGGACTGCTTGCATGTTAATGAATAAATATAAACTGGCCATTTAATATGTATCAAAAGAATATTATGTTTATTGTATGAATTAGAGATAAGAAGTATGGATTATTAATATGAATAGAGGTTTCCTGCCATTATGGAATATAGTTAGGAAGAAAAATATCTGCATAAGTAACTACAAATACTAGGCATAACATAAGTGCTAGGCATAATATAAACACTGTGCCATGGAAACACAAACCTGGAGTTCTCAGGAGACAATTATGAATAGCATGACTATTAAGCAATAATTGTAATAATGATAGAACCTTTTACACTAGTTGCATCTACTCAAAATTGTCAGAAGACGGTCACATTCCTAATTCCACTTTTTTAGGGTTGTACCATATTAAGCAGGCAGCTCTCAAGACTATGTTTGACTTGGTTGAGCAGTAAATTTCGCATTTTATGTTAGAAAAGGAAATGTGTATTTTCTAGTCAATGTTTCCACCCAAGAGATTCCACAAAATTGTTCAGGGACTGCTGAGTACATAAGTTTGATTTTTAACATGCTTTTCCCCACCAATGCAGCCCTCCAAATCTTTTTAGAAAACACACACACACGCACAGAGTTAGGATGTACAAGTGGAGGACGAGAGAGCAGCAGTTTGGGAAAGGGAAAAACATATCTATGCATTTAGAGTACCTTTTAAAAAGCTTTAGGCACATTTCTTTAGCTGTTAGTTGTTTTCAAACAGCATAAAATTTCTCCTCCATAAGTAAGAGCACCAAAGAGAAACCACATATTTTCCTAATTCAATTTTTATATATTCTCCAATACAAATCAAATTCTATAACAACAGAGTTAAAGCCTTTAAATTACCTTGGTACAGTTTCTGGTTAGAAACTCAGATGAAGAAATGGTACCTCCTGGTGAGTGCTCTGATGGAAGGCTTTTCTCAATTACAAATCTGTTAAATCAATAACTTTCCTGACCATAATTTCTAGATGTTTACTCTGGGCAGAAACCAGCCATTGCTACATTACTGCTTATAGTAATACATAATAAGACCACACATAAAAGTCTTAACCACAAACCCAGGTGCTGAGCAGGCTCTGATCCTTGGTGTAACAACAGAGACAAATACACAATCTGGATGTATTTTCAGTGTTGCTGAGACACCATCTCTCGTTTACTCTGATTTCAGCAATAGTTAAACAAAAAACCTTTAGTAATCAAGAAAACTCATTTCACTGAATTCTTGATTAACCAAAGGTTTTATTGATACATCATAGTGGGGAAGAACATTCCCTAATAGACATTCAACATGAGGGCTCTTAAAAACCTTCCATCTCTAGCGTACTCAGCCCAGAAAATCTTACTGAAGAAAGTCAGAATTCCAAAGTTGTTGGGGAAAACTCCAGTCACTCATGTTGTCTTATTGCAGTATTTGATTTAGATAACTATAGCATCAATGGATTTTTCTCCATAATTTTTCTATGAATCTCTGAGGTATTTAGTAACTTCGAAATACTCTTATTAAGAATTATCATCATCATAAACTTGGATCCATTTACCAGATAGCTGTTATGTGCAAGGCACATAATATCCTACATATTTTTCAAAATTTTCCCTTTTTAGCCTCACCATAATGTTGCCAGGTAGGTGTGTTTATCCCCACTTCACAAATAAGGAAATGCAAGTTTATGGAGTTTTAAACTGTTAATGAGTGACAGACCAGATTCATGATCAGGGAAGTCTGAGTTCACTGCCCAGTTTTTTTATACTATGTTATAGTATTTGAGGAAATCAGGAATATAACTACAGATTATTTTTATAGAATAATAAAAGATGAGTATTTTACAGTAGAGGTGTTTGGACAGAGCTTCATAAGATAATGGAGGGAGGATGTTCCAAACATGTGGTTTGAGTGGATGAAAACATGAAGAAAGTTTTGAAGAATGAAGCCAAAGACAACGGCGTGGACCAGAAGTGCAGATGAAGGGAAGGTCATCAGAAGCATCCTTGCAAGGTGCTGGGTTTTAGGATTTGATTCAAGATGTAATAAGATGCAAGTGGAAGGTTTTCCAGAAGGGAATAGGGTGATAAAAATGATCTATCTTTTACACAGATGAGACAAATTCTTTCAAAATCTAGGTCTGACTATACCACCCATAGCCAAAAACTTAACAGACTTCTCTGTATCTCCAAGATAATGTCTAACAACTTTTATTTATTTATTTTTGTCTAACAACTTTTAAATGGCATTCAGAGGACCCACATTTTCTTTAACATTTCCTCTTGTTACTCCATCTATGCTTGCTCCGCCCATAATGAACTCCTTGCGAATTTCCAGGACACACCATTCTCTTTTATGCATCCACATGTGGGCGCATGCTATTTTCTGCTCCTTTGTCTAAAAAAAATGAATTTCAACCCAACCTTCAAGAGTCTCCTTAAGCATCTTCTCCCCTGTAAAATCCATCATGATATAACAGTTAAGTAGTGAGTATCCGTATTTTATGTCCTGTCTCCCCCACCAAAAAAAATTCTCAGTGTTCCTCAAGACCTAAGAATATTGTGAAAATACTAGAGGCATCTCCATTAAAGTTATGAGCAAATCAAAGATGTTAACTCTAGTAGCCAAGGTCGCAGTAGGAATCAGATGGCACACTCAGTTAAGATTATTTGAGAAGGATTTAATAGAGAAACCATGGACAAAGGTATGTGCTGGATATAAAGAGACCAGAAAAAATAGTCAACTAACCTCCCTGCAACAAAAATAACAAGGGAGGAAGAAGCTCCTAAAACCAGGAAAGAGACTGTCTCCTGTTGAGGGCTGCTGAGGGGAATTTTGATTTTTGGTTGCAGGATTCAGCCAGCAAAAGGTGACCCCACAGGAAGGAGACTAAAGAAATAAATACCTGACCCGACTCTACTCCCTCCTTCCCCTGCCTTGCCAGGACTTCTCAGCGGCAGTACAGTATAGAGGAGACCATTGAATTGTCCATCTAGGGGCAGAGTAGAGAAGGGTGGAAAATGAATTTGGAGAGCCAAATGGAGGATAACAAGCATGTCCACGTCTAACACTGTCAATGGAATATAGTATTAGAAACATAAGCTAATAAAATTAGCCAAGGCAAACAATATGAGGTATAAAAAATGGAAAGGAGAAGTGTCATTCACTGAAAATAATATGATTGTATTTCATTTACTCAAAAGGGGTAAATGTAAATCTTTCATTAAAAATTCAGTTGGCTGAATAAAAAAATCACTAGCCTTCCTGTTATAAAATATAATGGAATAAACGGTCTCATAGGATGAGATACCACAACTAGGAATAAGCTTTTAAAATGTTTAATATTCACATGAAGAAAAATGTAAAACATTATTGAAATACACAAAAGGAGACTTGAATAATGGGAAGATATATTCTATTTTTCATATCATGAATATGTCACCAGTTTAGGAATGATATCAAACTATTTTATTTTTCCAAAAAGTGTTATCAGCTTCTCTTATGAGCCCTACTTTCTACTGCATAGACACCTCCCTCATTGATATCGACACCCAGGTACATACCATGTTAATTACTTGCACTATTAGAAAGTTATTCAGGTTCTAAGACCTTGTTCTGCTCACATTAAAGTTTTAATCACTTATTGGATATAAAGCTCTCCTTCTTTCTACACAAGCAGGGGGAAATGGTGACTCTAGCAGTAGAAGCAGGAGGTGGAGGAAGACATGAGCTTCTGTAATGTGTACCTTTCCTCTTTCTCCTGGACGTAGTTTCCCTGATATTGAGGAGGAAGGAAAGAGAGAAAAGAGAAAGATGACTATTTAAATTTCAATGGTTGGGGACTTCCCTGGTGGTCCAGTGGTGAAGAATTCAGCTTCCAACCCAGGGGATGTGGGTTCAATCCCTGGTCAGGGAACTAAGATCCCACGTGCCCAGGGGCAACTAAGCCCATGCGCCACAACTACTGAGCTCGTGCACCTCAACTAGAGAGCCCACGTGCCACAACCAGAGAGAGAAAACCACGCACCATAACTAGAGAGAGAAAACATGGAGGCCACAACTAGAGAGAAGCCCATGAGCCGCAGCAAAGAGCCTGTATGCTACAATGAAAGATCCCGCATGCCTCAACAAAGATCCCGTGTGCCGCAACTAAGACTTGATGCAGCCAAAAATAATAAATAAGTAAAATAAAATAAATAAATAAACTTCAATGGTGGCCATTAGTGGTCATTATCTATTTAAAGGTCATTGTCTGTTCAGTTAGTGGTAGAGCTTTTCCAGCTCCTTCTCTTAGGGGAAGTACAAGCTTGCTTGATAGAACTGGCTGGTGTGAAACTTATTTCCAGATAGTTCCCCAAGGCACTGATGAACTCTTCCAAGACTCGAGACCTGGCCACTTTTTCCTGCTGCACCTCACCTGGGCATAGCACATTCCTTTGAGAGGCCTGCCTCTTTACCACGTCTGTGACAATCCCTGATAAAACCAGAGCCTACAATCACATTATCCCTCTCTTGTCCCCAACTCTGGCACTTCAAGGCCATTCAGGAGCTATCTGCCATATTTCTCAGCAACCATGACTTTAAGCAGAGGGGAAGGTCCTGGCATACTCTGTGGCTTGCTGTTCCTCACTGGGCCATGTCCAGGTCTGCTAAGTAGGCAGCCAATTAAAAAATGAAATGCTCATCTTGCTAGCACTTACGGAGTCTAGGAGTACTTCTCTTGGCGTTTTCTTTCCTTCACCTCAGGAAAAGGAAACATTTCCGCTATTCCCTTCCCACAGAACAATGAACAGTCCCTTGGCTAATGCCCAAAGTGATCCATTTCTATCTTTCAACTCTTTTATTATCAAATGGCTGGGGTGGGGTGTGGGTGAGAGAGCTGCTTGTGGTGAAGCAGCTCTTCTCAGCAGGTCCTGTTAAGAGGTTCCGGCTGAAATCCACTGATTTCCTGAAGTTAGAAATTGGAAGTCTCTTAGAACCTTTCATTTTCAGCTTGGTCACTAGCCATTTATTTTACAAAAATAAGATTCTTATTACTCTCATATATATTGTAAATGGTTAAAATCTCTATGGGGCAAAATTAGAATTCCACCTACCTTTGACAAATAAATACCATTTCTAAAATTATACTATAGATAAACTTGTAAATATGAAAAATAATTATTTGTTACATTTTGCTCATAAGAGTAAGAGATTAGAAACAACCAAAGTGTAGTTAAATAAATAATGGATGTTCGTATAATGGAATAAAGGCTAAACATTATTTTAAATGTTTTAAATATTTTAATGTTTTCATTAGTAAGCAGATTAGTGATTCATTTTTAAGCAAGTACTCAGGGAACACTGACTTTGTAGTTAATGCAGTGATATTCCAGACTATATAAAGAATGGGGCTTAGCTTTATGTATACTGAAATGGAATGATCTTCTTAATATATTTTTAGGTGAAAAGACAAAGGCAAGGTAAATGATAATTAGAGCATGTGCTTTTTATTTGTGAAAAATATATACATGCTTATAGGTGATATGTTAATAGATAAGTGTGTGTGTGTATGAAGTTGATGTAGTTATCCCTGTTTTACAAATGAGAAAACCAAGACTTGAGAACCTAGCAAATTCCAATCACAGAACCAGTTGCAGCATAACTATGATTTGAATTCAAGCTTATCTGACCCCAAATCACAGGCACTTTCCAATACAACATTCTTAACCTTTGACTAACGTTTATCAGGGTAGAATTGACTACTCCTTTTTCTACCATCAGTCGACCTTGTAAATATATCTATTTTAGAATGTATCACACTATATGCAGCAATATGTGTATATGTTGCTCTCCCCTGGTCTAGCGTGGGCCTCGTGAGGACAGGTGCTCTGTAGAGCCATCTTTGTATCCTGGGTGCTCTGGTGTGGTACACTGAAGAAAAGCACTTCACAAAGGAATGAAAGGCATGATACATCTTTGTACGTAAGCAACAATGGAGGAGAGCTTTATTACGTGCCTAGTAAGGCAACTGCCTTTTTTTTAACAGTAGTAATACTAAGAGTGTGCCTTAAGGTATCTGAGTACTATATGAAAGTTTAGCTAAATGGGCTAAATATGATTATACCCAAGCCTCAAACCTGCATAGCAAATTTAATTTAGTGAACATTTATCAAATTCTATTATGTGCTGTTAACGAAAAGAACCATTTATTTCTATGATCACACTTTACAGTCCCTTGTGCACAGAGTGCTGATGTCCATTATTAAGTGGTCTGAAAGGTCAGGCCAGTAAACTTTTGCTGATTTGCAGGTCCCTCCTCCAGAGATTCAGTGGGTCAGATATCTGTTCATGTGGACATCACCGCCACCCCAGGAACAGGAGAGCATAAAGTCACTATAAAAGGTATATTTCGGGTCCAGGTAGATAAAACAGCCTATGAGACTTTAACCTCTGGAAATAATTATATCAAAAATGTTTTTTCTTGAATCTCTCTTTAAAAATCTATATTAAATGATTTCAGGGCATGCTCGGAATGTCTTCATGAATCTAGAACTTTTGATTTAAAACTGAAACAAATGAATGGCACAGGTACTTAACCTATGTTACCTGAAATATCTAAATGGTTTAAATACATTGGTGATTACATTTCAAAACTGTATACATTGAACATGTTCTCTATGGTTGAGGCTATGATATACATTGAACATTGGTGCTGTGGTTGGCTCCAACTTGCCAATGACATTTTAGATGTTAAGTCAGCATGTTCTTACTATCCACATAACCTACCTACTTTTTCTATGTGATTTCCAACAACTGTTTGATTTTTTTTAAATGGGTGGTTGAATCAATTGGTTTTATATTGTAAAAGCACAATCTGAAAAGAGGGGTCATTTCAAGGATATAATTTAATGATTAATACTTTCCTCAATAGAACCATGTTCTATTTTTATATTATTATAGACTTAGTCACTTTAAATAATATCTACTTTAATCAAAACCATGGCCTTCTAACATATTTTAAAATTGCATTACCTAACGTATCTTTGTATTATAAAAGTAACACTGCTATGGGCTATAATAGATTATATACAGTACTGGTAATCATACAGAAAAGTGGGCATGACTATATATTCCAGTGTCACTAAATATATTTGAAAAATATTTTGACAATGCATATCAAATGGTAAAAGTTTTATCAACCTTTTATATTAGCAAATTTAATTGTAAGACAATTCCTTAAGGATATCATCATCAAAGGATGAGCAAACCTGTATGAGAATGTTCATTTAAGTATTATTTATGATGCCTGAAATTAGGAAACCGCCATGATATGCAACAACAAGTGATTGGGTAAATATAGAATGAAATGTACATATAATGAAATATTTGCTGTTGGAAAATATATAATAAATTAGAATGCTACCCGCGATGGGCTTAAAAAATAAAGCTACTTATAAGACTGCAATACATTATGATCCCATTCTGTATATAAAGATTGAAAACATCATACCAAAATATTAACTCATTTCTTCTGAGTGATAAAATCATATATTTTTAAAATCTATTTTCTGTATATTTTCTAAATATTTTATGATGAACATATAATTTTAATATGAAAAGCATCATTTTTTCACCTAAACAAGAATCACAACTTTTCAGTATTAATGATTGTCCTTTCAATTACAGCTCACATTTGCCATCCCAGTGCCACATGGCTTAGAGCTGAAAGCGCCATCAAGCGTGCAGCCCAGAGAGTAAATGGCTTTTCCTTGTCAGTGGGGTTAGGGTGCTATCAAATGCAAGTTACAACTTCATACATCGTTTTAAAAAATAAAAATTCACTCTAAGGACCAAAGGGAGAGTCTAGGATTCCACACATTGGTTTGCTAATACTCTATATTCCTGTCTCTTTCCTTTTGGCTTTTAGTCATTGCTATTAATGACTTAAACTGGCAGACCACTGCAACGTTCCGCCCCTTTGTGGAAGTTTGTATGCTGGGACCCAACCTCGGAGACAAGAAGAGAAAACAAGGCACAAAGACAAAAAGCAACACATGGTCACCAAAATATAACGAAACATTTCAGTTGTAAGTTATGACCTGACTCCTTTATTCAACCAGGCAATAGGCATTGTAGAGCTACACTTATGAGCGACTCACAGGGTAGGAATGGCACTGGGCTTTGCTAAGGAAAGCAAAACCTATGGGTTTAAGGATTCCTGTTCATCATTGATCCAAGGCAAATGAACAAGGCTCTGTTTTTAGTTCTCTTCCATTTGTTTAGTATTTGTCCAGTGCCTACCATGTATCAGGCAATAGTATAGGCATTGGATATATGTAGAAGGAGGACTTTGCTCTCGTGGAAGTTACTCTCTAGAGGTAAAGAACGTATGATAAACAACATCATAAATAAATAAAGTTATCATATGATAGTACTAAGCAGAGCATTAAAACAGGGTGATGCAATAGCGTGATGGGTTGGCTGCTTAGACAGGGTGTTCAGGGAAGCCTCTCTGAGCATGTGCCTTTTAAATAGGAACCTGAGAAAATAAAGAACCAGTCATGTAGGGAAGAGAGTTGAGAGCATTTTAGGACAAGGAAAATTGCGAGTGCAAGGATTGTAAGCAGGAGCATGCCTGGCATATTTAAGAAACAGTATGTAGTGGGCAAGGGAGTGAGATAAGATGAATTTGAAGAGGCGGTCAGGTACTACATCACACAGGGCTTTGAAGTCAGTGGTAAAGGAGCCTGGGTCACATTCTAAGCTCAATAGGAGACATTGAAGGATTTTCATATGAGGGTTTGAACAATCTGATTTACATCATTAATGATTATTGTGTTTGCTGTATAGAGAAGTAACTATAGGGAAGGCAAGACCAAACAAGTAGAGATAAGTTAGAAGGCTATTGCAGTAGTCTAGGTAAGAGATAATAGTGACTGATCAGATAGTCTTAGGGAGGAAGGAAGTAGTCAAGAGATGGAAAAAAGTGGACCATCCTCAGTCCCAATCTTGACAGGTCTAACTGTTGCTATAGGAAAGAGCTGGCATTGAAGCACCAGGCTCTGCTGGAACTGATTTACTCTGGAAATTTTTATGCAATTTAACATCTTGTGAACAGTGCTTGATAGTCTGTGCAGTGTATTCCCCTGAGAAAAGGCTCCTAGATATAATAGCGTATCCAGGAGTCTGAGGTAAAGAAAGGAAATTGTAATAACGGATGTTGAAATGGCACAGAAATTCTTCCAAACGGTACCCGTCCCCCCTGGCCTAGCTTCCATGACCCCTAGTAACGCCTCCTACCCCTATATCACTGGGGAGACCTTGCCTGCAATGATTAATTACAACATAATATTTTAATTCCAGTTTCTATTAATATCCTTAACATCAGGGCAGTAAAGCATTTTTAGATGGATTTCCTATTTCCATCTAGGGAAGGAAGGAGTTTTTAAGTTCGATTGCAGAGTGACAGCTATGTAAATACAATCTAAGTAAAATTTAAAGGATATTTCCATCAGAGTTCAAAGACAATGATACTCTATTTGCCAATATAATATTCTGAGCAGTATATAAAACTTTCAACAGTCTATTAGAACCATATTGATCCCTATTTGAAAATGCTCAAAATCCATATTTTTAATCCACACAGCATTCTGAGTAAAGAAAACCGCCCACGGGCCTATGAACTTCACCTTTCAGTTAAAGATTACTGCTTTGCCAGAGAAGATCGAATTATCGGAATGACAGTAATTCAGCTCCAGAACATAGCAGAAAAAGGAAGCCACGGGGCATGGTATCCCCTATTGAAAAACGTCTCTATGGATGAAACTGGTTTGACTATCCTTAGAATCCTCTCGCAGAGGACCAGTGACAATGTGGCCAAAGAATTTGTAAAACTTAAATCTGAAACAAGATCTGCTGAAGAGAGTGCTTGAAACAAACACTGCAAGATAGCATCTAGGAGAATTCATAAACTATAACTGTTTGACTACTGCATGCATGTGCAAATACACGGGAATGTTTATTTCACTACGTTTCAGTGTTTGCCAGTACTCAAGAACAATGTCTACAAGGTATGTGGAAAACCTGTGGAACTTTTATACCACTTCTGGTCTTTGAGAAATAAATGTTCCATGAAGTGCCAAAATTATGATGTAAAGTGAAATATCCAGAGCATCTTTTAAAATGTTTATTTCATTACCAATTTCTCATCCATTAAACATACTAAAAAAACAGTCTCTTAAGTTGGTCCATTAGTTGTCCTTGTTACATTGGTGTATATGGCCAGTAGGTATGAAAGCATCTGTTACTCAAACTCTATTTTATTTAGACTTAGCTCATTATAGATGTCTTATAAATACCCTTTTCTATCATGACTAGAAATGCAGTTACTTCTAGAAAGCATTTGTAATTTTATAGTTGCAGGTATATTGTGATGATTTTTGCATACATATTAAAATAGAAAATGTGGGAAATATTTTATGCCAACCGGTTTCCAACCTTTCTGAAATCACTGTGAAGAAATGCTCTTAAAGCAAACTTATAAAAAGTAATGCTAAATAGTTTGTTAACAGTGTTTGATATATCAACAGAACTTTGTTCTTTAAAACTGCCAAGGTCACATCACATTTGTAAAAAAAAAAAAAAAAGGTAAGTTGAAGCATTTGCCATCTAGCATTATGTCTTGGCTTTACCAAATTTCATTCTTTAGAAAGTCATATGACTAATGGTTTAGGAGTATGATGGAAGGTTTGTTTCTTAAATTACCTATGATAAGTAATTATACTGTTAGTGTTTTCCTTCTGACAGTTATGACTAACTCCTTATTTACTGAGTGCTATAATCAGTTAAATGCTTTTCTCTTTTTAGAAATATTCAACAGTTTTTACTGAATGCAGCATTACTATATATTGCACTGGAGCAAAATGTCACGTCTTCAACTATTTAGTGAAAAATGTAAAATGAAGTCTGAAGAAATTGCTTACAGTTTTGTAATTTATGTTATTTATAAGCCCAAGATGCATACAATGCAATAGGAAAACAACTTACTACAGCTCGGTAGATAAAAATATAACTAGGTTAGAGTGTGAATATGAAATAGTCTATGAATATTTGCATTTTCTCTGTTTTAATGGTTTGACTTTTTAGAATCTGTACCTAAGTACTTGGCTGTAGAACAGGACTTTGTAGTTGTAACTTATGGTCATAACTGTTAGTGGGCAACATACATATGCAGGAACAAGATCCTGTTATAGTGACTGTGCTTTGTGAACAAGCTGGTCTGATATGTTAAGAACAGAAATGAAAAGTATCATGACTTTCAGAACCATGCTGTTACTGGGTGTGAAAACACAGACAGTAAGATCCACTAATTCATGTTAAATTGATAAGCAAGTGCTTTGTTAATGACGTCTCCAAATGCATAGTACAATGCAATCCTCTGGCATATGCATTAATAAATGGATGTATATTGAGCACATGCAATACTTCATTGTATCTTCTGCCTTTTTATTTCATGTATGCAACATCATTCCACTATTTAAGAATAAAAAATCCAGGCTCTTTTTACTGGATAGAACACTCTTCACAATGTTTAGTTCTAGTATCTCATTAGAATTTGAAAAAAAATTTTCCAGGAGTTGTATTCATGGAAAAAGCCACATATTACAGGATAATTACCCTTAAAATAAGAAAAAAGCTGATGTATCTACCTGTCTGTACGTCTCTGAATACTGTTAAGCCATGAAGAAAATTCAACATTCAACATATAGACAAGCAACACAGTTAAATAAAAACTTACATGACAAAAGGTTTCATTATTTTCTTGCAAGATTCATTCAAGATTTATAACAATTTTACAGAACATTGACTTGAGCTCTTTAGGAGCACATTAATGTCATAAAGCAGCACACCCTTGAATAAATGGCAGTTTGCGTTTGCATTGATCACTTAAAAAATTATGAGCTAAGTAGTTTTTCCAGTATTTGTTTAATTGGATCTGTTCATTCCGTCTTTGTGTGTGTGCACAATATATATCAAACACTAATGGTTATGATATGAATTGAGTCTATTTATTAATATCATAAAGTATCAGTCCTAATTTTGAAATAATTATGAATTCTGCAGTCTGTTGTTTTTCCCAAGATACAAGTATTTGTTGTCTCCAGAACAAAGCTTGTTGTGTTTGCATACCCAAATTAGTAACCACTCTGAAGTTCACAGCAATCTCTGTCAACTATAGACTCCATTAAAGTGTGAAGCAATTTATTTATCATATTTTAGATAAAATGCACAAAGACAAAGCTCTGTTTTTCATCTACAGATGAAACTCACATTAGAAGTTCTCAAACAAACACATGATAATCAAATTTGGCTAAAATGAGGTGTTTAAAACCACAGTGAAACATTTATTATTTAAAGGAGCTCTGATGAATTCTTATTTAAGATAAGTAATCAGATGTCCTCATCTCAACCTACTCTAACTCATCTATTTCTAGGATAATTTATATATTGAATTGCCCTTAAATGAGGTACATTTATAAATGACAATCCTAGCTTAATGTTTTGCATTTGGCCTTTTTAAAAAAATGTTTGAAGCGAGGTTTATTTTCTCCTTTTAATTTCTCTTATATAAAGATGACTATACTAGCACTTTTATGGACTAATATAGTAGTTTCAATCTTCATACTCAAATAATGAAAAATAATCAGTTATGCAGGACTCAGAAAATATCCCTGGATAGAAGTCTGAGAATAAGCTCCAATTTGTAAATATCATATTATACATATTTTAAAATATACTTTTTTCACATTATGACGATTTTGAAATCAGGATACATTTTATAATCATTGTCAAACTATAGATTAATGGGTGCTTTTTTTCCTTTTTTAATAGTAAATAATGGTTCATCTTGCAATGAATGACTTCTTAGAAACAAATGTAGAAAAAGAAAGTAATGCTTAGGGATCTTTTTAAAGAATCATATATATTTTAGTTTGCGTATACTAAAATTAACTCTGTTGGTAAACGTTTCTGTTTTGACAAATTCATAGAATCGTGTATCAGGCACAACAAGCAAAATATAGGACAGTTCCGTCATCCTCCAAAATTCCATTATCCTACTACTTTGTAAACAAACTCTTTTTCTACCTTCAGCTCCTGGCAGCACTGCTCTATTTTCAGTCCCCCTGGTTTTATGTTTTCCAGAATGCCATGGAATGGAATCATGATAGTAGGTAACCTTCTGAACCTAACTTCTTTCACTAGGCATTATTCATTTAAGAGTCATCCATGTTGTGGCATGTATCAACTGTTTTCATTGCTGAGTAGTATCCCATTTACGGGCATACAAAAGAGCATCTGTTCATTCACCAGTTCAAAGACATCTGGATTGTTTTTGGTTTTTGTAAGATTATGAACAAAGCTGTTATAAACATTTGTGTACAGGATTTTGTGTCACCATAAGTGCTTATTTCTCTTAAGTGAATGCAAAGTAGTGGGATTTCTGGATCATATTATATATTTAACTTTATAAAAAACTGTCAAACTTTTACCAAAGTGATTGTATCATTTTACATTCCCAGCAGCAATGGGTAAGAGTTCCAATTGCTCCAAATCCTTGAAGCATTTGGTACTGTCAGCCCTTTTTCTATTTTAGTTTTCTATTTTAGTTTGCAGTCCTCTGATGATTGATGATGTTGAGTATCTCTACATTTGCTTGTTTCTCATACATATATTATCTTTGGTGAAGTGTCTGCAGATCTTTTGTCCATTTATTCAACTAGTTTTTTGTTTTACTATTGTTGAATTTGGAGACATCTTTGCATACTGGGTATAGAAGTCCTTTGTCAGATATGAGATTTGCAAGTATTTCATCCCAGTCTGTGGCTACTCTTTTCATTCTCTTAAGAGTGTCTTTCAGAGAGCAAAAGTTTTAAATTTTGAAAAAGTAATTTATCATATTTTTCTTTTATGGATCATGGCTTTGCTGTTATATTTAAAAATTCTTTGCCTCACTCAGAGTCATAAAGATTTTCTCCCATGTTTTATTAAGGAAGTTTTATAGTTTTAGATTTTACTGTTTGGTCTATGATCCATGATCCATTTTGAGGTTATTTATTTTAATTATAGGATGCGAGGTCTGGGTTGAGGTTTATCTGTTTTTTTTTTATTATTTTTAATCTACTAATTAATTTGCACAGGGAAGTCAAATTGTTCCAGTACCACACACCATTTATTGAAAAAACTACACTTTCTATGAATTACCTTTGCACCTTTGTCATAAATCCATTGACCAAATGTGTGTGGGTCTATTTTTAAAATCTCTATTTCTGAAATCCCTTCCTTAACACCAGTGTGACACTGTCTTAATGACTATAGCTTTGTGTTGTCTTGAACTCAGGCAGTGTGAGTTTTCCATGTTGTTCTTTTTCTTAAGATTGTTGTGGGCTGTTCTAGTAATTTTGCATTCTTAAAAAAATTAAAACACTACTGGAATTTTGATTGGGATTTTATTGAATCTACAAATCATTTGGGGGACAACTGACATCTTAACAATATTGAGTCATCAATCTACGAACACAGTACCTTGTCTCCATTTATTTAGGTCTTTGTTAATTTCTTTCATCAACGTTAGTTTTCAGCATAAAAATCCTACCAAATATTTCTTCTGTGTGTGCATGTATGATAGTGTAAGCAGTAATTTGAGAATAAAATTCAAATTTCAATTGTTCATTTTAGTATAAAAATTGATTCTTGTATATTAGCATGGTACCCCACGACCTCACTAATCTTCCTTATTATTTGTAGGATCTTTCTTATAGATTCCTTGGGATTTTCTACATTGACAATCATGTCAAAGAGAGGCATTTTTGTTTCTTTTCATGTGTGTGCATATTATCGCTTTTCTTTCTTTAATGCACTGGTTAAGTCTTCCAGTACCTTGTTTTCTTTTATTTTTTTCTTTCTGAGAACAGGCAAAAACTGTTTATGTAGATTTAATCATATCATATACAACTACAACTTGTAGCACTGAAAATGACCCTAGAAAGAATTTGGCTTCAGTGGTCTCAAACTATTTAGTGTAGCTGAATTCCCTCCATAATGTATTCACACCACAATATATAATATAAAGCAGGAAGAAGAGGCACAGTTCTTATTTTTTACATTAGTTTTATCCATTTGTTAATACACTGACTTCATATTTTAACCTATTCTCATGGCATACAATATTACAACTGAGTACAATCTTTAATAGGAGCAGTAAGCTTGGCTTGTTCTCAGTCTTAGGGAGAAAGTATTCAGTCCTTCACCATTAAATATGATGTTAGTTATAGGTTTTCTTTTATCAGCTTAAAGAAGTTCCCTCCTACTCCTACTTTGCTGACAGTTTTATCAAGAATGACTTTTGAATTTTGTCTAATGCTTTTTCTGTATCAATTCAGATAATCATATAATTTGTCTTCTATAGTCCGTGAATGTGGTAAACTACATGGACTGATTTTTTGACTCTTGAAGCAGCTTTGCATTTCTGAGATGAACCCCAGTTGGTCGTGATGTATTGTCTTTTTGTATATTGATGAATTCAATTGGGTAATATTTTGTTGTATTTTTATATCTATATTCATGGATTCTATTGATCTATATTTTTCTTTTCTTATAATGTTTGTGTCTTGTTTTGTTATCAGGGTATTTATGGCCTCCTAAAGATTTTGAAACTGTTTCCTCCATTTCTATTTATCTATTTTATTAATCTTTTAAAAAGAATTAGCTTTGATTTCATTTTCTCTATTTTTTTCTGCTTTGAATTTCAATGTCTTTTGTTCTTTATTATTTTCTTCCATCTGTTTGATATAGGTTTAATTTTCTCTTCCAGTTTATTAAAGTGGGGCCTCAGATTATTGATTTGGTACCTTTTGTCTTCTAAAAGATAAGCACTTAAATGCCACAAATCTTCTAAACACTGCTTTAGCTTTGTTCCACAAATTTTGGTATGCTGTATTTTGTCTTTATGCAGTTAAAAATATTTTCCAATTTCCATTTTGACTTCTTTAACTCATAAGTTACAAATTATGTGTCTTGTTAAATTTCCAAATATTGTCTCTTACTTATTTCTAGTTTCATTTCCTTACAAGTTAGAGAGTATACTTTGTATGATATCAGTTCTTTTAAATTTGATAAGATTTGTTTTATGACCCAAGATATGTATGGTAACTGTTCCATATGCACCAGAAAAGTCTATTTTGTTGTTATAATTTTACGTTAGAAGTTATAATTTTAAGGCATCTATGAAGAAATCTAACAATCATAGTCAAGTTGATTGGTAGTGTTCTTCTGATCATCAATATTTTACTGACTTTCTTTTTTGCTTTACCAGTTACTTTGAGAAGAGTGTTGAAATCGCCAAATATAATTGTGAATCTTTCTATTTATCTTCCTGTTTCTTCTGTTTGTTTTGTTTATTTTGAAACTCTGTTGTTAGGTACATATACATTTCGGATTATGATTATCTTCTCAGTGAGTTAACTCTGTTATAAATATGTGATGTTCCTCTTTCATCCTGGTAATTTTCTTTGTTCTAAAGTCTGCAATAACTGATAGTAGTGTAGCTTTCTTTAAATTAGGGTTTCAGTTGTATACCTTTTCCCATTGTTTTCTTCTAAACTATCTGTATCACTATATTTAAAGTATGATCATTGTAGACAGCATCTATGTGGCATATATGGGTCTTTTTTTAAATCTAACTTGACAATCTTTATTTACATGGTACACTTTGACCATTTTACAAAGCTAATTAATTAGATTTTTTAAATTGCCAAAATTCTGATCTGAGATAGCTGAAATAAAAAGACTCATAATACATTGGTCTTTTGTCTTCTTTATAGAAAGTCATTTAGGTCACAAGTTTGAAAAGTTAATATAGGCCCAAGTTGTAAACATCTACACTGGTATTTCTTGAAAAAGATATGACAGAATTATAAAATTTAAGAGCTGAAAATAATCATACAGATAATCAAAATTCTTCACTCAAGAGAAGAAACTAAGCCTCAAAGGTATATAATATCTAGCCTAATATCAACTAGTTAATAGCATAATAGGAAACTGGAATCCGGATGATCTAATTTTCCTAAAGCTATCTTCTCTGCCCCACACCAGTACCTTGTCTGGGGCACTTCTAAATACTCTAAAATCAGTCCTCTACGGCTGCCTCCCGAAAGCAAAGGGATAAATTTAGGCCAAATTGTGATTTTTATCCCCAAAGTGGTATCTAAATTAGCCAGCTAATTCTCATATATTTTTTAATGATGATATTAGATGGTTGAGCATTCTTTCTTTAAAACGTAGCATTATAGAAAAGGGAGGTTAAAAACATTAACAAATGCTAGTCATCTTTTTTGTTCGTATACCTAGAAGAATTGATTTAATTCTAATGAATCATATCTTGTGAATATGTTTTTAATCTCAATTTTATGTATGAGGAAACCGAACCTTGAAGAGTTTAAATGACTTGGCAAGATTCATACACATTCTTACTTATTTATGCTCATATAGATATATGGACACATTCATAACCAATTATAAAATATATTAAGAAAAAAGAGGGGCTTCCCTGGTGGCACAGTGGTTGAGAGTCCGCCTGCCGATGCAGGGGACACGGGTTCATGCCCCGGTCCAGGAAGATCCCACATGCCGCGGAGCAGCTGGGCCCGTGAGCCATGGCCACTGGGCCTGTGCGTCCGGAGCCTGTGCTCCACAACAGGAGAGGCCACAACAGTGAGAGGCCCGTGTACCGCAAAAAAAGAAAAAAGAAAAAAGAAAAAAATTCCATTCACAATGACAACAGAAATTTTAAGGTACCTAGGAAGAAATCTAACGAACAATGCATAAAGACTTGTATAAGGAAATTCTAACTCTATTAAAGGGCATAGACGATAATACAAACAAAAGAAAACATAGGTCTCTTTATGAATGACAAGACTCGATATTATAAAGATGGTAATTGCTTCCAAATTAATCTACAAGTTTCATTATATTTTAATTTACAAAACAACATATTTTTCTAATAGATTACAAGCTAATTTAAGAATTCATATGGAAGCAAAAGTCAAGGCAATTTTGAAAAATGATCAAGTATCCCCCCAGCTGCACAGCTCTAACAGATTTCATGATTTGTCATAATGCTGTAGTAAATAGTGTAGGTTTTGCATAGAGACACATAAATAGACAATGAAATACAATAGATTCCCTAGAAATAGATCTATGAATATGTGAGAATTTGATATCATGTTGGGTAGGGTAGACTTTTAATAAATGTATACATTAATATACATTTAATGAATGTATATATTCTATATCTATATAAAAATAGATAAAACTAGATCTCAATGCAAAACAAAAATAAAACGAAATCCAGATGAATTGCACACCTAATAATAATCAAACAGTAATGTTTTAGAAGAAAAACTTATCTTCACCATATAGAAATTAGAAAAAAATTTTTAAACAGGAATTTTAAAGCATAAAAGAAAAGAGAATAAATGATAAATTTGCACATACTAATATTTAAAACTTTTCAGTGACAAAAGGAACAAAGTTAGATGAACAGCCAAACAAAAAATATTTTATTATTATTATTATTATTTTTTTTTTTTTTTTTTTTTTGCGGTACGCAGGCCTCTCACTGTTGTGGCCTCTCCTGTTGCGGAGCACAGGCTCTGGACGTGCAGGCTCAGCGGCCATGGCTCACAGGCCTAGCCGCTGCACGGCACGTGGGATCCTCCCGGACTGGGGCACGAACCCGCGTCCCCTGCATCGGCAGGCGGACTCTTAACCACTGCGCCACCAGGGAAGCCCCCCAAAAATATTTTAATATGCTTAATTAATAATGAACTCAACTACATTGTGGCACAAACTTTTAAGAATTACTTAAAAATTCAATAGAAAAATCAATGAGCAATCCACAAAAGAGAAACACCAATGACAATAAATATATTTAGAGATGCTTATTCTCAATAGAAATAATAAAAATACAAAATATATCTCACTCAAATCAGCAGAAACGTGAAAAAGTTGATTCAAGAATCAACATAATATTTTGAACAATCCCTCATTAATGTCATTAACAAGATCCAAGAAGACATTGCGTCTATGAACTATAAGAATGAAAGCCAAAATAAAGTGCTTTAAAAATGAGCATAGCCAAGAGAAGTAAATAATGAGAGAAAATATTACATTTGGAGCAGATAATCCTTTGTCGCGGGGAGCTGTCCTGTGCACTATAGGATGTTTGGCAGCATTGCTGGCCTCTACCGTGGTTCAAAGTAATCATGGCCTTCACCTTAGAAATGGGCATGAACCACCCAGCACTATGAAAGCACTGTTAAACCTGGTGTAAACAGGTTGGCTGCATGATGATCCTCTCCTCTGTTGCTCTCCCTTCTAAACTCCCAAGGCTAAAAAATTACAACTTAAGGAGACAGTGTCCCTCCAGTGTTCCTTCTTTTTGAGAGTTTAGAGAAAAACCTCTGACAACTAGATGTTTCCTAGTGATGCAGCACCAATTAGGAGTTGGTAACAGTGGCTCTGTTGGTGACAGTGCCAAAGACTCTGTCCTGGGGCTCATCTCTCCCTTCTTCAACAAGTTGGGGGGAACTGACTATGTTTTGTTGAAGTTTTTCTTCTACAGTAATTTGTAAGAAAGATACTCCATTTAAAATTCTACTAATGATTTATAGTTTTTTCACAAATAGTTATTTATAGTCATTATTAGCATAAACACACAAAATAACTTTTATCTCACACTTACCAGTCAAGAAATTTAATACACTTATTTCTTGGGGATTTGGAGTTTTTTGTTTTGTTTTGTTTTTCAGCTTCCTGGCCTTTCTTAGGCTTCCAGTTGTGTTTTTTTCTTTTTTTTTCCTGAAGTGAACTCATTTAAATATGAAAACTTTCAAGACAAAGATATTTTTATTTTATATTTATTATTGTAATCATATTTTAATAAATTACTTATGTTTACTTTATCAATATTTCTCCCTTGAGTGGTTAGTTCTTTTATTCAGTTGTCCTTTATGCTTTATTGACCTTAATGCTTAATATTTATTTAATTACTACCATTAACTGAGAACTAGAATATGCCAGTCACTATTCTAAATGCTTTAGACGTATCAACGTATTTAATCTTCACAATACCATTATGAGGTTGGTATTATAATAACCATTGTAAAGATAAAATTGTGGCTTAGAATGGTTAAGTAGATTGCCTAATGTCATGAAGGTGTTAAGGAAATCAAGATCTAAACTGGGATAGTCTAATTCCAATTTTAAATTCAAGGGGAAAAAAAGAGGGACAATAATATAGCTATTATAAACAAACATTCACTTAACAATACAGACTATATCAAAATGTATTTAAGCAACAACCTATAAACCTAGAGGATTAAAAAGAATGAAACCAGAAAATATACTTGGAGAATTTAATATTATGCCCATCTCAAAAATTTATAAAGCCCACTAAAATAGTCTTAGACATCAATGGTCTCAACAATACGATTAGTAAACCTTAGGTATGAAACACAGAGAATTCTACATCCTACAAACAAAGAATATGATTTGCTTTCGAGCAGCAGCAGAACAGTTAGAAAAATAGCTAGTAGGCTACAAAGGCAAACTCAAAACATTCCAAAGGATCAAGAACACACTGAATGTGTTCTGACAAAATGCAAGAAAAATATGAATTAATAACAAAATGAAAGCTAAAAATTACGTATGTTTGAAAATTAGCATCTTACCAAATAATCTTTGTCTTATGGAAGAAATAAATAAACGAAGGAAGGAAGAAAGAAATACTTGTAGCTGAATTGTGATAAAAACACTACATGTCAAAATTTATATGTGAAAGCAATACATAGAAGTAATTCTATAGCGTTAAATATATTTGTTTTAAAAACAAGAAATTATTGAAAATATAAGTGAAGTATCCAACTCAAGAAGTTGGAAGACAATCAAGAAAATCGGCCAAAGAAGCAACAAAGAAGAAAGTTATACAATTAAGTTTAAGGAAAAAAATCAGACACCCGGATATTCCTTACAAAAGAAAATCCATGTAAAAGTTTAGCAAAACCAAAACCTAAACCTAGTTCCCTGAAAAGATTTATAAGATAGATAAACCCTTGGCAAGACTAGTTAAGAAAAATAGTAGAGAAGATACTACTGCATAAAATACAGAATGAAAAGGGGAACTATGGACCCAAAAGAAATATAATAATAATAAGGGAATAATGAATAAAACTACTTTAAAAAAATAGATGAGGTGGATAAATGTGTAGAAAAATATAAAATACCAAAACTAGCCAAAACATGTATAGAACCTCAAATAACCTCTAAAATGCTTTTTTTAATTGGAAAATTTATTAAGAAATTCACCTTCCAAAAATACTAGTGAATGTGTAAACTTGAACAGCCAATTGGGAAAGCAATATGGCAGTACTTACGAGTTCCACTCATAGGCTTTATATCCCAAAGAACCTCTCATGCAGGTCCAAATGTGTGAGACAGACTACATGAACATGCAGCACAAGGATAGAGCTTTAAATACACTGAATCATTCCTGCACCCCAGGGATAAAGCCCACTTGGTCATGGTGTATAATCCTTTTAATATGTTCCTGAATTCAGCTTGCTAATACTTTGTTGAAAATTTTTGCATCTATATTCATCAGGGATATGGGTCTAAGTTTTCTTGTAGTCTCCTTATCTTGCTGTGATATTAGGGTAATACTAGCCTCATACAGCATGTTCCCTCCTCTTCAATTTTTTGGAAGAGTGTGAGAAGGATTGGCATTAATTCTTCTTTAAATTTTTGGTAGATTTCACGAGTGAAGCTATCTGGTCCTAGTGTTATTTTGTGTTGGAAGTTTTTTAATTACTGATTCAATCTCGTTACTCATTATTGGTATGTTCAGATTTTCTATTTCTTCCTGATTCAATCTTGGCAGGTTGTATGTTTCTAGGAATTTATC
Source organism: Aethalodelphis obliquidens (assembly GCF_003676395.1). NCBI lineage: Eukaryota > Metazoa > Chordata > Mammalia > Artiodactyla > Delphinidae > Aethalodelphis > Aethalodelphis obliquidens. Next base: position 2,329,896 of record NW_020837970.1, read on the forward strand.
CATTTCTTCTAGATTGTCTAATTTATTGGCATACAATTGTTCACTGTAGTCTCTTATGATCCTATATATTTCTATACTATTAGTTGTATTATCTTTCATATCTGATTTTATCTATTTGAGTCTTCTCTCTTTTTCTCTTAGTCTAGCTACAGGTTTGTCAATTTTGTTTATCTTTTTGAGAAAATCAACTCTTAATTTCTATGATCTTTTCTATTGTTTTTCTGTTCTCTATTTCCACCCTGATCTTTAATTCATTCCTTCTGCCAACTTTGGGCTTAGACAAAGAAACTATAAGAATAAAGAAGTAGAAAGCTAGAGACACTACTCTTACTGATTTCAAACTATACTACAAAGCTATAGTAATTAAAACAGTATGGTACTGACATAAAAATAAACACACAATCAATGGAACAACAGAGAGCCCAGAATTAAAGCTCCACATATGTGGACAATTAATATCTGAAAAGGAAGCCAAGAATAGTCAATGGGAAAAGGATAGTCTCTTCAACAAATGGTACTGAGGAAACTAGATAAACACATGCAGAAAAATGAAATTGAACCTCAATTTTACACTACTCACAAAAATTAACTTGAAATGGATCAAAGTCTTAAACATAAAACATGATGCCTTAAAACTCCTAGATGAAAACATAGGGAAGCAGCTCTTTGATATTGCTCTCAGTGATGATTTTTTGGATATAAAACCAAGGGCACAAAACGACAAAAGTAAAAATCAACAAATGGGACTACATCAAACATAAAAACTTCTCCACTGCAAAAGAAACAATCAACAAAATGAAAAAGCAACCTACTGAAAGGAAGAAAATATTTGCAAACCATATATCTGATAAGGGGTTAACATTTCAAAATATATAAACATCATACAATTCAGCATCAAAAAAACAACCAATCAGATTAAAAATGGGCAGAAGTCCTGAATAGACATTTTCTCAAAGAGGACATATAGATGGTCAACAGGCACATGAAAAAGATGCTCAACATCACTAATCATCAGAGAAATGCAAATTAAAACCACAATGAGATATACACTCACACCCATCAAAATGGTTATCATCAAAAAGTCTACAAATAACAAATGTTGGCAAGGATGTAGAGAAAAGGAAACCCTAGTACATTGTTGTCAGGACTGTAAATTGGTTTCAGCCACTATGGAAAACAGTGTGGAGCTTCCTCAAAAAACTAAAACACTAATTCAAAAAGATACATGTACCCCAATGTTCATAGCAGCATTACCTACAATAGCCAAGATATGGAAGCAACCTAAGTGCCTATTAACAGATGAATTGATGAAGAAGATGTGCTATACACAAACACACACACACACACACACACACACACACACACACACACACACAAAATGGAATACTACTTAGCCATTAAAAATGAAATTCTGCCATATGCAACAATGTGGATGGACCTGGAGGGTATTACGCTTAGTGAAATAAGTCATACTGAGAAAAACAAATATTGTATGTTATCACTTCCATGTAGAACCTACAAAATAAAACAAACAAATATATATAACAAAACAGAAACAGACTCACAGATATAGAGAACAAACTAGTGGTTACCAGTGGGGAAAGGGGAAAGATAGGGGTATGGGATTAAGAGACACAAACTACTATGTATAAAATAGTAAGTATCAAGGATATATTGTACAGCACAGGGAAATACAGCCATTATTTTTTTAATAACTTTAAATGGAGTATAATCTATAAAAATATTGAATCACTATGTTGTATACCCAAAACCAGTACAATATTGTAAATCAACTATACTATAGGAAAAAAAAATTGGCAGAGGGACTAAATAGAAATTGTCCAAATGAGACATCCAAATTATCAGCAGCTGCGTAAAAAGGTGCTCAATATCACTAACCACCAGGAAAACACAAATTAAAACCACAATGAGATATCATGGCTTACCTGTGAAAATGACTATCATCAAGAAGAGATAACAAATGTCAACAAGGATGTAGAGAAAAGGAAAAACTTGGGTACTCTTGGTGGAAATATAAATCGGTATAGCCCTATGGAAAACAATATGAAGGTTCCTAAAAAAATTAACAGAAATACCATGTGGTCCAGCAATTCCACTTCTGGGTATATGTCCAAAGGAAATGAAAACAGGATACCAAAGAAAGATATACATTCCCACGTTTACTGCAGCATTATTCACAACAGCTGAGATACGGAAACAACCTACATGTCCCTCAAAGGCTGAATGGATAAAGAAGATATGATATGCACACACACAATGAAATATTATTCAACCATAAGAAGGAGGGAATCTCTGCCATTTGCAACAACATGGATAGACCTTGAGGACATTATGCTAAATGAGATAAGTCAGACATAGGAAGACCAATACTGTATGATATCGCTATATGTGGAATCTAAAAAAAGCCAAACTCATTAAAAACCGAGAGTAAAATGATGTCTACCAGAGAGTAAAATGATTCCCCAGTGGGGGAATAGGAGAGATATAGGAGGGTACAAAGTTGCAGCTAGTAGATAAGTAAGTCCAGAAGATCTAATGCATAGGGAAGTGATTATAGACAACAATATTGTGTTATAAACTTCAGACTTGTTAAGAGACTAGACCTTAATTATTCCCATCACAAGAAAAATGATAATTATGTGATGTCATAAAGGTGCTAGCCAACACTACAGTTGCAATCATACTGCAAATTATAAATGTATCAAATCAACATTTTGCATACCTTAAACTTACACAATATTATATGTCTCTTGCACTATTGGTGGGAATGTAAGTTGATACAGCCACTATGGAGAACAGTATGGAGGTTCCTTAATAAACTAAAATAGAACTACCATATGACTCAGCAATCCCACTCCTGGGCATATACCCTGAGAAAACCATAATTCAAAAAGAGTCATGTACCACAATGTTCACTGCAGCACTATTTACAATAGCCAGGACATGGAAGCAACTTAAGTGTCCATCAACAGATGAATGGATAAAGAAGATGTGGCACATATATACAATGGAATATTACTCAGCCATAAAAAGAAAGGAAATTGAGTTATCTGTAGTGAGTTGGATGGACCTAGAGTCTGTCATACAGAGTGAAGTATGTCAGAAGAGAAAAACAAACACCGTATGCTAACACATATATATGGAATCTAAAAAAAAAAAAAGAAAAAATGGCTCTGATGAACCTAGGGGCAGGACAGGAATAAAGACGCAGACCTACTAGAGAATGGACTTGAAGACACGGGGAGGGGGAAGGGTAAGCTGGGACAAAGTGAGAGAGTAGCATTGACATATATACATACACTACTAAATGTAAAATAGATAGCTAGTGGGAAGCAGCTGCATTGCACGGGGAGATCAGCTCTGTGCTTTGTGACCACCTAGAGAGGTGGGATAGGGAGGGTGGGAGGGAGATGCAGAGGGAGGGGATATGGGGATATATGTATACATATACCTGATTCACTTTGTTATACAGCAGAAACTAACACAACATTGTAAAGCAACTATACACTAATAAATATGTTTAAAAAATTAAAAAATAAAGGAATAAATTGAGTAAATCCAGGACACAGGAGTAAGGACTAAAACACTGGTTGAAATTTTAAAAGATATTGACATGCTGAAATATAATGGAAAATACATAACATTTGAATAATACACTTAAACTGGAAAGAATTAAGTCACTCTTGAAATCTGCAAATATTATAAACAATACACATATTCTCTCAAGCCTATATGGAATATCTAAAAAATATGAATCAAATATTCTGCCACAAAGGAAATATCATTAAATATGTAGGAAGGAAGGGAGAAAAAAGAAAGCATACAGGCCATACTAGCCTCACACTAAAAGCTAATAAACTATAAAATTATCTCTTCTTTAGAAAAGTGAAAAGATGAAAATATAAGCAAAATAATAGACAAAATTGGGATTGAGAAAAGTATAACTTTTTAAAAAAGAAAAGTAACAACACAAAGGCTTAAAATTGTAAGCAATTTGTAACCCCATGCTAATAAATTTGAAAGCATGGATAAAATGTCCACTTTTCTGGCAAACTTTTATTTACCAACTATATTAGGGTAAATAACGTTAGCTTCCGTAACAAGCAATGTGTCTCAGTGGCTCAAAACAATAAAGGTTTATTTCTTACTCACGGCAAACTGACTGTGAGTTGGTTGACTCCTGGGCAGCTTTTCTTTAAGCAGTGACTTTAGCATCCTTCCTCCACTTACAGCCATCTAGACAAGAGAGAAGATAACCATGGAAGTCAGTCACATGGACCGTTTTAAGGGTGTCATGGAAGTAGCATACATCATTTCCATCCACATTCCACTGGCCTAACTGGAAGGCCACTGGCTGCAAGGGAGGCTGAGCAAAGCTGGCATCCCGTGTTCCCTGAGAGAAACCCAGAGTTACCAAACACGTAGCCACTTTCTGCCATACAATAGCAGCTCATGATGAAGCAGCAAAGTTGGCTGAGCTATAACTATGAAAGACATGGAAATAATTTAAAAGAATCTCCTCCCCAAAGGTTGTGGGGGAATTTGGTCTTACTGGTGAGTTCATTCAAATGTTCAAGAAGTAGCTCGTCTCTATACCCTAAGAAATATCAGAGTACTAAAAAAAAGGGAACTTCTCAATGTATTTTATGAAGCTAATTTAACACTGATTTCCACTGTGGTAGAAATAGTGTCTCAGCTGTCTCATCTGCAAAGTGGGGATAACAATATTCCCAGTGCTGGAATTATTGAGAGGATTAAATGAATTACATAAAATGCTGAAATCATAAATGGCACATGGTAAAAAACATATGTTCTTATTATTATTACATGCCACAAGTAACTAATAGACTAGTAAACTAAATTTTTTTAATAATTAAAATTATTTCAAACTATTCAATAGCATTGCAAGAAAATTATCTATGAGCGTAAATTTCTCCTAAGAATACAAAGATCTAATATTAGGAAGTCCATTAATAAAATATATCACATTGATATATAAAATTTAAATGATTCTCTCATTAGAAGCTACAAACTTGAAATTTAACAAATATGCTAGATTACAGTTTAGAGAAAATAGGAGTAAATCAATAACTCTCACCAAAGAAATGACCCCTTTAAAATGAGGAAAAAGACAAAAGTTCCTACTTTCTACAGTATTTAATACTTTTCTGAAATTTTTTCGTTTGCCTTTGTATTGTTTTATTGAGATACAGTTGATTTACAGTATATTAGTTTCAAGTGTACAACAGTGATTCAAAATGTTAATAGATTATACTCCATAAAAGTTTCTTTTCTGGAATATTAAAAGAATGCAATAATGCATGAATCAAAGAAAAAATGAAGTGGGCTCTTCACTCCACTCATAAAAATTACTGAAATAACAGCAAATTTACAAAATAATGATTTTTTTGTTTTATACAGCCACTAAAATTGATAGCTATGGGCATTATGCGAAAACGGGCAATGCCTAGAATGTAATATTAAACAGGAAAGCAAGATACAAAAATATATTTATTATAGCTATGGAAAAGCAATAGTCATACATTTAAAAGAATAACTTTTATTTCTAGAGCAGTAATTTTGAAATCTAAGTAGTCTTTCAACATTTATAACAAAGATTGAACTACTTTTCAAGTACCTACAGAGCTAGTCTCTTTGGAAATAATAACAATGGCTAAGATTGTATATCATTTACTAAACAACATTTTCACATATAGTATGCCATTTATTCTTCACAGAGGGCTTTTTAAAGGTAATAAAGCCCATTAACAGCAGGACCTGGAATTAAACCCAATCTCCACATGTTCTGTGACAGAAAGATATGCCTACCCATATTCCTTGTCCCCCTCTTCCTCACTAACAGAAGAGGAGAATAGACATTATTTCAGATGGAAAAGCAGCCTTTTAAAAGATGGTATTTCTCAACTTCCCTTGTAGCTGTGGGTAGACAGTACCTTTCTCTTCTGCTTTATATTTGCTGCCAGGATTGCAGGTGTGATGGCTGGAGGTGTAGCAGCCATCTTGGATCATAAGGTAACCTTAAGGTCCTAAGTCATGTTCTAAACCTAGAACCCTGATGACTGTGGAGCCAATATACTGACTCCAGAGAGCAATTTCTAGACTCCATTTACATGAAGAAAAATAATTCCTTGTGTGTTCAAGTCACTATTATATAGAGTATGTGCTCTAGCTTGTATGTGCTAGCTGGCATGTGCTATTTCCTCTACAGCATAAATGAGGTAATCAAATTTCAGTGTAAGAACAGGACAAAAATATTTTAAAATATTTAAAACAACCTTAATTGTTTTCATCCTGTACCCAAACTTTAGTGTATAAGGAAGAGTTATAGCTCCTTTTTCCTATGGGAAAAAATTAAGTCACATCTGATCACAAGCTTATTAGACATTATTCTTTCGGCACTATCACTTTAAGTGAGGAATTGGCTTAAAAAGCAAAAGGAAAAAAAAAAAACCCAGCTGTGCATAGCCAGCCATACCTATAGCTTCAATTACCATCTTGCCCCAGGAACCCCAAATACATCTTACCAGCATAGACCACTTGTGTGAACCCTAAACATCCACATGCAATTGCTTACTGATACCTCGTAAAAGTCTGAAGCAGTAAACTCAGCATGCTCAAACCTAAATTCAGAAACTTCCCTCAAACCCAACTACCTTAACTCTTTCCTGTCACAGTACTTATCGTCTTTTGAGTTAGGTCAACCAACAACTTAGGGGTCAATGTAAGGCAATCTCCCTAACCTCTCACACCGAATCCGTGACCCGTATTATCTGTTTAAGCTTCTAGGTATCTCTCAGACTTGCCCACATTTTCTTTCTCTCCACTATCAGCCGGGTCTACGCAACTGTCAGAGCTCTTATGTACTACTATCAAAACCTACAAATCTTTCTACTTGAATCCATTTTGGCCTCTCCTCCAATTTCCCCTGCAGCTTTGCAAGCAGCGTGAGGTTTTAAAAAGCCAATCTCATTATATAAGCCTTTTGTTTAAAACAGGACAATGGGGCTTCCCTGGTGGCGCAGTGGTTGAGAGTCCGTCTGCCGATGCAGGGGACACGGGTTCGAGCCGTGGTCCGGGAACATCCCACATGCCGCGGAGCGGCTGTGCCCGTGAGCCATGGCCACTGAGCCTGCGCGTCCGGAGACTGTTGCTCCACGACGGGAAAGGCCACAGCAGTGAGAGGCCCGCGTACCGCAAAACAAAACAAAACAAAAACAGTACAATGATTTTCCATTGCCTTTACGATAAAGATCAAAATTGATAACAACCTAAAAGAAAAACTATGGTCTGGTGTCTGGTAACTCTTCATCATTGTATTCTGTGCTCCAGGTTCTCTGACCTTCTTTATGCTCATCAAATGCACCTTCTGCATTTCCCTTTAGAGTCTTGACATAGGTTGTTCCCTTTGCCTGGAAGTTCTTTTCCTCCCTTCTTTCTTTACTCCACACTTTCTATTTCTTATTTTCCACTCAGCCTTAATCTTGTCTCAAATCTTCTTCATTGAGGAACTTATCTGATAAGATACACTTTCCTCAATATCTCATTATCATATATGTTTATTTCTTCCTAGTTATCTGATATTTCCTCTTAATATCTTTCATCGTGTCATATATTTCTCTTCATAGCACTAAATCACAGTGGCGATTACATATTTGTGTGACTATTTGGTTGATATTTACCTGTGCCCTCTCCCAAAACACACACTGGATGCTCTGAGAGCATGGATTTTATCTGTTTTGTTCATTACTGCATTCCTATGCAGTACTTGGCACAAAATAGGTGCTGAAAGAGGTGTACATGTGGAGAGAGATTAAACAGACATAATAAATGAATGAATATATAAATATCCTAAAATATTAATAATGAGTGATAGGGTCATGGATTACATTTTCCTTATTTTACTCCTCTCTGTTTCATATTTCATACAATTTGCATTAAGAGTAATTTTTATTATTTTTTTATATTAAATAAGTTTATTTACTTTACAAATTTGAAGAAATTTTAAAACAGCAGTAAATATATCACAGTCCAAAAAATACCACCCAAATTTATGTTTGAGGAAATATTCCCTTTGTATTAAAAATGCACATATGCACATTTGCATAGATTACATTAAATTGGTTACTTTTGGAAGAACAGGAAAGGAAGTAGCCAGATGAAATGAACGGGTAAAGTTGAACAGGAGCAAAGAGTTAAATGTACAAATAATAGTGCATCATTAACCTACGAATTTGATTAATTCAATCTCTACAGCATTAATAATAATTTTTAAAGATACTTTTTTTTTAATCTTGAAAAACAGCCAATTAAATTCTGTCAGTTAGGTAAAAGTCTTCATTGAACCAATGACAGTATCTCTTATTTCTTGATAGCAGTGGCCTTTGCAAAGGCTAAAAGCATGCAAAGAAAAACTGAGTGACCAGATAAGTCCACAAAAACTTATTTTTCCTGAGAAAATAAACATCTGGAAATAGAGAATTCTAATTCCTCTCAAGCAAAACCTCCAGTATCTGCACATGTTCCGGAAGTGCATCTTTATCTGCCATCATCATAAAAAGAAAAATGAAGAGAAAATGGACTCCTTCAGAAATAGAACCATGTAAAACTTCAGCACAGTGCTTAGTGAGATTGAGATCCTGTCTGAATGCACACAGTTTAAAATGTCCCTTTAATTAACCCTTCCCCAGGGAACTTGTTTGTTTTACACTAAACTTTCTTTTGCATTTAATGTCAAATAGCTTGTTCTTTTTTCATATATGGGGCTTATGCGGTAAAGTTTTGTTGCTGATTTTGACCTTTGCTTTTCTGTTCTGATCCTTGTCCCTTTTACCAACTGCAGTGTGATCTTGACATAAAAAGCCTCTAACTCAGGTACTCGGTAAATGCTTTTCGCATACTTATTAGCACAATATTTAATTATCATCCATTTAAGAAAAAAAAGCATCCCACAAGAGTGCTTACTTTTCTTATGTGTCCATAGTTACTTTGAGAATTTTCAGCGTGTGTGATTGTTATTAAACAGAATATAAGTTACTGACAATGTTATCAAAATGCTAAATAATTACATGAATCCTGGCAGAGAAAACTAAATGATTCAAATAAATCTCTCCTTTCTTTGGATATTGTGTGGGACTGAACATTATTTATTTTAATGATTTTATATTTTTGTTTCTGAAATTAGATAGTTGAACACTTCTTGTTGGTATTTTAAAACTGTCTGGACAAAACATCTCAAATCTCCTCTGGCAGAAGATATGAGGACTTTCATTAGGCTGGTGTTTTTGGTGGTGGTGTTTGTTTTGTGTTGTTGTTTGATTTCAGTTGTTTTGAGATGCTAGGTACTAAGTTAGTTGTTTCCTGAACATAAGTATATTTTAACACTTCTCTTTGCAGCTGTAGAGTCCATGCCACCCTAAAGTTTGGTAATTCCCTCCGAATGACAAGAGTGTAAGAGAAGGAGGAAGAGGCTTGGTGTCTTGCAGACTCAAGTTCAAATCCTTGCTGAGCATTAACTAACTATGTGGCCTTTAACAAGCGTTTTTACCTCTGACTTTCAATTTCCTCTTTTGTAAATAGAGCCTAACACCCACCTCTTGAATTTGTTTTGAGAATTGATTAGGAAAAAACATGACAGGCCCCTGGCACAAAGCAGGCCCTCAGTGAATACTAGCTCCCTTCCCCCTTTTTCAGAAAACTGCATTACATTCTGAATAGCATTTAAATAAAAGATTTTATGAGGTTTTTTAAAATACAGATTTAAATAAATTTCTGTTTGTTGTTTTATGAAAAAATGTTTGCTTGGGTCAAACTCTCATGAGAGATGGCAAGATTGAAACGTTGGGAGCATTACTTAAAGAACGTTCTGTGATTGGAGACGTGTCACAAATAATGTAGGAAGCTTGCCGTTGAGGGTGTGTGAAGTATGTAATGAGAGTTAACAACTTCTAGAGAACACAGCATGACACTTGCTAAAGGTCATCTCAGAGAAAAATATCACCCAGCACTTTGAGGATAGCTTTTCATTTACATCATGCAGATAGTTGCTGGAGTTTTACTCTGTCTTTTACTGCCGACGAAATATGGACAAACATGATGAACAAACATCTAAAAAACTTTTAACAGTTAATTAATTAACTTAGTCATTGAACAAATACAAGCATACCTACTTCCTCATACTGGAAATATTGTCTTTTTTGTTGATTTTTTTTTTTAATGGCTCCTAATGCATTCAGTCAGTGTGTGCCTCTGATGGATCTTTCATATGTGTTAATTACTTAGAGAAGAAGTTGCACTGAAATCTGCTACTATGCAAGGAAGAGAATCTGAAGTCTGGAGGTGGACGCCTTTTTTATCAAAGATTATTTTTTCTGACTCTGTGGTTGCTCAGTGAACACGTTATTTTAACCATAAAATTGTATGTATTTCCCACTGGACAGCCAGCTCCCTATCCACGTTCACGCCTCCCTGATGGATAAGGAATTCCACAGTTCCTCACCAAATAAACCCTGGCTCCTTTGAAACAGTTAAACCAGGCTGATTTCAGACATCTACAGAAGGCAAATTAAGCCCCACCCCCTTCAAGAAAGTCTCCCATCATTATTAAAACAAACCCATCAACACTACAGATTCACCAATTCCTCCAGTTTCCTTTTCCCACCCCTGAGCCTTTGGTCAAAGTGCCGACTCAGCTGGTAACACCATCTAATCCTGTTTATTTACCTGGATCGAGTTCCCACCCACTTGGCTCAACCTGCTCCAGCCACGTTCAAACTGAATAGACAGATACCATAGTGGTGGTAACCAGGAGTTAGAACATTCTGAGAATCTGCAGCAGGACCCAGGGGACATTCTGTCTGCACACAGAACACAGCTAGGCTTGCCTACCATGGATGTGGGAATTCACTTAAGCACCCAAAGAAGCCAAACTTTCTTTCTCATGTAGGTAAAACTACAACATAGAGTTTGAAATTGCTAACAGTCACAATTCCTGCCAAAGAGCAAAATATTCAATGTCTAAAACAAATCCAAATCTAGATATTTATCCTGATAAAAATAGGTTTCAGAAGAGGCAATGTGGTTAGGGCAGCTGGATACCAGAAATGTACAAGGCAGCCCTGCTTGTATGAGCTAGCCATCACCATCTATGGAGTCAGATGAAGTCCAGATAAGCCCACCTTCCTCATGAAAAGGTGTCTAGGAAACAACACACAGCTGACTAATGTAATATTCTCCACCAAAGAAATGGTAGAAGATTATTTGGCAACCAGTTTAATTTATAAATCTGAGTCAGAAATTTCAAGGATCTTATTTCTTTATTATGTCAATGACATTTTTTGTTCTGGTTGTGCTTCTTAGTAGCTATATACCTTGAGCAAGTTATTTACCTTCTCTCTGCATCAGTTTTACTTTCACCTCTGAGATGAAACATGTGGTAATAGGAAACATTCCCCTTTGGGGCAAAAATGCTGCTCCTTCCTTTTTTTCTTAGATTGTTATATTAACAAACATCAGTTCTATGAAATCACATCCAATCATAAGTCATAATGGAATCTACCTATATGTTAACTTCCCAAGCCTCCCTCAATTACTCAGAATGACTGACAAAATAAACTAATCTGCCTCATCAACATGTTCCATAATATTCCACTTTAACTCACTATAAAGATATGACCTTAACGTTATATTCACTTGTAAAATGTCTTCCTGGTCTAATTTTTTATGAGAAATAGCTGATATTTTGAAAGTGCTTTCATTATTTTTATGATAAAACATGCTAATTAACTTGACCTCCCCCCCCCCACACACACAAAATGCCTTATGAGTTTCTTTTACTCTTTCCAGTACAATACTACCTATTTGTTGTACTGAAATTCTATGTTTATCTTGTCTCTAAAACTCTTAAGGCTAAATCTTAACTTTCTATTTTGGGAACTCCAGTAATTTTCCAGCAATACAACTGTATTTACAACTACATGAATGACTATACTGTTTCACAGAAGCTCCCAGAGTATGAAGTTAAATGACCAATTAAACAATAAGTTAATATGAATGAGAAGATGAAGTTTTCCATCATAACTTAGTACACCTAGAACTTTGCAAAGCTTTGTCTACCTCTTAGCCCAATGCATTTCCTTTGTCAACAATGGAAAGGAAAATAGCCCAGACAAAAATAATGTCAGTTAGGATCCGGATAAATAATATATTTCACGGTATCTGGAAGAATGTTTTGTCCTTAAATTTTGACTAGTCAAGATAATTCTAAAAACTAAATAGATCTCCCATTATCCTCAGAAATATCCCTCTGCTTCTACAAACACACACTCAGTTTGATTTATGATAGCAAGCAACATTAGCGCTCTATGACATATTTTTCACATTCCACGAAGCTACTGAAATAAGTTAATATTCCCATCTTGACGGATTTTTTTGGTAAAGAAACGGTAGGGTATAGAATGACCTATATAACCCTTCCATTAAAAAAATACAGCATATCGAAATTGAGCTATTTGCAATGAGGTGGATAGACTGAGAGTCTGTCATACAGAGTGAAGTAAGTCAGAAAGAGAAAAACAAATACCGTATGCTAACACATATATATGGAATTTAGGGGGAAAAAATGTCATGAAGAACCTAGGGGTAAGACAGGAATAAAGACACAGACCTACTAGAGAATGGACTTGAGGATATGGGGAGGGGGAAGGGTAAGCTGTGACAAAGCGCGAGAGAGGCATGGACATATATACACTACCAAACGTAAGGTAGATAGCTAGTGGGAAGCAGCCGCATAGCACAGGGAGATCAGCTCAGTGCTCTGTGACCGCCTGGAGGGGTGGGATAGAGAGGGTGGGAGGGAAGGAGACGCAAGAGGGAAGAGATATGGGAACATATGTATATGTATAACTGATTCACTTTGTTATAAAGCAGAAACTAACACACCATTGTAAAGCAATTATACTCTAATAAAGATGTAAAAAAAAATACAGCATATCATGTTTGTGTCATTGAACTGGCCAGCTCATTTTCCTTCTTTTATTATACTTATTGTTGTTTTAACACTATCCATTGAGTTGTAGCTGGCATTTTGAAAATTTAAGGGAAAAAAATGAGTTAATACTTACTGTTTACAGTTTAGTGTTAGATGCATTATTGTACTGAAACCTAAAAACAATCCTATCCAGTAGGTATTAATTCCATTTCACAGATTTATTCATTAGTTTATTTATTCTTTTACTTATCAAATAATTATGTGTTTTCAATGTGCCAGGCATGGTTCTAGGCTCTGCATCAGTTAACTAAACAGATAAACACTACTCACCTTGGTGGATTTTACATTCTAGTGTGGGAGAATGAGGAAAGTAAAACTCAAAAATGCTATGCAACTTGCCCAAGATAATTAAGATTTGAAGTGTTTCCTAAAATGTGGCTCTAAGAATGTCTGTTTTAAAGACACTGAGGATGTTTGTTTAAAGGTAGAAAGTCTTGGGTTCCATCTCAGAATCATTGGAGGTAGGAGGTGGGTAAGCCAGAGTTTGCACTTTTTAAAAAGAACCCCTATTTCTTTATACAAAGATTTTTGAAAGTTATGAGCAAACAACTGAAGGTGTTTAGGGTCCTGCTCAGATCTGTCTAGATTTCTATTGCAAAGAAACAAAAACCTGACTATATAAGATATATGTAGAGAAATGTTTAGAGCAGCACTGATTATAATAGAAAAGAGGAAAAAACCAAAACAAACCAAATGTTTATTAATGGACAAATGGTTGAATAAACTGTGGTTCATGCATGTTATAAAATACTCTGCAGCCATGAGAAACAATTATATACACACACATTAGAAAGATGGTCACTTTATACTGTTAAATAAAAAAGCAAGTTGCAGAATACTATATAAAATGATTACCTATTAACCTACTATATATATGACTTACATCTATATTTATGTTTCTATAGACATAGAAAAGCATACACAGCAAACTTTTAACAGTGTTTACTTCATCAATGAAAAGAGGACGGGGAAAACCTCTCATTTTTAATTCATATGCTTTCTTATTTTTAATGGTAATAATAAGCACACATCATTTTTATAATAAAAGCAGATAAAAAACAGTTTTACAAAGAGAAATTCTTAAAATGTAGATGCAAAAACAATGATTCCATAGGAAAATGATGCTTTAGTAGGAGGGTAACTTCTGAGAGACGTGGATAATTAAATATAGAGGAGGTCTTAGATCACAGGTGAGAGGCACAAATGCTAACAAAAAGAATTCAGACATCAGGAAGATATGAAAAAAAGAAAGCTAGATAACTGGTTTGTAATGCCTATAGAAATCTTATGGAGGAATTCCACCTAGTTATTTCAAGTTATTGGTATCTCTTCATATCATGAAAATACACCCTGTATTTCTCTTCAGTAACCTCCCCGCAGGGGGAAAAAAAACTACACTAAACTAAAACTTAAGGTAAACTCAATTAATTAGCAAAATCCATCATGGTTACAAGGAGTTTTTATTTTTCTTGGATAGTAAATTGTTTTTCAGTTTAAAAGAAAAATGTGTTTATCAACCATTGTGTGGTTTATTTTCTGAAAATGATAAATTCATTACAATTTTTCTTTTGTTACTCTTTGGTAACATAAAATAAACAATAGAAATACTTGTATATATTCTTAATTTTATTTTTAATCAACTTTATTAAGGTATAATATACATTCAATAAAATGCACCCATTTTAAGGGTACAGTTGATGAGTTTGGACCCATGTAGACACTCATGTAACCAACACCACAATCAAGATAACAAGCACTTGCATCATCCTAAAAAGTTCCCTTGCCTCCCTTCCTTAGTCAATCCTGCCATTCCTGCTCCTAATTCCAAATCCATTTATAAGCTCTTTGTAACTATAAATTAGATTTGTCTTTTCTAGAATTTTACATAAATGTAACATACAATACATAACTTTTGTGTTGACTTCTTTTATTCAACTTAATGTTTTTGAAACTAATACACATTGTTGAATGTATCAGTACATTGCTCATTTTTATTATTGAGTGCCAATCCACTGAATGGAACTTATTTACCCTTATACTTGCTGATAGGCATTTAAGTTGTTCACGGTTTTGGCTACTATAAGTCTTGCTGCTACAAATATTAGAGTCTACACTATGTATAGTTATAAGTTTCCTTCTCTTTTGACTAAATCCCTAAAAGTAGAATTACTGGCGTTCATGCTAAATGTACATTTATTTAATTGTGTAAAAATGTCCACAATGTTTCCCAACATGGTTGTTATGATTTGGCATTTTTAAAACAATATATGAAAGTTCCAGTTGCTCTATAACCTTGCCAACACATTATTATCAACATTTTAAATTTCAGTCATTCTAGTGGGTGTGCAGTCATATATTGCTGAAGATTTACTTTTCATTTCCCTAATGGTAAGTGATAGAAAGCATATTCACATGTAGGTATTAGCCATTTACATACCCCCATACGTGAAAGATCTGTTAAATCTTTCGCCCATTTTTAATTAGTCTTATAAATAGGTTGAATACACACACACATACATACACACATACATACAATTTCATCTTAGTCTTCTGCTTCATGCCTATTCATTTTCTCAAGGGTATTTTTTGATGAGAAGGTTTAAATTTCAATTTAGTCCAATTATCAACTTATGTCTTTTGTGAATCATATTTTTTGTGTCCTAACAGATCTTCTATACCAAGGTCAAGAAGTTTTATCCTTTTTATCCTATACTTTCTTTGATAAGTTTTTTTAGTTTTAACTTTTACGTCTTTGATACATTTTGAATTTATGTTTGCATATAGCATAAGGTAAAATTTCAAGTACTTTTAAAAAATTATAATAAAAATACATATATTCTCAACTTATGTACACATACACACACAATATGTATGTTTATTTCTGGACTTTCTACTCTGTTTTTGTTGCATTTCCTTGATCTATTTTTTTTCTTATACTAATACCACACTATCTTGATCGTTTTAACTATAGAAATCCTTTAAATCAGTATATCATCCAACTTTTCCTTTTTAGAAATTATTTAGAATATTCTAATTCCCCTGTATTTTCTCTTTTTTCTTACATTTTCATGTAAATTTTAGAAGCAGCTCAATTTCTACCAAAAAAAAAAAACAAAAAACAAGAGACTACAAGTGTTCTAACTGGCATTTCAGTGAATCTGCAGAGCATTTTGAGGGGAACTGACATCTGAATAGTATTGAATCTTCTGATCCATGAACACTTATGTTAATTTCTCTCAGCAGCGTTTTGTAGTTTTCAGGATATAGGTTAAGCACATATTTTGTTAAATGAAACCTATCACCTACAAATGGCACTTGCCAGCTACCTCTACAAGGATTACATTATCAGCCGCTGCAGCTGCTGACCTTCAACACCCCCTGAAAGGAGTTCAGGGTGAAGATCAGAAATGAGGCACTCTGTGCTGAGGGGGTGGGGAACTGGCAGAACAGGTGTTCAGATAGGTATTTTCAGGAGACAATTTTATGATCCCAAGCCTTGCATCTCCTCATGTCTAGAAAAGCACTAAAATCCTTTATGGTGATGTCTGCTCCTCGCGACCAGCAGTAACCTTCTCAAGACTAGCAGATACCTTCTGCAAAAAATATGTGCTTGACTGCATGTACCCCCCCTTCACCAAAATCAAATATATACTGACCTTCCCCCCACCTTTTTGTAGCAGTTTCTCAGAGCTATCTGAAATGCCATCTCCTGGGCTATAGTCCTCATTTTCCCCCAAATAAAACTTAACTCACAACTCTCATGTCGGGCATTTTTTTTCCAGCCAACGATCCCTAATTATTTCTTGTTCTCCAATGCCACTTTAAATGGTAATTTTAAAAATTTTATTTTCTAACTGTTCTTTACTAGACTATAGAAATATAAGTGATTTTTAATATGTTAGAATTGCATGCATCCTGAAAAAAGTTAACATCATAATTTTTATGTTCTGTTTTCATTTTAATTCAGCTCAAAATATTTCCAATTTCCCTCATGAAATCTTTATTGCCCCATGGGTTATTTAAAAATATATTAATTTCCAAATATGTATTATTTTTCTCAAGTCTACATTGTGCTCACTTCTCCATACCACCAAGTACGCAAGTGCTCAATTCCCCCTCAGGCTGTGAGCTAACAGTCAGGAATATACAGACACCCAGGTTACTAAATTTTCTAATTCCCAACAGGCATGTAAGGAAAACTGATAGAAATCCATGATCACACTGAGCCACTCTTTCTTCGGTTCCTTTAGGCTCCTTTGGAAACAATGTCACAACAGGAAATAGCCCACTCAAAAGGGATGACTGCACAGAGTTGAATAAAGGGACTATTCACAAAAGATAGAATTAAGGGAAACCACAAAGGATGATGAGGCATCCTGGGGTAAGCAACAACAGGAAGCAAGTAGCCAGAATGGTTACTGACAATCACTGAAAGTTCCAAGAAAGGGCCATCCAACAGGAGTTGTGACCTCAAGCAGAGAGACACAGAGAGGGGACTAAAGAAATAAACACTCCAGCCTCTTTTTCTTCCCCAGGCACCCACTGGGCATCGCAACCAAGAGCTGAAAGGAAAAAGAGCCTGGTTTACACCATCCCTGGAGGTCAGCCACCTAAACAGAATAAGAT
The DNA here is from genome assembly GCF_003676395.1 of Aethalodelphis obliquidens. Lineage (NCBI taxonomy): Eukaryota > Metazoa > Chordata > Mammalia > Artiodactyla > Delphinidae > Aethalodelphis > Aethalodelphis obliquidens. The sequence continues at coordinate 2,347,609 of NW_020837970.1, forward strand.
AAAGCTGGAGAGTGAAGCGTGAGAGGCAGATTCAGAATATTCAGCAAATACAGCATGCTATGAATTTCTACACATCAGGTTCCAAGCTTTATTACTGAAATCACCAGCTCTGAAAGAACAGAATGAGATCATGAGATTGCTCTCATAGAGGAAATGTACGAACAAAGGATATTTTGTTTCCCTTAGCACTAATGACATCTATTTTTCCGCCCCGCTTGACTTTGTTCTCAGGGTCCTGTTAAGCCCAGCTGATTGACACAGGGATCTGAAATGTAATCCTAAGTGACATTTACTCTTGCTTTAAAAGCTGCTTAGCGCCAGTCCATGGGACTATTAGTTCACTGTGTGCTCACTACAGAAAAATGCCAGACAATTATAGCCAAACTCCCAGAAACAGTTGGATAACTATATCCAGGTGTTTTCCAGGACGTCAGGAAACCTTGATTGAATATGTCAGTGGGCATTTGGCCTTCACTATGGCTTTTTTTATGTTTCAAATTTAGAGTTATCAGGCAGCTGCCAGCGCACACCCAGCACAAACTTGTCCATGGCCTGTCCTGGCACTTCCTTTAGGATCGGATCATCTGACCAGTGGTTAGTCTAGTATTATGTCTAATCCAATCCAGCTACGGACATTTACATTCTTTTCTGGGAACATTGGGTAATTGTGCAATTAGAAGAGGTCTATTTGTAACTGTTATAAATCAAGTTTTTCCAGTAATGGGTGTTGATCAAACTTGTTTTTTTGTTTGTTTGTTTTTAAGATGAATAAGTATTAATTGACCACCCAGAGTATCCAGCTATATCTTGAGGTAGTCCCTTTTCAAATATTCTTTCAAATATTTGGTAGTCCCTTTTCAAATATTTTATTAATTTTTATTGGCGTATAGTTATTTTACAATGCTGTGTTAGTTTCTGCTTTACAGCAAAGTGAATCAGCTATATGTATACATATAATCCCCTCCTTTTTGAATTTCCTTCCCTTTTAGATCACCACGGAGCATTGAGTAGAGTTCCCTGTGCAATACAGTAGGTTCTCATTAGTTATCCATTTTATGCATAGTAGTGTATATATGTCAATCCCAATCTCCCAATTCATCCCACCCTACCCATCTCGTTGTCCATACATTTGTTCTCTACATCTATGTCTCTATTACTGCTTTGCAAATAAGTTCATTTGTATCATTTTTCTGGATTCCACATATAAGCGATATTATAATTTGTTTTTCTCTCTGATTTACTTCACTCTGTGTGACAGTCTCTAGGTCCATCCACATCTCTGCAAATGGCACAATTTCATTTTACTACTCCCACTGGCTTTAGCAATTTTTTAAAAAAATAAACGTGGAATGTAGAAAATATTTTCTTTATAGCTATCAGCATCATTTGCTGGGATGGAAGATAGTGTGTGATTAATTTGCAGGCTACTTAGAAACACAGAACCTGGGAAATCTTTTAGACAACTGAGTTGTTTTCTTTCCTTAATAATAATTGTTCCTGTTTAAAAAGCACATACCATATTTCAGAAACTGTGTTAAGTTTTTAGATACTTTATATTATTAATTCTCATGACAGATGCATTAAATAAATAGCATTATCACCCTTCATCAGGTGAGATTGAGATTTAGCAAGATTATGTAACTTGTCCAAGGTCACACACCCGGTAAGTGGGAGAGGTTTATGGGAGGAGAACATGAGTTAGTCTGATTCTGATACCCATATTCCTACTTGCTGTGTTATTTGTCCACCTAACAAAACATCTGGCAGAGCGCCTATTTCTTAGCCTCGCAGGACCAGATTAGCTGTGCATAAGGAATGTAACTGTGTATGCAGATGGTAACCCACAGCTACACATTAGGTATTGCTATTCTCTCTTTATGACAAAGCCTTAATTAACTTTTCATTATTCTTGAATTCCAAAAGATTTGTGAGCTTACAGTGGGATTTGAATTTTTCATGTCTGTTTTAGAGGGATCACTTGGGTTTTCTCTGGCCAGTCGGGGGACAATGCATCGTCACCATGGATGTCCCAAAGCAGTTGGCAGCCACTGACAGCAGGGGGCTGCTAACAGTGCAGAGAATGATGCTAAAGCATGTTTCTCTTAATATTTCCTTTTAGGAAGAAATACTGACATATAAGAAAAGTCGGCTTCTAGGTGACTGACCAAACCTTATAGAACAAGCATGGAGGTTCCAAATGGAGTCAAATTGAAATAATAATTTAAGGTCAAGGCTATTTACAATGATAGTAAGAAACTCTACTGGTTTCAGACACTGTTAATTAACACTGGGGATCCTCAGGGATCTCTGGACCAAATATGTGAGCAAACTAATATAACAGTCATTGACAATAGAGGTCATGTATATTTATAGACTATATAGTGATATCATGCTACATAGGTAAAAGAATATAATATTGTATTATTTTCTGAACAACAGTTTAAAATAATAAAAAGTCATTCTGTACCTTATGTGACATTTGAATGTTACAGAAGTATCCTGGAAGCCAAAAGCCTTCCAGAAATCTCTGTGTTAGAAAGCTCTAGAGTTCATCTCAGATCCAGTCCTGACTAGATCAAGAGGTAGCAGAGAGGAGAGAATGGCAAATCCATCATTTCAGTTAAAATGCACAAAAAGTACACTCGAAAAGCCAGACTAATTTCTACTGCTTCAGAAATTCCTTTAGGAAAGCATCCTTCATACCGTGTCTATTTTCCCTGCCACTGACACACTTCTTGGATAAGTTAGAATCCCGTAAAAGAATGTTCTATGGCCAGCTCTCAGATGCCACTAAAGATGCCAATAATAGTAAGTCTCCCTTAAGACAAACATTACAGCAAAATATGCCTCACATGGACCTTGACACCACACAAGGCTGTCTGTGTGTATGATAACCAAGAAACAGGGATCAGAGAGGGCCCAGGACACAGGACTGACAGCAACAGCATCCAGTTACCAGTACTGAATTATTATAATGCATAAAATGCCTTCAGTGAGATTCTGTGATTAACATTTAAGGTAAATTACAGGTAAATACATTACTTTTTCTTTTAAAGAATAGACTGGGGGACAGACTGCTTAGATCCTCTCCTGAATTAATTACAGTAAGAACTGTGTGATTTCAGACAAGAACTTAACCTGTCTCAGCCCATTTCCCACATATTGGGTCAAGCCACTCATCCTAAACAAATAAGTAAACCAACAAATGGCAGAGCTAGAACTCACACCAGTCGGTCTGACTCCAAAGTCTAAGCTATCAAGCATTATACTCTGCTGCTTCCACTAAGTAAAAGCAAATCATTATAGGTTTTACTAAAAACACATGTGTTCAGTATAAATTTGAGTTTTCTATCCCTGTTCCCATTCTTAACACTTTTAAGAAAGGCAATTTATGGAAATGAATGGAAATCTAATATATTCAATATACATTTGGGAGCCATTCCTCCAAATTAACAGAAATATTTAGAGTCATTTAAACAATAAAAGGAATGACACAAACCTGTTCATTAACCCCTAAGCATATGGCTATAAGGGTTGTTAATCCTGAACTAAAAGTGGTACTTATCATTTTCACTAAAAAATAAAATAGGAAAATCTCTAGGAATTTGGTAGCAGGAGGCAATGTATCACTTCGGTATCTCAAGGTCACTTAATTATTAAATTACAGAAATGGAATTCAAATGTATGTTTGTCTTATTTTCCACAAAAACACAATAAAAATATACATTGATTCACTCTTACCTAGAACACAATTCCTTGCATTGTTCTATGTCTGAACAAGCCATTAATTTGACTTGTTTCTAAATAATTTAACTGCATGTCATCATATAATTACAAATTATTTTATTGTCTAACTTATATTCTAAAGAATTACAAAAACTCAACTTTATCAAAAAATTGATAGGTGTATTTTACAGTAAAATAAAAGAATATTAGGTCTGAAGGTACATCTTTAGAAGTTAGAAATGTTTCAGCAATTTAAAATTTCAAAGCCCTCTTACTACAAAGTCCAAATATTAATTATGAATTCAAGTACTAAAATAAAATTGAACTGCAGTCAAACAGAAAAACTTTGCATTTGACCCTTAGCCTATTCTACACTTGGTGTCTGATTTTATATTCTCAAAGCATTATGGAGTTGAAAGGGCATATATTTGCTGAAAGTTTGTCAGCAGTGCCTGTTAATTGCTACAGAATACCATGGTGACCCAACCTTTCCTGGAGCCAATTACAGCCCTCTGTGAAAGAGATATCGATAGAACAATGCCTTATATGATACATAAAATATAAAGAAGTTGGGATTTTTGATTCTTGGCATAAATGCACAATAGTCTCTTCATGATCTATTTAGTTAAGTCGTAAATCATGAAATAGCAAAGAAGATAAAGCTGTAAGGAAAAACAGGCATCAGGATCTTCTTCTCCCACCCTTTGCTACATGGGTTAAAATGGAAAAGGGACCCAGTTGAGAAACAAATATATTATTGAACTTATAAACAATCACGTACTTTCTCCTCTTTCTAAGACAAGCTTAGACCAAGACATAGTCTGATTCACACTACATCGTGGGAGTCATGTAGGGAAAAAAATAAAACCCACAAGATACTTTAACTCTTTTCCCAATGTTATGGTACCCCAAAACCCTAGGGTAGTTGGTCAATGGGAGAATTATCCTAATACATGGAGAACCCAAGCCTATTATTTACAGATGAAGTTGGGAATCAGAGAAATGAAGGGATATGCTGCCAGTGACAGAAACAAAACTCAAATCCTTAACTTTGGATTCTGAATCAAATTTACAAGGTTTATCTTTCCAAAGAGAGATCTAGTAATATTTAGGGAAATTAATTTTGTAGCCAGGACTAATAAAGTAAGAAATATTTAGTGAACATCTACTATGTGTGATGCTGGGAATACAAGAGTTCATAGATGCACAAACCCTATGCTCATCATTGTAACTCTCTAATGAAGAATAAGACAAAATTTTCTTTCGGGGGGTGGGGTTACGCGGGCCTCTCACTCTTGTGGCCTCTTCCGTTGCGGAGCACAGGCTCCGGACGTGCAGGCTCAGCGGTCATGGCTCACGGGTCCAGCCGCTCCGCAGCATGTGGGATCCTCCCGGACCGGAGCACGAACCCATGTCCCCCGCATCGGCAGGTGGACTCTCAACCACTGCGCCACCAGGGAAGCCCAAGAATAAGACAATTTAAGATAATTTTTAAATTAAAAACAAACCACCCAAACAACATATAACTTCAAACTATGGTAAGTGCTACCAAAAAAAACAAAACAAAAAAACCCCAACAGTATTTAATGAAAAAGAACAGCAAGACCAGAAGAAGAGACCTAGATAAGGTGGTCAGAGAAGAAATCTCTATAGTTATGACATGTAAACAGAAATGCAAAGAATAAATAAGCTTCTTAGCACAGCTGTTTGAAGTATTTTTCTCTAATCAAAAGAGCAAGGAGTAGAACACTCAGGACAGCCCTGGGGAAAGTCCGTTTTGTCAGAGTTTGTAGGAGAAGGAGTTTAGATTGCACAAAAATAGAGGAGCGTAATAACATAGGGCTATAAAGGAAATAAGACAGAAATTAGATTTTATTTTAAGCATGATGATAAATCATTATAAAGGAGTAACATGATTAAATATATATTTAAAAATATCTCCCTGTGTGTGGTGTATGTGGCATAGATAGACTAAAGGGGCTCTAGAGCAGAAGACCAGTTAGGTGGCTATTGAAATAGTCTACAGAAATCATAATGACTCTTGTCTAGATTGATGCAGAGAATTAGATTTGAGATACACTTGGATGTAAAATCAGTACAGCTGGCTGATGGTTTGTACACAGAAATGGAAATGGAGGAAGGCAAGATTAATTCTCAGTTTGCAGTCTGAGTAAGTGGATAGATGGTGGTGTCAGTGACTGAATGAAGATTGGGAAGACTGAGGAAGATCCAATGTGGAAGGGAAAGCAAATGTCCAGTTAAAGAAACATTTGATTGCATGTATTTGTGAAATATTCCAGAGGAAACAATAGGTAATTCACTATGTGAATGGGATGTTCAGAGAAAATCTCAAGTTTTTATGCTGCCAATTACACAGGATCTTGAGTTTTAATGACTACACAGGTGATAAAGAGAAGCCTTAGGTCTGGCTAACATTTGAATAGCGATCCTTTCAAAAATACAAAATCCCAACACAACATTGTAAACCAATTATACTTCAATAAAATAAATTAAAAACAAAAATACAGAATCCCAAAGGGGATACACACTCAGTAGTAGGGAAGACAGGGGGACAAACTCTAAAACAAAGGAAGATACCAGAGAAATGGTCTAGGTTTAGACTCTGAGTAGAGAAGAGAAAAAAACTCCCAAGAATATCTGCTACCAAAGGCAAATCCTCACACAAGTTTAGACAAATGTCTATCACTCACACAGTAAAACAAAACAAAAACAATAAAACAAAAAAATTCTATCATATTTCTACCTTATAAATGTTCTAACTCTTGAGGACTTAATTTAAGGTAGTCCTGAGTTGATAGCATTCCTTGGCATTTGGTAGGGAAGAATCTGAATGTATTAGTAATCACGATAAAAACAAACGGGTTTAAAATTTTCCTTTAAAAGACAGTAAGTACTAGGCTGGATTTTAGAAAGCCACTGAGCCACAAACCTAAGTTATAAGTATATAAAAGAATGAAAATAAAAGTATGAATGAAAGTGCACCAGCCAAACACTAAGAAAACAAGCCGAGAAACCTATACTAATATCACACCACACATGATTTAAAGCAAAAGGCATTATTAGCAATAAAAAGGTTCATTACATACTAATGAAAAGCTTCAACAAACCAGAAAAATTTAATAATTCTAAAGTTATCTTCCCTTAATACTACTAGTTAAAAGAAAATGAGACAGAATTACAAGGACAAATGAAAATACTAGCATAGTGGGTGATTTTAACATCTATTTATTAGTGAATGATAGGTCAGGCAATAGAAAATTTTAGCAACACAATCAATAAATTAGCTCTCATGGGCCCAAATAGAAACATGCACTCAAAAATTTGAGAATATAGTTTCCTCTGAGTCATCTAAGAAATATATAAAAGACTGACCAGGTAACAATTCATATAGTGAGTTTCAACAAACACATGTGATTTTCATACATAATAGTATGTGATAAAATAATATTATAAAGGTGGCATCTCAAACCACTGGAGCAAAGGTGGGATTTTTAATAAATGAAGCTGGGGCAACTAGGTAGTATTGGGAAAAACTATGATTAGATTCACAGTTTACACCATATATAAGAATAAACTCCAAATGGACCAGCGATTTCAATATAAAAATCAACCTTACAAGTACTAGAAGAAAACATGGATTAATTTATCTAACACCTCTGTGTAGGGAAAGACTTTTGAACTATGACTCAAAACTCCAGAAAAAAAAAAAAGAAAGAAAAAATTGAAAACCTGACTACATAGAAATTTCTAAAGTTTTCATAGGAAAAAACCCCCAGAAACTCAAAGACAACTAATAAAATGAAAGGAAATATTTACAACATATACCAAAGACAAAGGGTTAATATCCCTTATATGTAAAGAATTCCTAAAAATTGAGAAAGAAATAAAAATCTTACAGAAAAATGGACAAAAGACATGACCAGACAATTTGCAATAAAAGGATAAAAAAGTAGACCTTGAAGGACTTCAAATGACCAAAGTGGGGACAAATTGAGTAACAAAATAATTGATGATAATAATGAATTATAACCCATAGAATAAATATCCATAAATTCATCCTGATATAAATAACTGAGTAAACAGGTAAATAAAGATAAGAAAAACTGTTCTTCCTTATAGAATTCCAAATGATAAATGTATAAATAATGAGGGAAATAGAAAATATCCAATAGGTGGACTTCCCTGGTGGTGCAGTGGTTAAGAATCCACCTGCCAATGTATGGTACACAGGTTCGAGCCCTGGTTTGGGAAGATCCCACATGCTGCGGAGCAACTAAGCCCATGCACCACAACTACTGAACCTACTCACCACAGCTACTGTGTGAGCATGCCACAACTACTGAAGCCCATGCACCTAGAGCCTCTGCTCCGCAACAAGAAAAGCCACCGCAATGAGAACCCCATGCACCACAATGAAGAGTAGCCCCTGCTCACCACAACTAGAGAAACCTCATGCACAGCAGCAAAGACTCAATGAAGCCAAAAAATATATATATATCCAATAGGCAACCACCACAGCAATGATTGTGGCAAGCAAGAATCATCTATTCATAGTAACTCAAATGTGTCAATGTCATGATAGACCAAGACAGACTGACAGACTGTCACAGATTGTAGGTGACTAAGGGAACATGACAGCTGTATCATATGCGGGATCCTGAATAACTTCCTGGACCAGAAAAAGTACATGAGCAAAAAAGTTTACAAAATTTGATTGAGGTCTTAAAGGAATAAATAGTACTAAATCAATGTTAATTTCCTGATTTTGGTCTTTGAGCCAGGTGTTTTTTCAGATGCCACCCTTAAATAACGTAAAGGGTATAAAGGAAATCTCTGTACTCCTCTTGCAACTTTCTGTACGTCTAAAATTACAAAATAATTTGTTAATAAATATAACTGCCTAAAGCAAAATGTAGTAAACGTGTATTCTGAGGTGTACAATAAATGTGTAAGTAAAATTAAGGGAAAAGTAACAAAGGAAAGGAAGAAAGAAATAGAAGTGTACTTTTGTGGTTCTTAAACCATATGTGAAATGGGAGATTATTTGAAGTTAGAATGAAAAATTAGTGATAGTGATACAATTATAAATGTGTACGTATAATATATATACAAGTGTATATCAACGTATCTCTACCATACGTATATATAGTAAACCCTACAAGAAACACTAAAAAAAAAAAGGTACAAATAATTAGAAAGTTATAAAGATAGAAAAGGCAGAAAATAACACCATATTTATTCACAGATTATACGGAAAAAACAGAATGTATAAGAATATTATTCAAAATAGTAAGAAGACTTAGAAAGTTTATCAATATAAGATCAATATAAACAACGTATTTCTGTAAACACACACACTTCTGGTCAATCAATCTATGACAAAGGAGGCAAGAATATACAATGGAGAAAAGACAGTCTCTTCAATAAGTGGTGCTGGGAAAACTGGACGACTATGTGTAAAAGAATGATACTAGAATATGCTCTAACACTGTGTACAAAAATAAACTCAAAATGTATTAAATACCTAAATGTAAGACTGGATACCATAAAACTCCTAGAGGAAAACATAGGCAGAACACTCTTTGACATAAATCACAGCAGTATTTTTTTGGATTTGTCTCCTAAAGTAAAGGAAGTAAAAGCAAAAACAAACAAATGGGACCTAATTAAACTTAAAAGCTTTTGCAGAGCAAAGGAAACCACCAACAAAACAAAAAGACAACAAATTGAATGGGAGAAAGTATTTGCAAATGATTTGACTGATAAGGGGTTAACACCCAACATATATAAATAGCTAACACAACTCAACATCAAAGAAACAAACAACTAGATTTAAAAATGGGCAGACGAACTGAATAGACATTTTTCCAAGGAGGACATGTAGATGGCCATGAAAAGATGCTCAACATCACTAATCATCAGGGAAATGCAAATCAAAACCACAATGAGATATCACCTCACACCTGTCAAATTGCTATCATGAAAAAGAACACAAATAACAAATGTTGGTGAGGATGTGGAGAAAAGGGAACACTTGTACACTATAGGTGGTAATGTAAATTGATACAGCCACTGTGGAAAAGAGTATGGAGGTTTCTCAAAACCTAAAAATAAAGCTACCATATGACCCAGCAATTCCACTCCTGGCTATATATCCGAAAACAAACAAACAAATAAAAAATCCCACTAATTCAAAAAGATACACACACACACCCCAATGTTCACAGCAGCATTATTTACAATTACCAAGATATGAAAGCAACCTATGTGTCCATCAACAGATGAATGGATAAAGAAAATGTGATATATATATATATATATATATTATACATACACACACACACACACACACACACACAATGGAATACTTCTCAGCCATAAAAAAGAAGGAAATTTTGCCATTTACAGCAACATGGATGGACTTGGAGGGCATTATGCTAAGCGAAGTAAGTCAAACAAAGACAAATACTGTATGATATCACTTATAAATAGAATTTTAAAAAAACAACAAACTAGTGAACTTTACAAAAAGAAACAGACTCACAGATATAGAGAACAAACTATTGGTTACCAGTAAGGAGAGAGAAAGGAGGATGGGCAATAAATGGGTAGGGGAGTAGGAGGTACAAGCTATTAAGTATAAAATAAGCAACAAGGATATATTGTGCAACACTGGGAATATAGCCATTATTTTATAATAACCATAAATGAGTATAACTTTTAAAAATTGTGAATCACTCTACTATACACCTGAAACATGTAATATTGTACAGCAACTATACTTCAATAAGAAAGAAAGAGAGAGAGGAAAGAAGTAAGAAAGGGAGGGAGAGTGGGGGAGAGAGAGATTGATTTTCCTTTACAAACCCAGATTGTGGTTTCCACAAACTCCACCTATCACTTAGTCAATACTGTTAATTAGGGAGCACAGATTTGGACTGCTAGCAAATGCCCCCAGTTATTAACCAGGAGGCTGAGCTAGTGGCTGCAGCACACACTGGAAATTTGCCAAGTGCTACCAGTGGGAGAGGGTCCACCTACCTGACTGTGAAGCATGGGCGTTTCACTCTCCCAAGTCCTGAATATATCTTACTTCATTTATATTCACAACAACATAAAGGGTAAAAAAATAAATAAATAAAAAAATAAGATGTGATTTCCAGATTAGGAAACTGAGGGTCGGAGAGAAAAAAACTTTCCGATGTCACCCAGCTGGTACATGGAGGAGCCGGGATTCAGAACAGCTCCTGACCCCAGGACTGTGCTCTGCCTCTCTGCAAAACAGATCCACCCGCCTCAATTCTTGGCCCATCAGGCCTTCACCATTTCTCCACCCACTGAACAAATCACACCCAGTTCCATCCCTAGTTCCTTCTTCCCCAATCCCCCAACTCTCTAATAGTCTCTGATGGTTTCACAGATTACGTTCACCTCTCCAGCCAGGTGGTAAGTTTCTTGAGGTCAAAGAGAATGTTTCCTACTTTGCTTTTCCTCATAATTTATCTGGTGCCAAGCTGAGCATATCACTAACCATGGGGTAGGTGATAGGCCAGCAGAGCACCCACAAATGACATTCTATTCATAGGCCATAGGGTTCAGGATGGTGGAATGACTCCTCTCCATGTGCCCAACTGCTTTCTCTCCTGCAGTCATCCTCATGTTTCAGAGATCCCCTAGCAGATTTTTGACTCTTAACTGAAATGCCACTCACTGGAGCCTTCCCTGCCCACCCAATCTCAAGTGTCATTGCTGGTTATTCCCTCTTTCTCTCTCTCCTTTTCATTTCTCTATAAATTTATTGTCCTTGATTGAAGATGTAATATAAACCAGAGCTCTAATCCACCTCTTTTCAAGTTGTTCTCTCCCATGTATATATGAGAAAGAACGGGAGGGAGGAAGAGAAGGAGAGAGAGAGGGAAGGAGGGAAGGAGGAAGAAAGAGAGTATGGTTGATGAAGCATATGTGCTAAAGTAACAACTGGGGCATTTGTGTGAAGGGAATATGGGAATATAGGAGGTTTTTTGTTTTGTTTTTCTTTTACTGTTATCACAACTTTAATGTAAGTTTGAAAAGATTTCAAAATAAATTATGAAAAAACTAATGAGGAATCTCTCTATATACAGTTGACCTTCAGGATATTTATCAGTGAAAAATAAGGTGTAAGAATGGCTGCCTTATGGTTAGTAATACTATTGTTATTTTGCAATTATATATACAATGTAGAATAAGGAAAATAAATAATTATGCTAACATTATTCAGAACTAAGATATTCAGTTTAAAGAGAAAAATATAAACATACTGTAATTAATTTTAAAAAAAACTTGCATTTTTAGTCCTGAATTATAAATATCAGTATTAACTCATAAATTCTTTCTCTAAAAAATGTATTTTCTAGCTCTGCCCATGGAAATAGCCTAGAAGTAATGAAAACCTAGTAGCAATGAATATCACAATTGCCCAAATTATGGTCTCTAAAAACCAATTCACTAGAGCCAAAGTTCCTTGGAGAAATAGCTAATTCCAGATCTTGATAAGGTAATTTACAAAAGGAACATGGTGCACACTTTTGCACAAGAAAGAAAGAAAAATGTCAGAGTATTTACTAGGCTAGTGTCTAAAGTATACTGGGGCCATCTTGAAGAAACAGAGTGGTTAAAAGTAGAAAAATAAGCATCAAAAAGAATAATGACTGCTATTGATTGAAAGAGCAAATATATTTGTTAAAATTTATGAATTAATAGTGTTATTTAAGAAACTAAAACTATTAGTGCCCTTTGGAGGTTGCCAGGACATCAACCTATTAATCCGAAAGCTGGAAAGTTAAAGGAAAGAATCAAACTGTAGTTCAGATTTGAAAAACTTCTTCCACTAATACACCCTGTGACCTGTGTAACTTTCTTCACCTCTCTGAGCCTTGTTATCTATCTCTAGAAGAAGATAATATCACCTACCTCACAGTGATGTTAAGAGCATTAAAATATATGACATATGTGAAGCTTTCTGTTCAGGGAGTTATCTTCCCTGCAAAAAGATTGTTATAGTCCTTAAGGACAATTAACCTCTACTGTACATCTTTTGTATTCTCCAGTTCATCAGTTTATCATTAAACTTTACCTACTCTAGGGCCTACTACATATTAAGCGCTGTGTTAGAGGTGAAGAATGAAGGAGATTAAGACACTCCTCCTGACCTTAAAGAACTTTTAATCTAGTAAAACAACTGCCCAGAAGATAGTTGTAACTCATTAAATCCTTGTTGAATTAAACAGAAATTTTCACACTGGTTTAGATTTCAAGAGTCTGTCTGGTGGTTCTTTATCACACATACTTCTTGTTCTATAAAAATAAAATAGGAGGACAGCAGCAGTCTTGATACTAAATTACCAAAAAGATAATACTAAAAGAAAAGCTAAATGAAAAACAATTACAACAAATTTACAAAAAGAATAGATTTAATATTACTTAGATTTACAGGTAACAGTGTCTGGAGGAGATGACTGTGTTTCAGTCTTAGCCAGCCTGCCAGCAAACAGGCACCATTAAGCTATTCAGGTCACGTTAACTGTTTAGGACAAATAGAGCAAGAGTGAAGATTAATGAAGACAAATAGCATTTGAAATGGCAGGATCTAATTCTAGGTAATCTGCCCTAGAGATGACAGCTGAAATTCACTCATACCCCAAAGTTACACCTAACATCAATTCATAATATGAAATAAGATGAGAATCACTGACCCAGGGTGTGTGTGTGCCTGCTGGGAATCTCCTACAAGCACGTGGCAAGCTGGATGCAAAAATGTATTCCAGTCTGAGTAAAAAGGTTTCTATTGTAAAAAATACATAGCAACAAGGCTAGTACCGCCTGAGAAATCGAGTAATAGTGACAGAAATTATTCCCTGGTTTAGTTATCTTCTGTTACAACCAGTTGTGGATTAATTTTTAATTACATGCTTTTTCAGAAAGAAATACAAAATAAGCACTGGGAAGAAAGGAAAACAAAAGAAAGCAAAAACAGTGAATGGATAAACTGGCAAAAAAATTTTAAAGATACTGCAAATTGTTCATTGGACTATCAGTTATAGTGTGTGTGCAGTGAAATCTGTAGGCATCTCTATGGTGACAAAACTGACTTAAAAATAACTTCTGGGGGCAGAGTCAAGATGGCAGTGTGGGAGGACACGGAGTTCATGTCTCCCCACAACTAGGGTGCCTGCCAGACACTGGTGGGAAGAATCCCCAAGAGAACTGGTAGGACAGGGTGGGGGGACTGAGAGAGGAGGAGAAGCAGAGGTCAGACAGGACTGGTGCCCCTGAGGGGTGGCTGAGAGAGGGGAAGGGTTCCCATACCTGGAGGGACCCTCAGGGGCTCAGATCAGGGGGAAGCATGCCCAGTGTTTCCCCTGCCCAATAAGCTGGGGAAGCCTGCCCAGCTCTTAGGCCGGGTCCAGGTCCTATGTCCTCAAAGGTGCCCTCTGGACTGGGTTGGTCCTGGGGACATAAGTGGAATGCAAAGAGAGAATAGGAGAGGCAGGCGGGAGGGGCCTTCTGGGACTGGAAGAGCAGGAGAGGAGCAGAGGGTGTCTGTCCCACCCACTCGGGCCCAGGGAGCCTGCTGACATCCCAGGCCGGTCCCCCACCCTCTGAGACCAGAGGCAGGACGCACGCCTGGGCCCCTTCTGTTCTGTTGAGCCCAAAACACATCCCCCCACACCCCCCAGGGCCTTTCCAGCCCTATGAGCCCTAAGCATAGAAGGCGCCTACCACCCAAACCTTGCCCCTGCTTAGGGCCCGCCCTCCAGAGCCAAGGCCTTTTCCACGTTTTTTTTTTTTCTCCTCCTCTTTTTTACTCTTGTGGTCCTGTTTTACCTTCTGCTTGTTATTTCACCTACTTTTTAATTTTTATACTATTTCTAAAATATATGCTAGTTTCCTAGTCTAATTTTATTTTTTACTTTCTTACTCTTCTCTTTTTTGTTTCTTTTCTGCCACCCCATGCAGCTTGCAGGATCCAGGTTCACAAGCCAGGGGTCAGGCCAAAGCTCCTGCAGTGGGAGTTACAAGTCCAAACCACTGGACTGACAGAGAACCTCAGAGCCCAGGGAATATTCACTGAAGTGAGGTCTCATGGAGGTCCTCATCTGAGCACCAAGACCCAGCTCTAACCAACAGCTTAAAACTCCAGTGTTGGAAGCCACAGGCCAAAAAACAGTAAAACAGGAACAAAATCCCACTCATAAAAAAAAAGGAAAAAATAAATGAGATGGCAAAAAATATGTCACAGATGAAGGAGCAAGGTAAAAACCTACAAGACCAAATAAATGAAGAGGAAATAGGCAAGCTACCTCGAAAAGAATTCAGAGTAATGATACTAAAAATGATCCAGAATCTCAGAAATAGAATGGAGGCATGGATCAAGAAAATACAAGAAATGTTTAACAAAGATCTAGAAGAACTAAAGAACAAACAAACAGAAATGAACAACACAATAACTGAAATGAAAAATACACTAGAAGGAATCAATAACAGAATAAGTGACACAGAAGAACAAAAAAGTGAGCTGGAAGACAAAACGGTAGAAATAACTGCTGAGGAGCAAAATAAAGAGAAAAGAATAAAAAGTACCGAGAACAACCTCAGAGACTTCTGGGACAACACTAAATGCACCACCATTCTAATTATAGGGGTCACAGAAGAAAAAGAGAAAAAGAAAAGGTCTGAGAAAATATTTGAAGGGATTATAGTGGAAAACTTCCCTAACATGGGAAAGGAAATAGTTACCCAAGTCCAGGAAGCACAGAGAGTCCCATAAAGAATAAACCCTAGGAGAAACACACCAAGACACATACTAATCAAACTAAAAAAATCAAATTCAAAGAAAAAATATTAAAAGCAGCAAGGGAAAAACAAAATATAGCATACAAAGGAATCCCCATAGGGTTATCAGCTGATTTTTCAGCAGAAACTCTGCAGGCCAGAAGGGAGTGGCAGGATATACTTAAAATGACGAAAGAGAAAAACCTAAAACCAAGGTTACTCTGCCCAACGAGGATCTCATTCAGATTCAATGGAGAAATCAAAAGCTTTTCAGACAAGCAAAAGCTAAGAGAATTCAGCACCACCAAACCAGTTTTGCAACAAATGTTAAAGGAACTTCTCTAGACAGGAAACACAAGAGAAGAAAAAGACCCACAAAAACAAATCCAAAATAATTAAGAAAATGGTAATAGGAACATACATATTGATAATAATCTTGAATGTAAGTGGATTAAATGCCCCACCAGAAGACACAGACTGGCTGAACGGATACAAAATAACACCCAAAGATATGCTGTCTACAAGAGACCCACTTCAGACCTAGGGACACATACAGACTGAAAGTGAAGGGATGGAAAAAGATATTCCATGCAAATGGAAATCAAAAGAAAGCTGGAGTAGCAATACTCATATCAGATAAAATAGGCTTCAAAATAAAGACTGTTATAAGAGATAAGGAAGGCCACTACATAATGATCAAGGGATCAATCCAAGAAGAAGATATAACAATTATAAATGCTTACACACCTAACATAGGAGCACCTCAATACATAAGGCAAATGCTAACAACCATGAAAGGGGAAATCAACAGTAACACAATAATAGTGGGGGACTTTAACACCCCACTTACACCAGTGGATAGATCATCCAAATAGAAAGTAAATAAACAGAAGCTTAAAATGACACAATAGACCAGATAATTTAATTGATATTTATAGAATATTCCACCTCAAAGTGTCAGAATACACTTTCTTCTCAAGTGCACGTGGAACATTCTCCAGGATAGATCACATTTTGGGTCACAAATCAAGCCTCCGAAAATTTAAGAAAACTGAAATCGTATCAAGTATCTTTTATGACAACAATGCTATAAGATTGGAAATCAATTACAAAATCGATTGGAAAAAACCCGTAAAAGTCAAATACAAGGAGGCTATATAGTGTGCTTCTAAATAACCAAGAGATCACTGAAGAAATCAAAGAGGAAATCAAAATATACAGAGAAACAAATGACAACGAAAACACAATGACCCAAAACATATGGGACACAGCAAAAGCAGTTCTAAGAGAGAACTTTATAGCAATTCAATCTCACCTCAAAAAACAAGAAAAATCTCAAATAAACAATCTAACCTGACACCTAAAGCAAACAGAGAAAGAAGAACAAAGAAAACCAAAAGTCAGTAGAAGGAAAGAAATCATAAAGATCAGAGTAGAAATAATAGAAATGAAGAAAACAATAGCAAACATCAATACAATTAAAATTTGTTCTTTGAGAAGATAAACAAAATTGATAAACCCTTAACTAGACTCATCAAGAAAAAAAGGGAAAGGATTCAAATCAATAAAATTAGAAATGAAAAAGGAGAAGTTACAACTGACACTGCAGAAATAAAAAGGATTATAAGAGACTACTACAAACAACTATATGCCAACAAAATGGACAACCTCGAAGAAATGGACAAATCTTGGAAAGGTACAATTTTCTACGACTGAACCAGGAAGAATTAGAAAATATAAACATACCTATCACAAGTAAAGAAATTGAAACTGTAATTAAAAGTCTTCCAGCCAAAAATTGTCCAGGACCAGATGGCTTCACCAACGAATTCTACCAAACATTTAGAGAAGAACTAATATCAATCCTTCTCAAACTCTTCCAAAAATTGCAGAGAGGAACACTCCCAAATTCACTCTACAAAGCCATAATCATTCTGATACCAAAACCAGAAAAAGACATCACAAAAAAGAAAATTATAGACCAATACCACTGATGAACACAGATGCAAAAAACCTGAACAAAATACTAGCAAACAGAATCCAACAATATATTGAAAGGATCATACACCATGATCAAGTGGGATTTATCTCAGGGATGCAAAGATTCTTCAATGTATGCAAATCAATGTGATACACCATATTAACAAATTAAGAAATAAAAACCATATAATCATCTCAATAGATGCAGAAAAAACTTTTGACAAAATTCAACACCAATTTATGATAAAAACGCTCCAGAAAATGAACAGAGAGGGAACCTACCTCAACATAATAAAGGCCATATATGACAAACCCACAGCAAACATCATACTCAATGATGAAAAACTGAAAACATTTCCACTAAGATCAGGAACAAGACAAGGATGGCCACTCTCACCACTCTTATTCAACATAGTTTTCGAAGTCCTAGCCATGGCAATCAGAGAAGAAAAAGAAATACAAATTGGAAAAGAAGAAGTAAAACTGTCACTGTTTGCAGGTGACATGGTAATATACATAGAAAATCCTACAGATACCACCAGAAAACTACAAGAACTAATCAGTGAATTTGGTAAGGTTACAGGATACAAAATGAATGCACAGAAATCTCTGTCACTCCTATACACTAACAACAAAGAATCAGAAGGAGAAATTAAGGAAACACTGCCATTTACCACTGCAACAAAAAGAATAAAATACCAAGGAATGAACCTGCCTAAGGGAGGAGCTTCAAAATGGCAGAAGAGTAAGATGCGGAGATCACCTTCCTCCCCACAAATATGTAAGAAATACACCTACATGCGGAACAAGCCCTAAAAACACCTACTGAACGCTGGCAGAAGACCTCAGGCCTCCCAAAAGGCAACAAACTCCCCACGTACCTGGGTAGGGCAAAAGAAAAATCAAAGACAAAAGAATAGGGACGGGACCTGCACCACTGGGAGGGAGCAGTGAAGGAGGAGAAGTTTCCACACACTAGGAAGCCCCTTCACTGGCAGAGACGGGGTGGCGGGGGAAAGCTTCAGAGCCACAGAGGAGAGCGCAGCAGCAGGGGTGCAGAGGGCAAAGCTGAGAGTTTCCCACACAGAGGATTGGCGCCGACCAGCACTCACCAGCCCGATAGGCTTGTCTGCTCACCCACTGGGGCGGGCGGGGCTGGGAGCTGAGGCTCGGGCTTCGGTGGGATCGCAGGGAGAGGACTGGGGTTGGCGGCGTGAACACAGGCTGAAGGGGCTAGTGCGCCACGGCTAGCTGGGAGGGAGTCCGGGAAAAAGTCTGGAGCTGCCGAAGAGATAAGAGACTTTCTCTTGCCTCTTTGTTTCCTGGTACGAGAGGAGAGGGGATTAAGAGCGCTGCTTAAAGGAGCTCCAGAGACAGGCACGAGCTGCAGCTATCAGCACGGACCCCAGAGACGGGCATCGGACGTTAAGGCTGCTGCTGCAGCCAGCAAGAAGCCTGTGTGTGAGCACAGCTCACCCTCCACCTCCCCTCCCGGGAGCCTGTGCAGGCCGCCACTGCCAGGGTCCCAGGATCCAGGGACAACTGCCCCGGGAGAACGCACGGCGCGCCTCAGGCTGGTGCAACGTCACGCTGGCCTCTGCCGCCGCAGGCTCGTCCCGCACTCCGCACCCCTCCCTCCCCCCGGCCTGAGTGAGCCAGAGCCCCCGAATCAGCTGCTCCTTCAACCCCATCCTGTCTGACTGAAGAACAGACGCCCTCAGGCGACCTACACGCAGAGGCGGGGCCAAATCCAAAGCTGAACCCCGAGAGCTGTGCGAACAAAGAAGAGAAAGGGAAATCTTTCCCAGCAGCCTCAGGAGCAGCGGATTAAATCTACAGAGTCAACCGGACATAACCTGAATCTGTGGAATACCTGAATAGACAATGAATCATCCCAAATTGAGGAGGTGGACTTTGGGGGCAACGATATATATATATATATATATTTCGCTTTTTCTCATTTTGTGAGTGTCTATCTCTATGCTTCTGTGTGTGATTTTGTCTGTATAGCTTTGCTTTTACCATTTGTCCTAGGGTTCTATCTGTCCGTCTTTTTTTTATTACTACATAAAAGAATTTTTTTAATAATTATTTTTATTTTTATGACTTTATTTTATTTTACTTTATTTTATCTTCTTTCTTTTTTTCCTCCTGTTTATTCTGAGCTGTGTGGAAGACAGGCTCTTAGTGCTCCAGCCAGGCATCAGGGCTGTGCCACTAAGGTGGGAGAGCCAAGTTCAGGACACTGGGCCAAAAGAGACCTCCCAGCTCCATGTAATATCAAATAGCAAAAATCTCCCAGAGATCTCCATCTCAACACCAAGACCCAGCTCCACTCAATGACCAGCAAGCTACAGTGTTGGACACCCTATGCCAAACAACTAGCAAGACAGGAACACAACCCCATCCATTAGCACAGAGGCTGCCTAAAATCATCATAAGGCCACAGACACCCCAAAACACACCACCAGACATGGACCTGCCCACCAGAAAGATCCAGCTTCATCCACCAGAACATAGGCACTAGTCTCCTCCACCAGGAAGCCTACACAACCCACTGAACCAATCTTAGCCATTGGAGACAGACACCAAAAACAATGGGAACCACGAACCTGCAGCCTGAGAAAAGGAGACCCCAAACACAGTAAATTAATCAAAATGAGAAGACAGAGAATCACACAGCAGACGAAGGAGCAAAGCAAAACTCCACCAGACCAAACAAATGAAGAGGAAATAGGCAGTCTACCTGAAAAAAATTCAGAATAATGTTAGTAAAGATAATCCAAAATCTTGGAAATAGAATGAAGAAAATACAAGAAAAATTTAACAAGGACCTAGAAGAAATAAAGAGGAAACAAACAGTGATGAACCACAAAATAAATGAAATTTAAAATTCTCTAGAAGGGATCAATAGCAGAATAACTGAGGCAGAAGAATGGATAAGTGACCTGGAAGTTAAAATAGTAGAAATAATTACTGCAGAGAAGAATAAAGAAAAAAGAATGAAAAGAATTGAGGCCAGTCTCAGAGACATCTGGGACATTAAACGCAACAACTTCGAATTATAGGGGTCCCAGAAGAAGATGAGAAAAAGAAAGGGACTGAGAAGATATTTGAAGAGATTATAGTTGAAAACTTCCCTAATATGGGAAAGGAAATAGTTAATCAAGTCCAAGAAGCACAGAGAGTCCCATACAGGATAAATCCAAGGAGAAACACGCCAAGACACATATTAATCAAAGTATCATAAACTAAATACAAAGAACAAATACTAAAAACAGCAAGGGAAACACAACAAATAACACTGGTTTCCCTCATAGGCTTTTTATGGTGCACCCTGAGTACCGGCCCAAGAGGCCCGCGAACCAGGTTGTGTCCAGGCTCTACGGTTTCAAGATCCATCCTATGGCCTACCAGCTGCAGCTCCAAGCAGCCAGCAACTTCAAGAGTCCAGTCAAGACAATCCACTGATTCCCCACCCCACCTGTCCCCAGTCTTTGACACTTTCATTCCTTTGCTGCCACCCTTTCAGGAACCCTCTATGGTTTTTAGTTTAAATTAAAGGAGTCATTATTGTGGTGGGAATATGAAATAAAGTGGAAGAAAAGGCCAAAAAAACCACCAAAAAATTAATAATGATCTTTCAGCAGAAACTCTGCAAGCCAGAAGGGACTGGCAGGACATATTTAAAGTGATGAAGGAAAGAACATACAACAAATATTACTCTACCCAGCAAGTATCTCATTCAGATTTGATGGAGAAATTAAGACCTTTACAGACAAGTGAAATCTAAGAGAACACAGCACCACTAAACCAGCTTTACAACAAATGCTGAAGGAACTTCTCCAGGCAAGAAACACAAGTGAAGGAAAAGACCTACAATAACAAACACAAAACAATTAAGAAAATGGTAATAAGAACATACATATCGATAATTACCTTAAATGCAAATGGATTAAATGCTCCAACCAAAACACAGACTGGCTGAATGCATAGAAAAACAAGACCTATATATATGCTGTCTACAAGAGACCCACTACAGACCTAGGGATACATACAGACTGAGTGAGGGGATGGAAAAAGATATTCCATGCAAATGGAAATTAAAAGAAAGCTGGAGTAGCAATTCTCATATCAGACAAAATAGACTTTAAAACAAAGACTATTACAAGAGACAAAGAAGGCCACTACATAATGATCAAGGGATCAATCCAAGAAGAAAATATAAAAATTGTAAATATTTATGCACCCAACATAGCAGCACCTCAATACATAAGGCAAATACTAACAGCTATAAAAGGGGAGATCAATAGTAACACAATCATAGTAGGGGACTTTAACACCCCACTTTCAACAATGGACAGATCATCCAAAATGAAAATAAATAAGGAAACACAAGCTTTAAATGATATATTATACAAGATGGACTTCACTGATATTTATAGGACATTCCATCCAAAACCAACAGAATACACATTCTTCTCAAGTGCTCATGGAACATTCTCCAGAACAGATCATATCTTGGGTCACAAATAAAGCCTTGGTAAATTTAAGAAAATTGACATGGTATCAAGTATCTTTTCTGACAAAAACACTATGAGACTAGATATCAATTACAGGAAAAAATCTGTAAGAAATACAACCACATGGAGTCTAAACAATACACTATTTAATAACCAAGAGATCACTGCAGAAATCAAAGAGGAAATCAAAAAGTACCTAGAAACAAATGACAATGAAAACACGATGACCCAAAACCTATGGGATGCAGCAAAAGCAGTTCTAAGAGGGAAGTTTATAGCTATACAAGCCTACCTCAAGAAACATCTCAAATAAACAACCTAACCTTACACCTAAAGCAATTAGAGAAAGATGAACAAAACAAAACAAAAACAAAACCCCAAAGGTAGCAGAAGGAAAGAAATCATAAAGATCAGATCAGAAATAAATGAAAAAGAAATGAAGGAAACGATACCAAAGATCAATAAAACTAAAAGTTGGTTCTTTAAGAAGATAAACAAAATTGATAAACCATTAGCCAGACTCATCAAGAAAAAAAGGGAGAAGACTCAAATCAGTAGAATTAGAAATGAAAAAGGAGAAGTAACAACTGACACTGCAGAAATACAAAGGATCATGAGAGATTACTAGAAACAACTCTATGCCAATAAAATGGACAACCCGGAAGAAATGGACAAATTCTTAGAAATGCAAAACCTTCCGAGACTGAACCAGAAAGAAATAGAAAATATGAACAGACCAATCACAAGCACTGAAATTGAAACTGTGATTAAAAATCTTCCAACAAACGAAAGCCAAGGACCAGATGGCTTCACAGGCGAATTCTATCACACATTTAGAGAAGAGCTAACACCTATCCTTCTCAAACTCTTCCAAAATATAGCAGAGGGAGGAACACTCCCAAACTCATTCTACGAGGCCACCATCACTCTGATATCAAAATCAGACAAAGATGTCACAAACAAGGAAATCTACAGGCCACTATCACTGATGAACATAGATGCAAAGATCCTCAACAAAATACTAGCAAACAGAATCCAACAGCACAATTAAAAGGATCATACACTATGATCAAGTGGGGTTTATCTCAGGAATGCAAGGATTCTTCAATACACACAAATCAGTCAACATGATACACCATATTAACAAACTGAAGGAGAACAACCATATGAGCATTTCAATAGATGCAGAGAAAGCTTTTGACAAAATTCAACACCTATTTATGGTAAAAATCCTCCAGAAAGTAGGCATAGAAGGAACTTTCCTCAGCATAATAAACGACATATATGATAGACCCACAGCCAACATCATCCTCAATGGTGAAAAACTGAAACCATTTCCACTAAGATCAGGAACAAGACAATGTTGCCCACTCTCACCACTATTATTCAACATAGTTTTGGAAGTTTTACCACAGCAGTCAGAGAAGAAAAAGAAATAAAAGGAATCCATATTGGAAAAGAAGAAGTAAAGCTGTCACTGTTTGCAGATGACATGATACTATGCATGGAGAATCCTAAAGATGCTACCAGAAAACTACTAGAGCTAATCAATGAATTTGGTAAAGTAGCAGGACACAAAATTAATGCACAGAAATCTCTGGCATTCCTAAATACTAATGATGAAAAATCTGAAAGTGAAATCAAGAAAACACTCCCATTTACCACTGCAACAAAAAGAATAAAATATCTAGGAATAAACCTACATAAGGAGACAAAAGACCTGTATGCAGAAAATTATAAGACACTGATGAAAGAAATTAAAGATGATACAAATAGATAGAGAGATATACCATGTTCTTGGTTTGGAAGAATCAACAATGTGAAAATGACTCTACTACCCAAAGCAATCTACAGATTCAATGCAATCTCTATCAAACGACCACCAGCATTTTTCACAGAACAAGAACAGAAAACTTCACAATTTGTATGGAAACGCAAAATACCCCAAATAGCCAAAGCAATCTTGAGAAAGAAAAAGGGAGCTGGAGGTATCAGGCTCCCTGACTTCAGACTACACTACAAAGCTACAGTAATCAAGACAGTATGGTACTGGCACAAAAACAGACATATAGATCAATGGAACAGGATAGAAAGCCCAGAGATAAACTCACGCACATATGGTCACCTTATCTTTGAGAAAGGAGGCAAGAATATACAACAGAGAAAAGACAGCCTCTTCAATATGTGGTGCTGTGAAAACTGGACATCTACATGTAAAAGAGTGAAATTAGAACACTCCCTAACACCATATACAAAAATAAACTCAAAATGGATTAAAGAGCTAAATGTAAGGACAGACACCATCAAACTCTTAGAGGAAAACATAGGCAGAACATTCTATGACATAAATCACACCAAGATCCTTTTTGACCCATCTCCTAGAGAAATGGAAGTAAAAACAAAACAAAACAAAAACAAATGTGACCTTATGAAACTTAAAAGCTTTTGCACAGCAAAGGAAACCATAAACGAGACCAAAAGACAACCCTCAGAATGGGAGAAAATATTTGCAAATGAAGAAACTGACAAAGGATTAATATCCAAAATTTACATGCAGCTCAATATTAAAAAACAAACAACCCAATCCAAAAGTGGGCAGAAGACCTAAACAGACATTTCTCCAAAGAAGATATACAGATTGCCAACAGACACATGAAAGAATGCTCAATGCATCATTACTCATTAGAGAAATGCAAATCAAAACTACAATGGGATATCATCTCACATCAGTAAGAATTGCCATCATCATAAAATCTACAAACAAATCCTGGAGAGGGTGTGAAGAAAACGGAACCCTCTTGCACTGTTGGTAGGAATGTAAATTGATACAGCCACTATGGAGAACAGTATGGAGGTTCCTTAAAAAACTAAAAATAGAACTACCAAATGACCCAGCAATCCCACTACTGGGCATATACCTTGAGAAAACCATAATTCAAAAGGAGTCATGTACCAAAATGTTCATTGTAGCTCTATTTACAATAGCCAGGACATGGAAGCATCCTAAGTGTCCATCAACAGATGAATGGATAAAGAAGATGTGGCACATATATACAATGGAATATTACTCAGCCATAAAAAGGAATGAAACTGACTTTTTGTAGTGAGGTGGATGGACCTAGAGACTGTCATACAGAGTGAAGTAAGTCAGAAAGAGAAAAACAAATACCGTATGCTAACACATATATATGGAATCTAAAAACAAAAAAAAGAAATATGGTCATGAAGAACCTGAGGGCACGACGGGAATAGAGATGTAGACCTACTAGAGAATGGAGTTGAGGATACAGGGAGGGTGAAGGGCAAGCTGGGACAAAGTGAGAGAGTGGCACGGGCATATATATACTACCAAATGTAAGGTAGATAGCTAGTGGGAAGCAGCCGCCTAGCACAGGGAGATCAGCTCGGTGCTTTGTGACCATCTAGCGGGGTGGGATAGGGAGGGTGGGAGGGAGGGAGACGCAAGAGGGAAGAGATATGGGAACATATGTATATGTATAACTGATTCACTTTGTTATAAAGCAGAAACTAACACACCATTGTAAAGCAATTATACTCCAATAAAGGTGTTCAAAAAAACACAAAAACCTGCCTAAGGAAATGAAAGTCTTGTACTCAGAAAACTATAAAATACTGAGGAAAGAAATCACAGATGACATAAACAGATGGAGAAACATACCATGCTCTTGGATTGGAAGAATCAACATTGTGAAAATGACTATACTACCCAAAGCCATCTACAGACTCAGTGCAGTCCCTCTCAAAATACCAATAGCATTCTTCACAGAATTAGAACAAAAAAATTTAAAATACGTATGGAAACACAAAAGATCCTGAATACCCAAAGCAATCTTGAGAAAGAAAAACAGAGCTGGAAGAATCAGTCTCCCTGACTTCAAACTATACTACCAAGCTACAGTAATCAAGACAGTATGGTACTGGCACAAAAACAGAAATATAGATCAATGGTACAGGATAGAAAACCCAGAGATAAACCCATGCACATATGGTCATCTAATTTATGACAAAGGAGGCAAGAATATACAATGGAGAAAAGACAGCCTCTTCAATAAATGGTGCCTGGAAAACTGGACAGCTGCACGTAAAAGAATTAAATTAGAACACTCCTAACACCATACACAAAAAAAACTCAAAATGGATTAAAGACCTAAATGTAAGACCAAACACTATAATACTCTTAGAGGAAAACATAGGAAAAACACTCTTTTACGTAATTCGCAGCAAGATCCTTTTTGACCCACCTCTTAGAGAAATGGAAATAAAAACAAAAATAAACAAATGGGACCTAATGAAACTTCAAAGTTTTTGCACAGCAAAGGAAACCATAAACAAGACGAAAAGAAAACCCTCAGAATGGGAGAAAATATTTGCAAATGAAACAACAAAGGATTAATCTCCAAAATGTACAAATAGCTCATGGAGCTCAATATCAAAAAAACAGACAGTTCAAGTAAAAACTGGGCAGAAGACCTAAATAGACATTTCTCCAAAGAAGATATACAGATGGCCAAGAGGCACATGAAAATTTGCTCAACATCGCTAATTATTAGAGAAATGCAAATCAAAACTACAATGAGATATTACCTCACACCAGTCAGAATGGCCATTATCAAAATATCTAGAAACAATAAATGCCGGAAAGGGTGTGGTGAAAAGGGAACCCTCTTGCACTGTTGGTGGGACTGTAAATTGATACAACCCCTATGGAGAACAGTATGGCAGTTCCTTAAAAAACTAAAAATAGAACTACCACGTGACCCAGCAATCCCACTACTGGGAAAACCATAATTCAAAAAGAGACATGTACCACAATGTTCACTGCAGCTCTATTTACAATAGACAGGACATGGAACCAACCTAAATGTCCAATGACAGATGAATGGATAAAGAAGATGTGGCACATATATACAGTGGAATATTACTCAGCCATAAAAATAAATGAAATTGAGTTATTTGTAGTGAGGTGGATGGACCTAGATTCTGTCATACAGAGTGAATTCAGTCAGAAAGAGAAAAACAAATACCATATGCTAAGATGTATATATGGAGTCTAAAAACAAACAAAAAAAATGGTATTGATGAACTTAGTGGCAGTGCAGGAATAAAGACGTAGACATAGAAAATGGACTTGAGGACATGGAGGCGAGGGGGAAGCTGGGGCAAAGTGAGAGAAGCATCGACATATATACACTACGGTATGTAAAACAGATAGCTAGTGTGCAGCAGCAGCATAGCACAGAGAGATCAGCTCAGTGCTTTGTGATGACCTAGAGTGTTGGGATAGGGAGGGTGGGAGGGAGGCGCAAGAGGGAGGAGATATGGGGATATATGTATACATATAGCTGATTCACTTTGTTGTACAACAGAAAGTAACACAGCATTGTGAAACAATTATACTCCCATAAAGGTCTATTAAAATTTTTTTTTAAAATAACTTCTTAGACCACTGCTTCCCAATATTTTTCACACCAATGCATACATAGAAAATGGGAACGTTTATACAGCACTAAATTACTGCAGGCAACTGGCCAGACAGTGCTACTGTCTTCATCCTGCCCAGATGACCGAAGAACTTCAGGGGTTATAGTCCAGGTATCCCTGTAATGTATTCACTACACACCTTGCGCTGCTGCCTACTATTCCTAGGCTAAGGGTTTTCAAATAGTGTAGGTGGCCTTATGGGCTCTGAGATGCAGACTGAGGGATCCTGATTAGGTAGATCTCCATACTCTTACTCCAGAGCAACTCTACTTTTTTTGTGCGGTTAAAGAATAAATTTCACTGAAAAAAAGAGAAACGTTATTTTGAAAATTATTTCTTTGATTTCATAACCACAGAAATTGAATTTAAAAATAAAAGCAAGCAAAAGATAAAAAGAAGAAAATAAATAAATAAATAAAGGCATGCTAGGACTAGACGGCTCATTAGAGCAATGTTTCTCAACCTTGTCTGTACAGTATAATCTCTGAGGGAGGTTTTAAAAATACAGAGACCCTGGCCCGAGTCTCAGTGATTCTGAATCATTCATGGTGTATCTCAGGCATGTAATACTGCTTTTAAAAGCTACCAGGTGATTATCATGTTTAGCCAGGTTTGAGAAATGCTGAATTAGACACACCTATTGGCCAGGTAGAAAAAGTCCCATAATTGAAGTCACGTGAGACCCAGACATGCTTGCCAGTTTTATTTGCCCATTGCAAATAACTTGTGCGAGTCCTAATTTTCTTACTTACAAGACAGTAATGGTGATACTTGTAGGCTGTTGTACATTTTCTAAACCAAGAAGTTTTACTGGGAAAAGACAAAGTGATCAATGACAGGAGGTAGATTTGGAGGCCACAGTGTTGGAAGAGAGCCTTGTGACTTTGCTTTCTTAAGGAGATAGAAAAACTGAGCGCAAAAAGAAAAGTCATAAATTGGGGACGATTAGATATGCTGAGACTTCATGTTATCTGTTCCTTCCCCACATCCTCTCAGACCTCCACTAGTGAAAAGCAAGGGATCAGAGCCACTTAAAAATGGAAACTAAAAGAAGAGACAGTGCGAAGCTGGAAGCCTTAAAAAGGAAAGAGAAAATCTGAAGAAAATATTTGGTGTGGCTGTTTTGTTTTCTGGAATCCTAGAAGTCTTGGTGAAAAAGAGAACACCAGAAACAAAGACAATCTGTAAAACTTCCGAAAGAGGAGAAAACTTAGCTGTGACACTAGGTACAAGAGATTATGTGATCATTGTTATTTTTCATTGGAAAATAAAATCCAAAGCACTCATCTGCTGAAATAATAAATACCAAACATTTTATGAACACTTTCTATGGGCCAGCTATGCTGTTAGATGTTTTCTATACATTACCTTTAATATGTGTATGTGTTTACAATCAACCTTTATATATATTATCTCTAATTTTTATCATTTAAATGTCCTGTAAGGTATTGTTTGCATTTTACAAAAGAAGAAATTGGAACTTAAGGGAGCTAGATATCAAGGCCTCATGATCAGAACCCAGGATAGAAGTTATTTGAATTGCAGTGCTTGCCTCCAGTGTCTACTGTCTTTCCACAGCACTTAAAAATGTTTAGGAATTAAAGCATTTGACTCAGCACTGAGTCAGGGGTAAACACACATATAACTTTAGGAATTGTAACAATAGGAAGAAGGAACCCAAGATGTTTTTTTGTTTTTTTGTTATTGTTGTTGCGGTACGTGGGCCTCTCACTGTTGTGGCATCTCCCGTTGCAGAGCACAGGCTCCAGACTCGTGGGCCCAGCTGCTCCACAGCATGTGGGATCCTCCCGGACCGGGGCACGAACCCGTGTGCCCTGCATCGGCAGGCGGACTCTCAACCACTGCGCCACCAGGGAAGCCCCCAAGATATTTTTTTAATTCTCTTAAAAAAAAAAAAAAAAAAAAAGCTTGTTGTAAGAGTAATAAAAACATTATTTAAGAAAAAAATTAAGTAAAATTTTGGATCCAGAAATACAAAGATGGAGTAAAATTAGACAAGAGAAGGATAGATTAACTAATGCCAGATGCTTTTCACTTAGGTTCAGATAAGGTTTACAAAAACCATGTTTTATGGATCTGGAAATAAATGGAATATAATATGTAGAAAAAAAAATCTCAGCTCTTTTTAAAACAAGTTCACCACTGATCTTATGAGGGCCAGGGGGAAATGCAGCAAAATCTTGTATAATTTGTGCTTTAGAAAACTAACCTGTTCAAGTTGCTAAAGACCATTAAACGATAAGTACAGGCAGGCACACATGTTCAGAACTAGAACAAAGGAGACGAAAGAACCAACAGACCAGGTAAAATGTGCCCCAATCTATTCAGGATAATCTTCTGTGGGAAAAGAAAATCTCTGAGGGGAACTCAGAAAGAGATGGGAGAAATTGAAAATGATGACTGGTTTATAATACTGAGATGGGGGGAAGGAGAAGGAAGACAGGAAATATTTTTTTTAACATCTTTATTGGAGTATAATTGCTTTACAACAGTATGTTAGTTTCTGCTTTATAACAAAGTGAATCAGCTATACATGTATGTATGTCCCCATATCTCCTCCCTCTTGCGTCTCCCTCCCACCCTCCCTATCCCACCCCTCTAGGTGGACACAAAGCACTGAGCTGATCTCCCTGTGCTACGAGGCTGCTTCCCACTAGCTAACTATTTTACATTTGGTAGTGTATATATGTCGATGTGAAGTAGAAAGGAAAATATATTCGTGGGGAATTTACTGGCTGATAGAAAATGATAATATGGTCCTGGTGACCCTTTCTCTCTTGTACATTAGTTGTGGACAGCTCCTACCAACAGGGTACCTTACTGCCCTATGTAAAAACAGGCTATGTGGCAAAACACTTGACTGAAAGGTGGGTCATGAATCTGTAACAAGAGAAAAGGCAGAGGAGTTCAGGGTTTCTGCATGAAAAAAAAAAAAAAAACAACAGAGGATAACAACCGTAGATTTCAGTCCAGCTTGTACTTGCCAGTTTTGAAAGGCTAGTAGAAAGATTTTTCACCAAAAAGGAAATATTTTTCACATAAACACAAGGCAACATACAAGAGTGAAAAAAATTGCATGGTTGAGAATACAGCCTGAGGATTTAAAAAGAGAGAGAGCAAAACAGTATACAAAGAAATCTCAAAGGAGGTTTTCAATATGAGACTTTCAACTCATAAAATAGATATTTATTATAATTTTCTTAGGAACTAAAGAAAATTTAAGAGGTAGTTCAGAGCAGGAATGTCACCTGGAGTACACTGCTTTGAAAAGCCTAGTTCAAAGCAAAGTTCTGAGTTTCAGAGACAGGAAGAGACAGCACCGTCAAGAGAACTCCACTGAGAAGGCAGAGTCCCAAAGCACTGAGGCTCTGAAGACACCAGAGTAAAGGATGAATCCACTGAGACTACAGGAGGGGGGAAAGTACCCAGTTCTCAGCAATAATAAAAGGCCTATGGCGAGGTTCTTACTTTAGTCTCACTGATATTTATGATATAACAATAAATAAATCCCATAGAGAATTTCTCACTCTTGACATCCAAGGGAATTATACATGTATATGTATATAGAGGACCTGTGTAAAGTTTGGGGGGATAAAAATGTAAATAGGTGAACACATGTGGTCAGGTGTTACAACATCTAACTTACAAAATTTCGTTTTGTTCACTGTTGTACCTTCAGGGCCTAGATGAATGCCTTGCTCTGAATAACTATTTATTTAATGAATCAACAAGCAAACTTATCTTTTCTTGTGATAGTGCTAGTAATAAAAAGTTATGCTCTTCTACCAAAAAAATTAAAATGCTGACAAGCTGACAATAGAAATGCAGAAGGATATAAGTATGTAAAAGGTACCAGAGAAGAAATCATGAGGGTAAGAGACATTACCCAGAAGAGGAAGATAAAATAATTGAAGGAAAAACATCAGCATTTTGAGAACACTGAGTCTCTCAGAATCCAACATGCCATGTTTATGAATAGTTTAGGATGAGAGAATTATGAGATGTGTGTGTATATATCTACTAACATAAAGAACTTTAAAATAAATAACCCAAGATTCAGTGGGCCTCCTCTTGAGACACTGGGTCCTCTAGAGTGACCAGTGGAGTCTGTCCAACCATTGATGAGCCAGTGAGATGTTGCAGCAGGGCTACAGAGGAGCAGAAGCTTTGGAGGGTGGTGGGACAAGATACCCCTATGCTGCCTTTCAGCCTTGGCTCTAAGTTTCTATTTTTAATCTAAGTCCGCTCTTTTCTGTTAAAATAGGAAACAAAAGGATTATATGAGAAAGTAGATTTGAAACCTGTCTCTGTGGCATGCTGAGCCAATTTCGATATGAAATGAAAGTAATTGTTTGCTTGTTGTTTTAATGCAGACTTTTTAAAGAAAGTGAAGGAAGAGCAGATAAGGTGTCTGCACGTTAATAAACAGTGTTGAACGTATTGTGTTTCCAGAGTCACGTGGATTGAGGACAATAAGTTTGAATACGCAAGATACATTTGCTCAAAAATACCTTTTCCCACGTTTATCAGCAACTTTTGTCTGAAATGCATATCTCCCTGTAGGAGTGTGTTTATATGGACAGGGTTTAGGAGTTTATAGGTTTGACATCTATACACTACCATGTGTAAAACAGATAGCTAGTGGGAACCTGCCGTATAGCAGAGGGTGCTCAGCTTGGTGCTGCTCTGTGATTACCTAGATGGGTGGGATGGCGGGCGGTGGAAGGGGAGGTCCAAGAGAGAGGGGATATATGTATACATATAGCTGATTCACTTCATGGTACAGCAGAAACCAACACAACATTGTAAAGCAACTATATTCCAATAAAAAGAAAAGTATTAGTCATCAGTCTCTAAGTTTTATTTCAATTCCTAATTCACATATTGGCTTTAGGAATAAGAGCTTTCACGGGGTGATATGAAGGTATTTGCTATATATAGGGCAGAAGAGCATTTGAAGAAAAATAGTAATTAAGTGAGAACACAAACTCTGACCACTCTGAGATTTTGCCTAGGATTCTAGTTGCAGCCAGCACATATCTGAGTATTGATATTAGGACCAAGTTGGAAGACAAAAATCCTAGATTCCTAAATTCCACACAGTCTTCTCAGTTTAGATTTATCTTTTTTTTAAATTGAAGTATAGTTGATTTACAATGCTGTGTTAGTTTCTAGTGTACAGCGAAGTGATTCACTTATATACATATGTATACACATGTATATATATACACACACATGCATATATGTATATATATTCTTTTTTGGATTCTTTTCCATTATAGGTTATTACAAGTTATTGAATAGAGTTTCTTGTGCTACACAATAGGTCCTTATTGTTTATCTATTTTATATGTAGTAGTGTTAGACTAACTTATCCAAATTCATGATTCCAGAGGAGTGTATCACCATCCCTTTTATGCCCTTCATTCATTTAGGGTGGGATAAATAGATTCATCTATGGAGATGAGTAACCAAAAATGATAAAGGAATTAACATTTCTTAAATACCACTATTTGTCAATTTGGGGGTTAGAGTCATGCATATATACAATTTTTTTAACCCGGCCTGACAAACCCTACATAATCTGGCTTCTGCCTCTTTCCAAACTACCCTGTTCCACTTGTCCTCTCTCCCACTCTGCAGTGGTCAAAATGACTTTCTGTTGCTCAAGTACACTAAGCTCATTCTACCTCGGGGCCTCACACTTGCTGTTTCCTTTGCCTAGAGTGATCTTCTCTTCTCCTTGCCTTCACAGGGCTGATTTTTCTTTCCTTCCATTCACTTTCTAGTCAGAAGTCACCTACTCACATATGCTGACCACCCAAAATTAACAGCTCGCACTTGACCCCTTCACTCTCTCTTCTTTCCCTGCTTGATTTTTCTTCAAGGCACTTATTACTACCTGAACTTTTATTTTTTTGCGTTTAGAATCTGTCTCTTCCCAGTAGAATGCAAGCTTTGTAAAGGCAAAGTATTGCTTCTCTCTTGTAATCCCTGTGTTTGTAGCACCTTCAGTGGTGTCTGGTATAATGTAGATACTCAAAAAAAGGTTTGTTTCATGAACAAGTATATTCTAATCTTCACAACAATAGTATGAAAATGATGCCATTTTTTATTATGTTACAGAGTAATAAGCTATTGTTCAAAGTGGCATTTAGTGATTTCCACCTAGTATTGTCTGGCTATAAGCACAAGCTTCTAGGTTCACTGAAACACCCAACTTCATTGCAAGTCCTGACTCATATTTTTTATATGACAAGGAAATATGCTAAACAGTACCCAAACTGAGGCCGAGCCAAGAATAAGAAAAGATGGATAGCTATACTCACATCTTCTTAATATAAATTGCCAAGGGAGTTCTACTGCTATTAATGGAAAGCTACAAAAAATGTAACTCTCATCCTAACAACCAGAAAAAGGTGGAAAAATATACAGAATCATCTATTTTCTTAAGCCTACCAAGAGCTGAGGTTTCAGAAAAATAAAGTGAACTGAGTTCCAAAGGAAAGATGGGACACCAGAACGGTTTCACTTTTGACAAAACACAAAGAGAAAGAGGCAACCTGCCAAGAAAGAAAAAGAGGAAATCAAAAAATTAAATAATCCTTAAAGGCTGACTGTGGATTACATGACAGTCTATAATCCCTGGAAGCACAGACACAAGGAGCATCTATATTCATTCATGAACTCTTTCATAAGCCTCCACCAGGTGCTCACAAGAAAGACTGGAATCTGAGCAGGATGTCCAAATGAGCCCCTTTGGTGGTGCACAGGCACAAAATGTGTCCATTCTCTGAACCATTATATGAAACAAAAGCCTTAAGCCATACACCAGGTTTAGAAAATCCTACTGTCCCTAGTGGTCAAGGAGGATAGTAGCAAAAGTTGTCTGCTGCTGAGTGTAGAGAGAGATCCCCATTGTGACCCATATATGTAAAGTGGTTATGAAAGTGGAATATGAACACTGAGAAAGACTTTGTGTCACCCCAAGCCCAAGGTAGCAGCAGCCCACTGCTAGAAGTATTTAAAGGTTATGGTACACTGAATGCATCTACTGCAACAAAACTCAAACCCAGCTCGACTACTGACCAGGTTCACTCAACTCCCCAGACTTGATTTGACAGAGGAAGAGGTGGGTCCATTTCCAGGCACAAATATTATTTACCCTCAGTTTCTACCCTTCTTCTATACAATGTTTGGTATTTAATTGAAAAATATGACATATAAAAAGGTTAAAATAAAAACCACCCATTGTCAAGTGAAAAAGCAGCCTATATAACTAGACCCAGAGATGACCAGATGTTGGAACTTTCAGACAATGACTTAAAAATATCTATGATTAATATGTTGAATGACATAGTGGAAAGGATTGTAATATGCATGAATAAATGGGAAATCTCGTCAAAGAGATAAAGCCTATGAAGAAAGAGTAAAATGGAATGCTGGAAATGTGAATAGATTCTACACCTGTAATACATATCACTTTTAAATTTTCTTTAGCAAACAGAAAATTCTAATGCCATAGATGTATACTTTAGTTTTTACATATCTTTAATTATAAAGAGTAAATGTCATCTCCTAAATTTAGACTTAACCAACTCTTAAAAACCAAAGCATTCATGTCTGATACTGCTGTTTATCTCAGTCACCACCAGAAGTTCAAGTCCCTCCAAGTCTCCCATTATGTGGACTCACCCTGGGAATATTTTATATACTTATGGAAAAACTCACATCTCCTCTTCCTTCCAACTCCTTCTCCTGAAACTGCTAGAAATAGTTAGACCAGGTCTTGGCTCAGCTACTTACTTTGTACATGGATTTGAAAAAGGTAATTTGCCTTTCTGCGTTTTTAGTTCCTCATCAGTATAATAAGAAACTTAGACATCCCTGGTGGTCCAGTGGTAAAGAATCTGCCTTCCAATGCAGGGGAAGCAGGTTCAATCCCTGGTCCAGGAAGATCTCACATGCCATGGAGCAACTGAGCATGTGTGCCACAACTACTGAACTCGCATATCTCAATAAGAGCCCTCATGGAGACGCCCACGCCTGGCAATGAAAGAGTCCACATGCCTCAACAAAGATCCCATGTGCTGCAACTAAGACCCAACACAGCAAAAAATAAATAAATAAATAATAAATAAATCTTTTTTTTTTTGGTGGTACACGGGCCTCTCACTGTTGTGGCCTCTCCCGTTGTGGCACACAGGCTCTGGACATGCAGGCTCAGTGGCCATGGCTCACGGGCCCAGCTGCTCCGCGGCATGTGGGATCTTCCCGGACTGGGGCACGAACCTGTGTCCCCTGTATCGGCAGGCAGACTCTCAACCACTGCGCCACTAGGGAAGCCCTAAATAAATCTTTTTTTTTTTGCAGTACGCGGGCATCTCACTGTTGTGGCCTCTCCCATTGCGGAGCACAGGCTCCAGACACGCAGGCTCAGCGGCCATGGCTCACGGGCCCAGCTGCTCCGCAGCATGTGGGATCCTCCTGGACTGGGGCATGAACCCGTGTCCCCTGCATCGGCAGGTGGACTCTCAACCACTGCGCCACCAGGGAAGCCCCTAAATAAATCTTTAAAAAAAGAAAAAAGGGCTTCCCTGGTGGTGCAGTTAAGAATCCACCTACAAATGCAGGGGATACGGGTTCGAGCCCTGGTCCGGGATGATGCCACATGCCGTGGAGCAACTAAGCCCATGTGCCACAACTACTGAGCCTGTGCTCTAGAGCCTGTGAGCCACAACTACTGAAGCCCGCGTGCCTAGAGCCCATGCTCCACAACAAAGAGAAGCCACCACAATGAGAAGCCTGTGCACCGCAACAAAGAGTAGCCCCCATTTGCCACAACTAGAGAAAGCCTGCTCATAACAACGAAGATGCAATGCAGCCAAAAATAAATTAATTAATTAATTTTTTAAAAACCTGAATTACCAGCTCACAAGTTGTTAGAATAATAAATAATATTGTCAAGTGGACAGTATATAGAAGACACCCAATAAATGGTAGCTATGATTACTATAATTTTGTGCTTGTGTTCATAGTAGTTCTCATACACTTGAAGATGGTAGGAAAGTTGAGCTGTTGTTTGTAGAGCACATGGTCCTCTATACCTGAAGCAAGGGATGTTTGTCATGAGAATAAGAACCAAATTCTCCTTGATCCGTGGCAATAAAATCAAAAGAGTCACATCAGGCTTCTGGATCCTGGTTTCCTCAAATGTAAAATGACCAAGCCAAATAATCTCCCTAAGGTCTCTTGAAATTCTAAAATTCTACAGTTTCAAGCCTATGAGAATCCTTAAATTGTGACTTTGGATAATATTAAGGAGTTTATTTTTCTTTGTAAATCAAATAAAATCTTTATTATTCCTACCATGAGTTAATACATAGCATAAACAGGAGACCTATCTGTGAATGAATGAATAAAAAATAATACACCTATGCAAGCATCTGGGGTTCACGTACACTCATTTTATTAAATGGTAAGCAACTATATTAACTTGGCTTCTATCTTTCATGCTCACAGTTCTAGTTCTACTTATTCTGTGTTATTTTTGTGATGTGAATTTTTATTTTGGTCTTTATAAAATGATATAAAGAACTATGGTCATTAACCAATCACCACCTAATATACCCCTGAATCTCCACTAAACATTTTCATCTGTTAAAACTTTACTTTGTACTTTAAACAAAATGTTTCTGCATTATCTGGCTTTATTCTTGAAGTACATGTGGGAAGATTAATGAAACTGATATAAATCACACATTAAACTAACACAAGACATTTGTTTTTGCCAT
This sequence comes from Aethalodelphis obliquidens, assembly GCF_003676395.1. NCBI lineage: Eukaryota > Metazoa > Chordata > Mammalia > Artiodactyla > Delphinidae > Aethalodelphis > Aethalodelphis obliquidens. Next base: position 2,384,990 of record NW_020837970.1, read on the forward strand.
CAAGAAGGCTTGCTAGGCTAGAAAATATTTTAAGCAAAATATTCCAAAGAGGATTGGTGTCAGAATATTTAGTTCTTTATAAAACTTCATCATTATGGCTGGACTAGCATCCCTCTGGATTTCAAAATAGTTATAGGAAAAGTAATATTATAAGAAAGGTTAAAAATCATTTATATCACATAGACTTTTTTTCTATAAGATGAACATGGAAATACTTGGAAATACCTGGATTTTAGCTACAAGTTTTGTATTTTACTCAAATGTCATGTAAGCTCAATTTCACCAAGGAAAACAATTTGATATTAAAATAAGGTGATAAAACTGCCTCTTACTTCAAGACAATTATAAGCACTAATGACATTTTAAATACAACAAACTATTTTGTACTGTGGAAAAGAGGGTCAAGGTATATTCATTTCAAGATCAAGTAAGTTGAAGAGGAGTCCAAGATGACAACACAGGAAGATTCTTAACTCTCCTCCTCCCATGGACACACCAAATCTACACCTCCATATGGATCATTTCCTTTTGAAAAAGATTTGGAAACTAGATAAGCTCTTTTCCACAACAAAGGATCAAAGGACCACATTGAACAGGGGAAGAGGGGCAGAGACACAGTCACTCAAAAAAATACCCAGCCCCAGTGTACCAACACACAACAGGGAGGCATCTCACCAGACAGGTGCCTCTTGGAGAAGTGAGGCGTTGGTGCCCCACATTAGGTACCCCCAAACCCTGGAATCTTCACTGGAGAGACAAGCTCCCAAAATGTCTGGCTTAGAAAACCAAAAGAGCTGAAGTCCAAGGGACCCAAAGTGCTATCGGAAACTGAGATTCCCCTTTTCAAGGGCTTACCATGAAACCCAATGAAACAATATCGGTTTGGAAAGTGCCTAAACTATACGTGAAGGAGATTCATTTGCTAACTAAAAATGTTGTCTGGAGGGGCAGGAGACCGTCAAAATTCTCCACAGAGACAGAGGTGCTGGCAGATGCCGTAACGTCCTCAACCTAATCTGTTGGAACAGGCAGGTGAGCTCAGCCACGGCACCCTCCCACCACCTTTCTAAGACATGGGGGAAAGCAGTCCTGGTAGTATCCCACTGCCCTGCTAAAGCCAGACAGTGCAGGCAGTTTCAGCACTCTCTTACTCTCTGGCTGGGGCAGGCACATGGGAATGGTTGCAGCATTATACCGTTGCCTAGCTAAAGTCTGTGAACCACAGGTGGTTGTGGGACTCCCCTGCCCCAAGCTGGGGCTGGAGCAATCTGGCATTCACCTGCTCCCAGCCTGAAGCCAGTGCATGTGCACAGACAAGGCACTCTCCCTTGCATTACTGAAACCTTAACTCATGCACAATCAAGACATTCTCCCGCTGCCTTTCTAAAGCCAGCAAGCATGTCTCGCCTCTACTCTCCAGCTGCCTTGCACAATCCACACAAGGGACAGGACTTGATCACTTGGTCCTGGTGGTCAAGGGGGCTGATGTTCCTGAGTTCCATGGGATTAGAACAACTGGAAAAGACAATTCTTGCCAGGCCACCACACCCTGGGCACTGCAGACAACAGACTGAAACACAACTCCATTCTTCCTGTGAAAAAGGGCTATTTACTTAGCCCAAAGCATCAGCCTGAGGCACAGACTTCAGGTTTCCCCGCCATCTAAAGGCTAAGGAGATGCAAGGATGGTGATATGCACCATCCTTGCATATCCCCTTGGCCTTGTTATGGCTCAATGAAATTTCTGAGAAATGAGCTTATGCACTCTTCTAGAGCCCCAATTTTTACAACTGTCTCCCAGAGTCACCTCCAGATCTTTTGGCCTGGAGACCTGCAGGGATTGTAGCCCCACAGGATTGCATATTTTTATAAACTTTAAAAGCTGCTGCTGGGCTTCCCTAGTGGCACAGTGGTTGAGAATCTGCCTGCCAATGCAGGGAACACAGGTTTGAGCTCTGGTCCAGGAAGATCTCACATGCCGCAGAGCAACCAAGCCCATGCGCCACAACTACTGAGCCTGTGCTCCGGAGCCCACAAGCCACAACTACTGAGCCCACGTGCCACAACTACTGAAGCCTGCATGCCTAGAGCCCGTGCTCCACAACAAGAGAAGCCACCACAATGAGAAGCCTGAGCACAGCAACAAAGAGTAGCCCCCACTCCCTGCAACTAGAGAAAGCCCACATGCAGCAATGAAGACCCAATGCAGCCAAAAATAAATAAATAAATAAATTTTAAAAAAAGGTGCTGCCTGAGGTTCTGGCATCCAATCAGCCTGAAACTAGTTGAAACACTTCCAGTTGAAACACTGACAGATCTTGGGGCACCCTCAACAATCGGGGTATTCTTATTTATTAAGAATAAATCAGGCAGTTTAGACAATCACAAAGGTTTGGAGACAACCAAGGGCAAAGTTAAACAAGGAGAGTTATCATGTACACAAGGTCACTTCTTCAAGACTGAGAGAGGTAGCTGTTTCACCAAATACACAGAAACAAACACAGATAATCAAGCAAAATGAGGAAATAGAGAAATATGTTCCAAACAAAACAAAACAAAACCTCAGAAAAAGACTTTAGTGATATAGAGACAGGTAAGTGCCCTAATAAATAATTTGAAATAAAGATCATCAAGATGTTCACTGAACTAGGAAGATGGATGAGTGAACACAGTGAGAACTTCAACAAAGAGATAGAAAACAAAGTACCAATCAGAAGTCACAGAGCTGAGTAATACAATAACTGAACTGATAAATACACTAGAGGGGTTCAACAGCAGACTAGATAAAGCAGAAGAATGTTTCAGCAAGCTGGAAGATAAAGCAATGGAACTCACGTGCACAAAGCCACAAAAAGGAAAAAAGAATTTGACACATGAAGATAACTTAAGGAACCTCTTGGACAACATCAAGCAGAATAACATTCACATTATTGGGGTCCTAGAAGAGGAGAGAGAGAGAGAAGGGGCAGAAATCTCATTTGAAGAAATAATAGCAAAAAAGGAAAGGAGACGAGAGGGGAGGGAGAGAGAAGGGGGGAGGGGGAGGGGAGGGAAGGGAAGGGAAGGAAAAAATGGTTGGAAACTTCCCTAACCTAGGAAAGAAAACAGACATCCAGGTCCAGGAAGACCAAAAAGTTCCAAATAAGCTGAACCCAAAGATATCCACACCAAGACACATTATAATTAAAACATCAAAATTTAAAGAGAGAATCTTAAAAACAGCAAGAGACAAACAAATTACTACATACAAGGAAACTCCATAAAGCCATCAGCAGATTTCTAAGCAGAAACTTTGTAGGACAGAAGGGAGTCACATGACATATGCAAAGTGATGAAAGGAAAACACTTCCAACCAATAATACTCTATTCAGCAACATTATCATTCAGATTTGAAGGAGAGAGAAGGAGTTTTTCAAACAGGCAAAAGCTAAAATAGTTCATCACTACTAAACAGGTCTAACAAGAAATATTAGAGGAAAGCTGAAAAGAAATGACACTATTAAAAACAAGACAACATACAAAGGTAAACATCTCACTGGAAAAGGTAAATAAATAGTAAACATAGTCAATTAATCACTTATAAAGCTACTAAGAAGGTTAAAAGACAGAAGTAGTAAAATTAACTAAAGCTACAGTAATTAGTTAAAAGATATACAAAATTTTTAAATGTGAAAAGTAACATCTAAAAAGCAGGAGAATACACATTCTTCTCAAGTGCACATGAAACTTCCTCAGATAGATCATATGTTATGCCACAAAATAATTTCTAATAAATTCCAGAAAGTGTAAATCGTATCAGGCATCTTTTCTGACCACAATGGTATGAAACCAGAAATCAATCACAAGAAGAAAATAAACATGTCACTGAACTACTGAACAACTACTGAGACATCGAAAAAGTCAAAAGAGAAATCAAAAACTACCTAGAAACAACTGAAAACAGATACAACGTACCAAAATGCAATACCACGCAAGCTGTTCTAAGAGGGAGGTTCACAGCTATATAGGCTTACCTCAAGAAACAAAATACAACAAACCAGTGAATATAACAAGAAAGAACAGATGCACAGATACAGAGAAAATGCTAATGGTTACCAGTGGAGTGAGGTCGGAAGAGGTGTGAGAGAGTGGGAGATACAAACTACTGGGTGTAAGATAGGCTCAAGGATGTATTGCACAACATGGGGAATAGAGCCAATATTTTTTAATACCTGCAAATGGAAAGTAATCTTTAAAAATTATATTAAAAATAAAAAAATTTTTGAAGAATACAAAAAATTTTTAAAGATGTAGAAGTCTAAGAAAAAAGAAGATAAATCTCAAATAAACAATTTAACTTTAGACCTAAAAGAATTAGAAAAGGAACAAATGAATCACAAAGTTAGTAGAAGGAAAGAAATAATAAGGATGAGCAGAAATAAATGTAATAAAGACTAAAAAGACAATTGAAAAGATTAAAAAAACTAAGAGCTGGTTCTTTGAAAAGATAAACAAAATTGACAATCCTTTAGCTAGACTCACCAAGAAAAAAATCAGGAATGAAAGAGAAGTTCCAACCGATACCACAGAAATACAAAGGCTCGTAAAATACTACTATGAGCAATTACACACCAACAAATTGGGCAACCTAGAAGAAAAGAATACATTCTTAGAAATTAGCAAAATCACATAAGTTGAAAGTGAGAAGAGGGTTCATGGATTTACAGAAGAAAATTATTTCAGACCATTCTTCTCTCAGTTTATGGGACGTACGATACAATGCAGTAGCATCCAATTTACACCCCACACAGGACCTTATCAGTGTGCTGAATGATTTCATAGACACAATGGTAAGACTATATAAATTAGAAGAGGTCATGTTTTCCAGAGACTATAAATTTTCAGAACATGGTTTTAAGAGTCAAATATCTGAATTTCCCTGGTGGCGCAGTGGTTGGGAGTCCACCTACCAATGCAGGGGACACGGGTTTGAGCCCTGGTCCGGGAAGATCCCAAATGCCATGGAGCAACTAAGCCCATGCGCCACAACTACTGAGCCTGCGCTCTAGAGCCCACGAGCCACAACTAGAGAAAGCCCGTGTGCAGCAATGAAGACCCAGTGCAGCCAAAAATAAATAAATAAACTTATTTTAAAAAAAAAGTCAAATATCCATATTTCTTTGATGGCTTGCTAAAATTAATTACTTAAAATATAATAATACAGCTACATATTTTAAATAGTTTGATTTCTACTTTCACAAAGCTGAATGCTAAGAAAAGAGCTTCTAAGAGCCAGAGAGAGTATATTTAAGCTCTCAGGGAATCAAAGAATAGAAAGAAGGAAAAATTGCAACCTGAGAACTCCTTGTAGAAGGGGACCAGAGGGTATTGGCACAAGACAAATCAGCAAATGCATATGAGCAACAGGGTGAGGCAGTGCCCAATGGCCAACAGCCCACTCTGGCAGATCTAGAGAACTCTTGAGCATTTCTATATTCTACACTCTGGTACCAGAGTTAACAGGATTAATTTCCCTAAATTAACACAGAAGTTAGGAGTAATGGTCCCAATCTAGATTTTCTGAGAGTGCAAATGACGGTAATAAACCTATGGTCAGTATTTCAAAACGTGTAACAGAAATAGTGTCACATAAATTATAGTTTGTATTCAGTACACAAAAACTTTCTTAGCACAGACCCATACAGTAAGAAACACTAAGAATTGCCCTTCATAGTAAAAAATAAATTATAAATTTTGATACATCTGGAAAATACCTAGGCAGAAAAATGAGGGTCAAAGGGAACACATGATATTTTCCTGTCCCACCCCCTTTCACTTTAATTTTCATTTTTTTCTGTGTTCTCTTCTTTTCCTTCCTTCCTTTCTTTTTTTCCCTTTCTTCTTCTATTCTCCTATCCTTTTTTTTTTTTTAATCTCTTTCTAGCTTATATTAGCTAAAACTCGACCATCCATTTTGGATCATTGGCAGACCGTGAATGAAAACTGTCCCCTTGAATCTCCTACCACCAGTACCAATACATTTTTCTGTTTCTTACAGCCCACAGTGATGCATAGTAGACACAAAACACATTAAAAAAATGGTGCTTTCACTTGCAAGTTAATCTTTTTGATAAAGGTTTTATAGTCTTAAGAAACAAGCAGGTCTTTAAAAAAAAAAGGCCATTATCTTCTGGCTTGATCCATCTTCTAGATAGCCTGGTAGCCTGAGTGAAAGTCATTCACTGAAATTTTGCAAGAAAGTAAGCCTAGATTTACCTTCAAGGAACTAGATTAACCCAATAGGCTAATACGAAAACAAAGAAACAAAAAAGGCTTCATGTTCCTCAACTATTATATATCCTCTTTTGAGTCATAATTCTTAGTTTCAGGTCCTGTCCCTGGTTCTTTGAGTTCAGGTCCTGGGAATCACCAATGTCTTATTATGTATCCACCTTTTACTTCTCTTAGTGCTTGTTTAAATGCACCAGTCATGGCATAATGCTACGATTTCCCAAAGAAACTACATAGTATTTATCAATTAGAGGAACTCCCTTCTTATTAGTGATATTGTGGCAAACACAGCTCTTACAATGAGAATGTAGCTCAGTTCCTGCCGATCACTGCAAATAGACTTATGCCTGCTTAGAAAATAGCTCAGTCCTTTTCTCCTGGGCCTAAAGAGGATATCCTGCCTCCAGATATCTCTACTGTGAGATTGGCCATTTCTCCCAAACAGTCCAAAAGTTTCCACTATCTGTTGAATATACACTCAAAGCACACACAAAAACTGAAACACTGAAAAACACAGCTCTTGTATGGGTCAATTCTAAGGCATTTTAAAATTTCACTGTACCTTGCATCACTCAGTCTAAGTGAGGCTACTTTAATTTTCCAGCAGTGAGTGACGGACATTTTTTGCAAGCTAGTTTTTCTCCTTGTCTAAATTCCCAGTTTCTGTTGATCACGCCTTTCTCTGCTGCTTCATGACTAAGTTTTTCACTTACCCAGCCCAACTGGAATTTATTACGCTACGTTTTGTATTTTGAAATAAGGTCCCATTGGTCAAATTCAATCCATGTGACTGCAGCAGATACTTCTAATAGGCCAGTACAAGCCAGTAATTCATGTAAGTTAGACAGCTATACCACAGAATTCAAATTTCAGAGAAAAAAATTATCAGCACAAATCCTGAGTACTCTGTATTTTTCCATTATATTAATTTTGCCCTTGGCTCTCCCATATATCCTCATTTTGGCCACTAATGTTTTGTCACTTTGCTGCTCACAAAGCACATTTGTCTTGTCCTTTTCTTCTTATTGAACTGCCTATGTCTACTCAAATCAATAAATATGAAAATGCAAAGAGTAACAAAAATTACAACATCATTACCAGTAACAATTTATGGAAAAGTTTAAATCTAAAATTTCTCAAACCTTCCAGCTCTCACATGTCACCTAGCACTTAGAACGGGGCTTTGCAAGTCTCACTCTTCTATATTCAGAGTGGTACAAGATAAATTGTCTCCTATATTCTTCTACTGCCTCATCGGCAAACATAGAAGTCTGTGCTTTCACATTTGTAGTTCATATCCAGGCCATGGATGTAGGGTGCCTAGGCAAATATGAAGAGATTTGAGAGAAGCCCTTTAAGAGTTTATGTCCCTAAAGGACAAAAGAGCATCATAGGGAAAATTCCATCCTAAGAATCAGAAGCTAAGGCACAGAGGTTTGATCAACTACAGTAGACCAGGATGGGAAGAAAGATTCTGGTTATCCTACTCTTTTAACTATGATCTTCCAAGAAGCAAACAGAATGATGCAATTAAACATGATTTGGGCTCTAGATTCAGGACGCTTACTGGGTAGGGGGATAGTTTTAGAACTAGGGGGTAAATAAACAATTACAGACAAATCCAATTAATTATAATTTTGATGAGTTCTGCAAATGATAGTATGGGGTCATTAATGTAATATGTAATTTCATACCATAAGATTCTTTTTTTTCCTCAATAAATATTTTATTAGCACCTACTTGGGTTCAACACAGGGGTGCTACAGTCCTCAAGCAAAGTGAAATACAAAACTACTTCACATGGAGATCTCACCAGCCTGTCTTCACCAACTTTTGTAGCCTCAGTGATGATACCAATAGGTGGAAAGAGCTGCAGTAACAGTGCCCTTTGCATTGAGAATGTACAGTTTCAGTGCCCTCATTTCAGACATCAACTCTCTGGACCATGAGCAGAGACAACTTTGGCTGGCAGATAGAAGCAACTACTTCAGGCTTTGATAGTTTTGCCTTTGAAGGGCATCAGTGTGATGGAAGAGTAGTCACCATTAAAGCTAAGAAACCAGGAAGTACCAAAAATGACTATGCTTAGGAAGTAGTTATGATGCTTTATTTTCTGGAGGTTACCAGAATTTTTTGAGAGAAAATCAATCTAATGCTGATTAAGTAGACCCCACCAGGAAGTATATGGTTTTATATTAGTTACAAACAGCTTCATTTTCATATCCTATCTGGTCTGACATATGAAACATAACATATAGAAAATATCCACACATGAATATCAATAACAGAATGAAGTTAGTAAAGTAAGGTTGTTTTTGAGTAAAGGGATGATCCTATGCACTGAAGATACATGCCTCCTGCTGATGCAAAAGAGTGAATCTGTTATAAAACTGAAGCCAGAAAGATAGATTTTGGGGCAAGGGATTTCCTACAAAGCATATATCTGCCCCCCGCCCCATCAGAGAATATTAATAACTGGTAACAAGTATATTATCTGTCTTCTGGAGTCTCTGTGCCTTGAGGAATATGTAGCTGTATATTATAAGACTGCATGATATCACTTACATATGGAATCAAAAAAAAAAAAGGAACCCATAGAAGCAGAGAATGAATTGGTAGTTACCATATGTAGAAGGTGGGGAGTGGGGAACTGGGGTGAAGGTGGTCAAAATGTACAAACTTTCAACTATAAGATAAATAAATTCTGGGAGTGTAATGTACAACATGTTGACTGTAGTTAACAATACTGTATTGTATATTTGAAAGCTGCTAAGAAAATAAATCTTAAAAGTTCTCCTCACAAGGAAAAAATAAGTGTAAATATGTGAGCAGATGGATATTTACTAAACTTATTGTGGTAATCATTTCACAATATATGTATGTATCATAGCATTATGCTGTACATCTTAAACTTATATAACATAGGTTATATGTCAATTATATCTCAATAAATCTGAGGGAAAAAGAGAATTTTATTACCTAAATAATAAAAACCAAACAGCCTTAGGAGTGTCAAGATTCAGAACCAGACTCATTAGAGTTCAAAGCATTTGCCACTGGTTTTTCCCACACCAACTTGCCTAGACCAGGCATGTCCAAAAGTGGGCTATCTCATATCTTAGGGGTTAGACAAGATGATCCACTGGAGCATGATAAGAAAACATCTCAATTTTTATTTTACAGTTATACATGTATAGAAACGAACACAGAACTTAATCTCATTTACTATATGAATCAATACCCTATGTCTGTGTCAGGTCCATTCCCAGTACTGTGCCACCCTAAAGTAGGTGGGAAAGTTTCCCCACACAGAGTTGATGATAGTGACACCTCTACTTACATGCTTCCTTTTAATATACTGCAACATATTTCATTATATGCACAACTGATTAAATGGATTTTCAGTTTGTATTGTCTGTATTTGACCAAATTAACCCTCATTAAAAAAAAACACACACACACACTTTAAAATTTCTGCAAAAAAAATCAGTTTGGATACAATACTAATATGAAAGCAGAAGCAGGCAACAAACAAAAGCAGAGCCAATGCTATTCCTACTCTAAGTACAAGCCCTTTGTCAGCTTTGAGATTAAAAATATGACAGTCTAGTTACATCTGACAAGAAGTAGGCTCCAAAAACTTGGACTTGTCAAGATTATTTTAAATATAAATCTACATCTAAATACACTATTGTTACCAGAGAAACTCATCCTAAGGTTACACTGTAACTTGAGACAGTAGCTAACAATGTATCACCACCCTGAAAAATTAGTCACCTAGAATCTGAAGACAAATCTCTACAATTTTGTAGCAAATCATGTTATTCTTAAACCCAGATATGACATATTTCATAAAATATAATTTTAAAAATGAAAAACCTCTTCTGGGATTTTTTATTTCACAGTGCAAGCCAAAAAAAGGTCATGGCTTTGGGGCCAGCACTTGATCTACCTGCAGCCTTAAACATGGCTGAAATTACTTACTGAATAAGGTATAGTCACTAAAATGTCTTTCAGGCAGATAATGCTTTCAGAAAATGAATAATACATTGCTGAAATTCTGAAGACACAAGTATTAGAATAAATTACATAAGTATGGGCGTTTGTTGGATGAAAGAACAGATGTTTCTAACATCTAATAAAAGATTACACACATGCACACATTCTCAACAGTAAATATAATCTTAGGGGGCGGAGTCAAGATGGCAGAGTTGGAGGAGGCGGAGTTCGCATCTCCCCACAACTAGGGCACCTACCATATGCTCGTGGGGGTCCTCGACATCCAAGGAGATGGGAGGAACCCCTGAGTTGACTGGGTAGGACATGGCGGGGAGTGAGGAAGGAGGAGAGTGGAGGCTGTGTAAGACTGGAGCCCCTGGGAGATGACAGGGAGAGGGCAGGGTTTCCCATACCCGGAGGGACGCTCCTGGGCATGGAGAATCACAGGAGAGCGTGGCTAGTGTGTCCCCTGCCCAATCGGGCCCCGGGGAAGCCTGCTGGGCTCCCAGCCAGGTCCTCTGCCTTCCAGGGCCCCCTCCAGGCGCATAGGTCCTAGGGGCATAGGTGGGAGGGAGGAAGGGGGAATAGGAGGAGGGGCAGATGAGGAGGGGCCCTCTGGGATTGGAGGATCGGCGGGAACATGCTTAGCGTTTCCCCCACCCAATCCGGCCCAGGGAGCCTGCTGGGGTCCCTAAACGTGGGGCTCCACACTCCCAGGCCAGAGGCAATCCTGGACCCCTCCGGCCGCGGTGAGCCTAAGCCCCGCCCCCCCAGGCCTTTTTCCAGCTGTATGAGTCCTAAGCCTAGAAACACCTACTGCCTAAACCCCACCCCTGCCTGAGCCCCGCCACCCACAGCCAAGGCCTTTTCTGGCTTTTTTAAATTTCCTTCTGTTTTTTCCTCTTTTTTGCTATTGTGGTTCTGTTTTACCTTCTGCTTGTTGTTTCATCTATATTTTTATTTTTTCTAACATATCCATTAGTTTTCTAATCTTATTTTATTTGTTACTCTTTGTTATTGTTCTGCTACTCTTCTTTTTTTTTCCCACCCTGTGAGACTTGCAGGATCTTGGTTCATGAGCCAGGGGTTGGGACTGAGGTCCTATGGTGGGAACTCTACATCTGAACCACTGGACTAACAAAGAACTTCAGACCCCAGGGAATATTCATCAGCGTGAGGTCTCCATGTGGTCCTCATCTTGTTACCAAGACCCAGCTCTACCCAACAGCCTACAAGCTCCAGTGCAGGAAGCCTCAGGCCAAACAACCAGTAAGAAAGGAACACAATCCAACACATCAAAAAAAGAAAAAAAAAAGATGATAAAACAATGTTACAGATGAAGGAGCAAGGTAAAAACCTACTAGACTAAATAAATGAATAGGAAATAGGCAACCTACCTGAAAAAGAATTCAGAGTAATAATAGAAAAGATGATCCAGAATATCGGAAATAGGATGGAGGCACGGATCAAGAAAAAACAAGAAATGTTTAGCTAGACCTAGAAGAACTAAAGAACAAACAGAGATGAACACACAATAACTGAAATGAAAAATACACTAGAAGGAATCAATAACAGAATAACTGAGGGAGAAGAACGAGTAAGAGAGCTGGAAGACAGAATGGTGGGAATAACTGCCAAGGAGCAGAATAAAGAAAAAAGAATGAAAAGAATTAAAGACAATCTCAGAAACCTCTGGGACAACACTAAATCCAGCAACATTTGAATTATAGGGATCTCAGAAGAAGAAGAGGAAAAGAAAGGGTCTGAGAAAATATTTGAGGAGATTATAGTCGAAAACTTCCCTAACATGGGAAAGGAGATAGCCACTCAAGTCCAGGAAGCACAGAGTCCCATACAGGATAAACCCTAGGAGAAACACACCAAGACACATATTAATCAAACTAACAAAAGTTAAATTCAAAGAAAAAATATTAAAAGCAGCAAAGGAAAAGCAAAAAATAACTTAGAAGGGTATTCTCCATAAGCTTATCAGCTGATTTTTCAGCAGAAACTCTGCAGGCCAGAAGGGAGTGGCAGGATATATGTAAGGGATAAAAGAGAAAAACCTACAACCAAGGTGACTCTACCCAGCAAGGATCTAATTCAGATTTGATGGAGAAATCAAAAGCTTTACAGACAAGCAAAAGCTAAGAGAATTCAGCACCACCAAACCAGCTTTACAACAAATGCTGAAGAAACTTCTCTAGGCAGGAAACACAAGAGAAGAAAAAGACCCACAAAAACAAACCCAAAACTATTAAGAAAACGGTAACAGGAACTTACATATCAATAATTACCTTGAATGTGAATGGATTAAATGCTCCAACCAAAAGACACAGACTGGCTGAATGGATACAAAAAGAAGACCCATATATATGCTGTCTGCAAGAGACCCACTTCAGACCTAGGGACACATACAGACTGAAAATGAAGGGATGGAAAAAGATATTCCATGCAAATGGAAATCAAAAGAAAGCTGGAGTAGCAATATTCATATCAGATATAATAGGCTTTAAAATAAAGACTATTATAAGAGATAAAGAAGGACACTACATAATGATCAAGGGATCAATCCAAGAAGAAGATATAACAATTATAAATGTTTGTGCACCCAACATAGGAGCACCTCTATACATAAGGCAAATGCTAACAACCATGAAAGGGGAAATCAATAGTAACGCAATAATAGTGGGGGACTTTAACACCCCACTTACACCAATGGACAGATCATCCAAACAGAAAATAAATAAGGAAACACAAGCTTTAAGTGACACAACAGACCAGAGAGATTTAACTGATATTTATAGGACATTCCACTCAAAAGTGGCAGAATACACTTTCTTCTCAAGTGCACATGGAACATTCTCCAGGATAGGTCACATCTGGGGTCACAAATCAAGCCTCAGAAAATTTAAGAAAATTAAAATCATATCAAGCATCTTTTCCAACCACAACACTATGAGATTAGCAATCAATTACAGGAGAAAAACTGTAGAAAACACAAATACATGGAGGCTAAACAGTGCACTAAATAACCAAGAGATCAGTGAAGAAATCAAAGAGGAAAGAAAAATACATGTGAACAAATGACAGTGAAAACACGATGACCCAAAACTTACGGGAAGTAGCAAAAGCAGTTCAAAGAGGGAAGTTTATAGCAATTAAATCTCACCTCAGAAAACAAGAAAAATCTCACATAAACAATCTAACCTTACACCTAAGCAACTAGAGAAAGAAGAAGAAAGAGAACCCAAAGTCAGTAGAAGGAAAGAAATCATAAAGATCAGAGCAGAAATAAATGAAGTAGAAACAAAGAAAACAACAGCAAAGATCAATACAACTAAAAGTTTGTTCTTTGAGAAGATAAATAAAACTGATAAACCTCTAGGCAGACACATCAAGAAAAAAAGGGAGAGGAGGCAAATCAATAAAATTAGAAATGAAAAAGGAGAAATCACAGCTGATACCGCAGAAATACAAAGGGTTATGACATACTACTACAAACAACTATAATGCCAATAAAATGGATAACTTCGAGGAAATGGACAAATTCTTGAGAAGGTACAATTTTCTAAGACTGAACCAGGAAGAATTAGAAAATATAAACAGACTTATTAAAAGTAATGAAATTGATACTGTAATTAAAAATCTTCCAACAAGCAAAAGTCCAGGACCAGATGGCTTCACAGGTTAATTCTATCAAACATTTAGAAAAGAGCTAAACCTATCCTTCTCAAACTCTTCCAGAAAATTGCAGGAGGACCACTCCCAAATTCATTCTACGAGGCCACCATCACCCTGATTCCAAAAACAGACAAAGATATCACAAAAAAAGACAATTATAGACCAATATCACTGATGAACATAGACTCAAAAATCCTCAACAAAATACTGGCAAACAAAATCCAACAACACATTAAAACGATAGTACACCATGATCAAGTGGGATTTATCCCAGGGATGCAAGGATTCTTCAATATATGCAAATCAATCAGTGTGATACACCATATTAATAAACTGAAGGATAAAAACCATACGATCATCTCAACAGATGCAGAAAAAGCTTTTGACAAAATCCAACACCCATTTATGATAAAAACTCTCCAGAAAATGGTCATAGAGGGAGCCTACCTCTACATAATAAAGGCCATATATGACAAACCCAACCCACAGCAAACATCATCCCTTCTCAATGGTGAAAGACTGAAAGCATTTAAGAATGAAACTCATATTACACTCAAGTATGAATCTGAATGTACTCAGATAAATAGATCTAACAAATTATCAGAGTGTAAATCTGAAATCTACAATGGCATAGTGGAAAACACAGCAGAATTGTCAGAAGATCCTGTTACACATCCACTCCTCACCACTGGATGACCGCACGACTGCTGGCACATCATCTAACCATACTACAATGCCCAGCATGTGGTAAATACTCAAAAACACCACCTATTTGTATTATTACTGCAATAGTAATAAAAACCCCTGAACCTCAGTTTCACCATGTTGAAAAAAAGGGGAGGAAATGATTCCTTCTGCACCTGGTTCTAGAACTTTTGCAAAAATCAAATAAAATCATGTATATGAAAGCACCTGGAGCACGTAGAGCTCATGTAAATTGAGATGTTAATACACTGCATAAAACTAAACATCCCTGGTTTACTGTTTTTGCTTCATAATCTAAACGTAACAATTAAAATTACAACAACTTGGCTGCAGGAAACTTTACACATTAATGTACTTACACATCACCTAACTACAAAGAGTCTCAAAATTACTGGATGAAATAGGCAGGGGAGTCATTAATGGAGTTATATTCCCAAATACACTGATGGAGAAACTGAAGCCATAAGCCGACAGCAAATGCACAAGGAGAAGCCAGTTCTCTGATTTTAGTGCAGTGTCTCCCTTCACCACACTCACTTCTAGGAAGTATTTACAGCTACTTATCTGCAGATTTATAACAGCCCATTAAGATTTTCTATAAGTGTGCATAATTTTAGAAATACATTTGCTTGATTCTCTTTCCATAATTACAACAGATGAAACTTCCTCCCCTGGCTGTTTTAAGTTATGATTCATGAGGCTTGTTGTGTGCTCACTAGTTAGGTAGAAAATGCTTTAAAGCACATCATTAACAATAAGAAATTCCCATCAATATTGAATCCAATATTGAATTCAAGTTTCAAGTGAAAGGGAATATAGTATTTTATATATCTTAACATAATATAATGGATTACTGTACATGTTTTATTCATTTTGAAATATAAAATACATTCATTACTTTTGCTCAAGTCTGCTCATTTTTTCTCATCTGTAAATTGAATGAATCAAGTAAAATTATGCCTAATATCACTTTCCCAATCATCCAAGAACATATTTGAAAGTATTTTTCATACACTTATAGATTATCTGAATAAATTTTCAAGTGAAAATGTATTAATTCTATGTGCTATGTGATTCTTATCAATAAAGACAATACAGAGAAAAATAAATCCTATACACAGAGAAAAAAAAAATGAAAATTTGTTATATATCCTCCCAGAGTATTTTTTTAAGTTACTTTACATGATTTTACTTTTCTATTCTAGTAGGAAAATGTTGAGAACTCTATCAACACAGTTTTGACAGATTTTGAAGAAGAAGCAAAAATTCAAGCACAAAATAAAATTTCATAGTGCCAAAAATAAAACGAGTTTGGTCTGTCCTTGGAAAATAATGGAGTAATTTATAACTATAATACTGTTGTCTCATTGGACACAAATGCAGGAATGCCGCTGGCCCTCAGGATGAAATCAGCAGCTGGAAAGTAATAAGAACCCAGGTAATCTTCACTTGCAGTCTCTAGTCTCTGCACATCTGCTTCAGTTCTCTGTTTTAAACACCAGCTTTTCCTCTTTCTAGGTTCATTCACATGATGTAAGGTGACTCCATAACAATGAACTTTTCTCATAACCTCTATTTAAGAAACCAAATCTGGAACTAAGACTTAGATCTTAGTTCTAATTGCAAATTAAAAGAGAAGCACTCTGTATTAGTCAGAGTCCCAACAGAAAACAGAAGGCTTACTTGGCTGTTGTTTTTCAGAATTTAATTAAGGGCGTATTTACAGCAATGGAGGAAAAATTTAAAGAACAAATAATGGAGATTAAGGCACCCAAGATCTAGCAAAGGAAGTAAGTTTTTATCACCATTAGGTCTGAGAGAACAAGAAGAAGGAGCACTGGAGGAGGAGGTATCCCCAAAAGAGCTGTAGTTAAAAGACAGATGCATCCACTGTAAAAACCATAGTGATGAGGCAGAAAGAGAGCAAGGTAACATCCAGACCACTATGCTCCATATTCCAGACCCACTGGAAGCCAGAGGGCAAGGGACTCCCAGTAAGTTGATAGTGGCCAACCTCATGGGCACAGAGAAGGGCAGAGAAGGTTAAAAAAGGAACAGAATGGCAGGGTAAGGAGATAAGAGATTGGGGAGAGGCAAAATAAGAATGACCAGCATACCATCTAAGTGATCTACCTGGATTGGGTTCCTTCCTTTCCATTCAACCAGTTATGACCAAGAGGTTAAATCACTAAAGAGTGACTCAAAAGTTTTCTTTTAACATCCTGCACTTTTAAAAAATTGAAGTATAGTTAATTTACAATGCTGTGTTAGTTTCAGGTATACAGCAAAATGATTAAGTTATACGTGTGTGTGTGTGTGTGTATTCTTTTTCAGATTCTTTTCCATTATAGGTTACTACAAGACGTTGAATATAGTTCCCTGTGCTATACAGTAGGTCCTTGTTGTTTATGTATTTTTTATTTAGTATTATGTGTCTGTTAATCCTTTATAGCAGTTATCCCATTTGATGTATACAGTTCTTACCGTTATTATTTGTTTAATGTCTGCTTCCCATCATGCATTTTCCCATAGGACAATGATCATATTCCTTCTTTTCATTACAGTATCTCCACTGCCTAGAGCTCAGCACTCTAGGTATGCATTATTTTTCTGAACCACTTGGTGGTAAGCTACATGTATCATGGCTTTTTTACCCATCAATAGTTTAAAATGCATTTCCTAAAAATAGAGATATTAAATGGCCATAGCACAGTCATCAACTTGAGTAAATATAATATTGATAGGATAATTTACCATTCAAATTCCAATTTTGTCCATTGACTCCTTTTTTCCCCTCCAGTACAGGATGCAGTCTAGGGTCAGGTATTGCATTTAGTTTTCCTGTCTCAGTTAACCTCCATTAATTTGAAATATTCCCACAGCTTTTGTTGTTGTTGTTGTATTGTCTTTTAGAATATTAACATTTTAAAATAATACAGTAACTCTTTCTTTTAACGGAAATTTCCTATTGGTTTGGCTCATGTTTCTCCATGATTACATTCATATTAGGCATTCTAACTCAGAACACTACATAGGTGATGCACCCTCAAAGTATTACAACTGGAGGCTCAGTAAGTCCAACTGCCCTTTATTAGTGACAATTAATTTTTGATCACCTAATCAAGGGGTTGGCCATATTCACCATGGTATAATCACTATTTTTCTCTTGGGACAAATAAGCATTCTTTCTGGGGGGACACTTTAAGAGTAAACAAATATGCTGCCTCCCATCAAAAGGTCTCCCTAGATATATCATTTCTCTTAGTGAAAGTGAAATAGACTATCTTTTTATATGCTTAGAGATCAATTGTCATAGACAACTGTCTATGAATTGTCTATTCATATCTTTCACCCATTTTTCTCTTAGATTTTCGGTTTGTTGCTCCTCCAGTTTTAAAAGATATGTATTTTTTGGGCTTCCCTGGTGGCTCAGTGGTTGAGAGTCTGCCTGCTAATGCAGGGGACACGGGTTCGAGCCCTGGTCTGGAAGGATCCCACATGCCGCAGAGCAATTAGGCCCGTGAGCCACAACTACTGAGCCTGTGCATCTGGAGCCTGTGCTCCGCAACAAGAGAGGCTGTGATAGTGAGAGGCCTGTGCACCGTGATGAAGAGTGGCCCCCGCTTGCTACAACTAGAGAAAGCCCTCGCACAGAAATGAAAACCCAACACAGCAAAAATAAAGAAATTAATAAAAACTCAAAAAGAAAAAATATACGTATTTTTTTATCTCTATATAAAAAGATCTTTTTGTTTACAGGTCTATATTTAATTTCTACTTTCACTGTATTTTGAACTGAGACTGTTATTTGTAATATTTCTAGTTAATACATATTTCTATTTTATGTAACCCAGTAATATTTCTTTGTGCCTTAGTATGATCAATTTTTGTGAAAGTTCTATATGTTAGAAAAGAAATAATATTTTCTAGTATTTGGGTTCAATCCATATCCAGTAAATCTTATGTTACTGAGGTGTTTTATATCTTACATATTTGTCTGCTTGACCTGTTTTACTCAAAGTGATGTCAGTATGTACTATTAATATTTTTCTCTGTATTTCTCCTTGAACCTTTTGTAGTTCTGTTTTATGTAGGTTTTTGTGCATTATTTTATGCAAAGATATTCATAGCTATTAAATTATATTTTTGTATGTCATATTAAGTGTTTTGGCTTGTATTTCACTTTATCTCAGGTCAGGATTGCAATACCAGTTTTTTTATTTTTTCCATTTACCTGGTAAATCTTTGTCCATTCATATAATTGAATGGCCTTTATGAATCACTGCTCTTTAGGTGTATCTCATATCTGGTATAGAGTTAAGTTTTTCCTAATGAACAAATTTGCAAATTCATTTTTAACAGGCAAGTTAATCCCATTAACTCTAACTTTTACAATTGGTGTCTGTTCTATCATAATATCATATGCTGTAATTACTGTATTGTGTAGTGTTGACTGCATTTTGTCTCTTTGTTGTGCTCTCTGCTTTTTAAAAATTTACTTTGTTACTTAGAAAAGATTCTATTTTTATTATTCTTATTACCTTATTTAGCACCTTTTTCCTTACCCTTTTGCTATCTGATATGTCAGTTACAGAAGGTATCATATGACTCCACTTGTTATCTGTAAGACATTCAGTGATCTTATTTCCTCATTTTTCTCTGTTCTCTCATGCTATAACATGCAATGTTTATGTAATATTCTTTAATCCACAACCCTACCTTTAGCTCTACAATTAAATATATGAAATACTGTCAGTCTTTTTGCCAAATTTTTTCTGTTTGGATGAAGCTAAGCCCCTAGTATATTCTTCTGGAAGGCACATGTGCACAGCATTTCCTGAGTTCTGGCACAATCAAATTTCTGTAGTTTTGTTTCTTTGAAGAACATCTTGGTTCACAAATAATATCCTTGGTTTAAGTATGCTTTAACCCCGTTTATTCCTTCCTGGGTTATTAGTGATTATTGTCACATACTTTAATTCTCTATATTTTTAAGCATTTAATATAATTCTTTCATTATTTTTAGTCACCTTTCCATTAAATTAACATGCATATTTACTTTTTATCATCTCTTGATTATTTCTTGTATCTTAGAACTTTAATCTGTTCTCATTTTTCTTCTGCATGAATAACACCCATTTGTATATATTTTAGTGTGGCTCTATTAAAAATTCTCTTAGTTTTTGTGTAATAATGTTTACTTTCTTGTCTTTTTTAAAAATGAAATGAACATTGAATTGTATTAGAACTCTAGGTTGGCAGTTATTCTCACTCAATGATTTCAAGATATATCATTTGCCTATGGCTTCCATCTGTTCAGAAATCTACTAGCATTCTTATTGCTGCTCCTTTCTGGTTATTTTTTGTTTCTCTAGCCACTTTAGAGATATTTTACCTTTTTCAGAAAAGAGATATTAGTATAATGTGCCACAACTATATTTTATTTTTATCTAATATACTTGGGGCTTGAATCTGTGGCCTCATGTCTTTACCTAGGTTTACCCAATTCTATCTTATTTTTGTTCATGTATTACTTCTGAGCTATTCTTCTTTTCTCTTTCTGATACTTTAATTTTACGTATATTATAACTTTTAATTATATTATATATGTCTCATATAATTTTTTGCATTTTGTATATTTGCATGAAAATATCTATGGATTTTTAAAAATTTTATCTTTTATTTCAGTAATTCTCTCTTCAGTTGTGTTTAACCTACAGTATAACCCATTCATAGAATTATTACCTTCAGTTATATTTTCAGTTCTAGAATTTTGTCTTCATCATTTATTTCATTTTTATACAAATTCTCCTCCTAAACTCTTAATTTAATCTTTCAATTTCTTGAACATATTAATCAAAATCATATTCAAATTTGTGTCTTAAAACTCCATTACATGGAGTCTGTTTCAGTTACCTATTATATCCTATGGATTTCAAAAATATCTTGTCTTCTGTTACATCTCATTATTCTTTATTGAGTCCTACACATTATAAATGAGGATCAGGAAAGATAATTTAAGACTCAACATAGGATAAGTTGTTTTCTTACAGAGACGACTTACTTTTGTTAGAGACATCATAATCCAAGATGATATTAATCCAATTACAAATTGAAAGGATGTAAAGCTAGGCTTCGGTCTAGTGAAGACTGAACTATTACTGGTTCACTATTATTCCTATGATATAGCATTTTGAAATTCTAGGAGTCTGGGATGTTTGCCAGAGACCATCCCTTGTCAAGCCCTAAACTAATATTGTTTCCTCTCTGGGTTTATCTTCACCATGTCTTCTCTATCATTTGCTGAATTTTTCTCAGAAAAGTAATAAATCATTTCTGGTTCCCACTAGGACCACATTTATCAAACAACCTCTATGTCTAAGCGATCTCCAACCTCTACTCCCTAAAGCAAATATCTATAAGAGTAGTTATAAATAAATCTAATAATTCTTAATATTTACTTTGCATGCCACAGAAAATAGCATATTATGAATCTACTACTCATAAGAAGTGTGAGAGGTAAGATTCTGAAACTTTTTCACTACAATGTACTAAGTAAGAATAAGAACCAGTTAGCAATATACACATTTTCTACTTTAAATGTTATATATTGATACTGTGTATAAAATAGACAACTGATGGGAACATACTTTATAACAAAGGGAACTCTACCTAAGGCACTGTGGTAACCTAAATAGGAGGGAAGTCCAAAAGGAAGGGGGTATCTGTACGTGTATGGCTGATTCATTTTGTTGTTCAGTGGAGGCTAACACAGCATTGTAAAGCAGCGATACTCCAATAAGAATTAATTTAAAAAATCAAAATTAATTTCAGTTTCATAATTCAAAGGTTTTTTAACTTTTTCACTTAAACAGAGAAAAAAGTCATCAAGGACACAGGAAAGTTTTGCTTAATTTTTTCATGTTTTTCTCCCTACTTAACTGAACTAAAATCTTTAAAAGGGAAGAGATTGTGTTATCATCATCATTGCTTAAGTCATTATCATAATTACACTCATCATTACCATCAATACAGAGAATTTTAAATACATACCACAATCTGGCAATTAAGATTCTGTAGCAAAATCTATTTTAAGAATCATCAGACACAAAATAAAAACTAATTGCAGCTTACATGGTCCATTTAATTTAACACTCAAGTCATTGTCTTTAAGTGCTAATATGTAGTTAATTTGTTTCATTCAACAAATACTTGTTAGGCACCTACTATGTGCCAAGGACAGTTCGATGTACTGAGGATACAGTGTTGAACTCAAAGTTTCAGCCCTCATGGAATTTACATTCTTGTTAAGAGAGACAGGCAATGAATAAACACAAAGATAAATACAAAACACATTTTATCAGATGATGACCAAGGCTACAGAGAAAAATAAGGTAAAAGGAATTCAGAGGAGTGGGCAAGGAGAAATTCTGTTTTATTGTCCAGATGATAGAGTGATGCTATAAAAAGACCTGAAGGGATTGAGAAAGTTAACTATGCAGATATCTGAGGGAAGAGCACTCAAGGCAGAGAGAAAAAACAACTACAAAGGTCCTGGAGTAGAAGCATGCCTGGTACATTCAGGGAACAGCATGTAAACCAGAACACATGTGCTCTAAATTAGGTTAGAATGGAAAGAGTACAGCTATAATTTTTAGGGCCTTAGAGGTTATTATAAAGACTTGGACTTTTACCCTGAAATATAGGAAGCCACTGAGAAGTTTTAATCAGGTAAGTGACATGATCTGACTTATACTGTTAAAAGATTACTCAGATTTCCATGTTGAAAGTAAAAGGCAGGGTGTGGGGCAGAAGAAAGCCAGGAGACCAGCTTTGAGGCTACTGAAACAGCCTAGCTAAGAAATGATGGTGCTTGAATTGGAGTGTTGACATAATAATGGCAAGATGTGGTCAGATCCTAAATGATTTCTGAAGATAGATCTGACAGCTTTTGCTGACAAAAGGAACATGGAGATGACAGATGAATTCACAGTTTTTGGCTTAGGCAAGAAAGAAGGATGAAAATATTATCAAATGAGATGTGAAAGACAAGGCGTGGTGTAGCTGCGTTCATTTCTAGAAATGATAAATTTTAATAGCTATTAGACATCTGCAGGGTGATGTTGAGCATGTCATAAAATATATGAATCTGTATTCTGGGAGAGGCAGAGATAAATTTGGAAGTCAACAGCTGATTTAAAGTCTTTAAAGTTGGGTGAGATCACCTCATTAGGGAGTATGAAAACTAAATAGTAGAGGTCTGATAACTGAACACTGGAATATTCCAATATTCAGAGGTTTTGAAAATGAGAAAAATCAAACTGAAGATTAAGTGCTAGTGGAATAGGAAAACCAGATGTTGATATCAAGAAACCCAGTGAAAAAAGATATTAAAGGAAAATCAAGTGATCAAATAACACTGATAAATTAGGTAAAACAAAGACTAGGAATTGACCATTGGATCTAACAACATAGTACTAACTTTCAAGACTTCTGTAGAGCAGTAGACAAAAGGTCTGATTCAAGCGAGTTCAAACAAGAATGGAGAGGCCGCTCTTGCCTTCTGAGATGGCCCACACTGTCTGTGGAGTGTGTTTTTCCTAAATAAATGCACTTTTTACCTATCGAAAACAAAAACAAGAATGGGGAAAAGGAGACTAAACATATTGAGACAGCAAGTATAGGCTACTATTTTGAGTATTTTACTGAAAGAAGCTTAGAGAAATAGAAGAAGGACAGAGAAGGGATGTGAGATTAAGTAACTTTTATTCTTAATTGAGAAAATTATTGCTCATTTGAATAAACCAGTAAAGGGGGGAGATCGGTAATGAAAAAGAGACAGGCTGGACAGTCACTTGAGTCATGCCTTTGAGAGGGGATGGGATCCAGAGTAAATGTAAAGGGTTGACCTTCAATAGAGGCATACACAATTGACCAATAACAAATAAAAAACATATACATATACAAAAGCAGTCGACATTGTTTCAGTCCTGGGGAGTAGGAAGAGAATTGGATTTAGCCAGTTTTCAGAATTTTCTGGAAGCATACATTATAGGAAGAAAGAGGCCATGAAGGCATTTGCAAAGTGGTGATTATGATAATGGATTATAAACTCTATATGAAAGTGGAAGTGAGGACATGTAATGTGTGGAAATATTGCAACAGTACTAAAATCAATAGATTGTAGATCCTAGTTGGGCTTAAGAATTTGGGGGGTCTGGACACTAGAGAGAGTGAGTTGGAAAAAGAGGAATAGTGTTTGAAGAGTATAATGTTTAAAATGAAGATGTTGGAGGAGTGCCATCACTGGTAATGGCAACATCTACGTTATGAACATAGAAGCGAACGCCTGAGATAGGGTTAAGGTTAAGGATGTGAACACTGGATCACAGTCAAAGAATTGAGATGGCAGATATGTGGATAATTAAACCATTTAGTATATAGCAAATTCATTCTCTCTGTACATGTATAAAATATATATATATATAAATAAAATTACACACGCATATACATTCCAGTATGTGTGTGTGTGTATATATACACACACTGGAGAGAAAGAGAGAGAGAGAGTGAATATGAATAAATTTGCCAGATAGTAGGAGTTTGAAGGAATGTTGGAGAGAAAGAGACCTGGAGGTCTATGGAGGCTTGTAGCAAGGTGGAGTAATGAACAGCATAATCCGATAGCTTGAACCTCAAATCTGAGTATTTTTAAGGAGAATGGTCTGAAAAGTACCAAGAGAGTATCTAACTATCTCCAGGCCCAGTGGCAGAAAAGAACAGAAGGAAAAAACACCCCTTCCCCTCCTTCAGAGGTTTCATGGGAAGCAGTTTCTTTAGAGAGGGTTAAGTGTCAGAGAGCAAGGAGGTGAACAAATGTTTGGTAAATAGGTTAAAACTTCAGAGAGTTGTGTTAATAAGAGGCAGAGTCCCAGGGTATTCATTGGAAGGTTTGGGGACAAAGAAAGGAGAAAGATTGCATAAAAAAGTAGAGACTTATTGGAATAAGGGATGAATATGGATGATGGGGTGACTTGGAAATATCAGGGTTCACAGAACAATTGATAGAAGAATGAAGGGCACAATCTGATTAGTTCTGGATCCTTGAGCAGGATTCAACAGAGAGGCAGTGAGTGTTGTTGAGGAAGGGGGGTGGTTCTTAGCAAGAATATTTAAAGACCTGGGATCCACACTTCACTCCTACAGATAATGGTGTGAAAGCTAGAGAAGAAACCATATATGATGAGATAATCTAAAACACATATACAGAAAAATTATGACTTATCCAATAAGAGCTAAGGCACTTATGTAGTTCGGTTTCGGCGAAAATATCGTAGGGTCTGTGGAAAATCTAGAATTAAAATTTTGGTTGAAAAATAAAAAATTACAAAAGGTATTTTTCCCTCCCTGGAATTGAGAAAATAAACCAGTCTCAATTTTTGTTTCATTGTTAGACTCTCCACCTGTGCGTTGGGTACCTAAATATAGTAAATGTGTTTTCAATCATCAACATAAAATACTCACACTGCAAACATGCAGAGAATCCAACTTTGAATTGAAGCTAATTCTTAAAAAAAAATTAAGAACTATAGAACACTCACCTATCCAGGTACCAGTCTTAAACTCTTTATCTCATATGACACTTGCAATAGACTTGTGATGTGTTATGCCCACTTTTCAGAGGAAGAAATTCAGGCATAGAAAAACAAAACTGTCCTCGGTCATACAGTGAGTAAATACTTGAAGGCTGGTGTGTCTAAGCTGAGAGCACTATCTGAAAATAAGATCTCTATCAGGCTTCTGTAGTATTTCTCAAAGTGCAGAACTTGGACCTGTCAAATTGTAAGAAATGCAAATCCTAGGACCCCACCCCAAACTTACTGAATCAGAAATTCTGGGGGTGGTGTCCAGGCATCTGTATTTTAGTAAGGCTTCCAGGTGATTCTGATGCACATGGAAGTATGAGAACCCCTGTTCTAAAGTAAATAGGAATGAAGTATCAGATTATCGAGAGTATAATAAAGGGCAGGATAACCACCTGTCATTTTAGGCTCATTAAATTCTCTCTCACACGACTCTGTGTGTGTGTGTGTGTGTGTGTGTGTGTGTCTCTCTCACTGGGTGAGTTTGAGTAGGTGGGGTAGGGATGTAGTACTAGCTAATCTCCCTCCCTTGTAAAACCTTCAGGATTATCATTAACTTCAGGATTTATTGAAGTTGTGACAATCCAACAATTTGGAAACACATCTAGTTTACAATTTGGCCATTTTAAGGATTTGAACAACAGCACAAACGTTGTCCTTATTTTCTAGTCTATTAACCACATGAAGAAACAGTAACTTACTCTTTGAAACATTAAATTCTCATTTGCACTACAAAATCTGATGACTTTTAGAGATGTATTGCATATGAGTCTGAATTTTACCAGAAGCAAGACTTCACAAAACAGGACAGTTACGTTGTGAGGCTTGAGACAAGAAAACTGTCATGACATTCATCTCTGATTCTGCATAGGAAACACCTTGTTAGAAAAGATGTTCTTGCTGCCGCAGAGCTGTTGCTAGGGGCAGCTAAACTGCTGAGACAGCCACTTAATCTCTTCTTTCTCAGTGAATAGAGAATCAACATGAAATAGATCACAACTGACTTTTTTGCATTACATAAAAAAATGAACTTCATGGAAAATAGATTTTCACAAAATCATAGCAATATTTCTCTCACCTATATCCACACTTTCCACTCAAAATAGAGACCATCACAAAATCATTAATCAGTCCAATACTTTTCCTCTAGCCCTGAGGGCACAATGAAAAACTAAATCTACCAGGAAAGAAGCCTTGTGGAGAGAAAATCCTACATCTATTATTCAATTTGTGAAGCAGGGCTGGTGAAACGAAGTAACTTTGTGTATTTGTCTGCCTCTGCTAATTTTTCTTTTAGCCACTTTACAACTGCCATATCACATGTATCATCATTGTAGAGGAATTAACAAAGGTACAATTATCTCTATTTTATAGAGGAAGAAACTAATTCCCATAGAAGTTAAGCAAATAGGCATATCTAATGCTACAGTGTTGTGTTTAAGACCTGAATTAGAAACCAGTTCTGTTGATTGTTACTTCTCTGACTCTGGCCCAGTTTTCACCTAAACTTCTGAATGTGTCTAGGAAGAGTACATGCCACTCCCATTCAACAAATTGTTGATGATATAGACCATAATTTTCATACAGTTCAGGGTCACTCTTTCAGTGGGTCCATGAGGTCAAACACTAGGATGTTATTAGCCTTTTTCACTTTCATCCACTCCTGAGTGTACAGTGAAGTTTTTCAGGGGCTATATGATGTATGATGCAGCAATAGACTGAATGCAGAATCAGATAGGAAAATCCAGCTTTCCTCTATTAAGTTGTCCCTAGAGATTTGTAAAAATGTAAAAAATGTCAACCATTTGACCTAAATTGATTTTGCTTTTGAAATTTTCATAAAATTATGTTAACATATAATGATGTTATCATTGCTTCTAAATGAAGTAATAAACATTTCTAAAATATATTAATTTAATTTTAATAAATAGCAATAGATATAACTGGCATTTTAATAAGCCCTTTGGGGTCCTCAATAATTTTTATGACTGTAAAGGGAGCTTCAGAACAAAATTTTGAGAACTACTGGGCTAAACTGAAGTAAAACCTGACCCACAAATTCCTGTGCTTCAATTAAGTTCTTAATGTATTCATTCTTAAATTCTTCATTCGATAAATATTTCTTGAGCCATACTGTGTGCAAAACAGTGTCAAAAAATAGATACACTGATGACTAAAAGAATAGTCCTTATTCATATTGGAGGTATAAAACAATAAATAGTCAACACATAGTCCATATGTATTGTAAACTTTGATATATCTTTTAAAGAAAAAGAATAGGATGCTTTTAGGTAGAATAATGAATTGAGGGAAGTATAGATTTGGGAGGTTGTACAGAAGGATAAGGAGGAATCACCATAAAATAAATGAGAAAAAGGAGACCTGATAGAGGAAACAGCATGTCTTTAAGATCTTAGGGTAGGAAAGAGCTTGAGGAACTCAGAGAAGTGAAGTATTGACAGGGAGCTACTGTATAACAAGCAAAGGAGAGATTGGAAAGGAAGACACTGGAAACTGAGGCAGAGGCTATATCTTACAAGCCATCATAGATCATGATAACAACTTTATATTTTATTCAATATGCAGTAGGAAGTTCTTAACGAATTTGAAACAGTGAGGTGGCATAACCTGTGTTGCACAGGCAGTGTTGTTTAATAAGTAAATTTATTGGACTGAAAGAAGACATTAGTCAAAGAAAACCAACAGAAATAGAATGGGAAAGTCAGTGAATCCATGGGAAAATCACTAAAATTTTGCACAGAACCAGGCAAACTAAGGTGGGGTGATGGGGGGAGGGTGGCGCTGCAGACATATTAGGTTTAACTTGCTTGTGAGATATGTCAGTGGAAACTGTAAGGAGGCAGTAGGATAAAAATGTATAGAGCACAGACATGAGATTTGGAATTAAATATACATTTAGGAACATTGGTATGTATATTGTAAGACCTCAAATTTCAAGTGCTCCCTTAACACTTGAGTGTTAAGACTTAAGACTTGTGAGTCTTTGAGGCTCACAAGGCCCCAGAGGCCTTTCCTGATCTCCCCAGGTATGGTCCTCCACCCAGCAGGAAATGTCCCCAGGCAGCTGGTTCCCATATCACCTGAAACAGCTCTACCTCACCCAGTCCTTAACCTAAGAATTTCACCTGACAGCCTGCAGAATTATTCAAACAAGCCAACCACATCCACCCAGGTGGGGTACACCACCATCCTATTACTACAAAGCCTGCTTCCTACAGCCCCTGCTTATCCACTAGATTCCCTTGTGCAACCCGCATGTTTCAGTACTTCACATGGTCTCCATGTCCTCCTACCAGGGTGTGAATATATGTGTCAAAAAACTGTTTCCAATCTCTTCTGCCAAGTGTGGGGTGTCACATGTTCAGCCATCTTACACTATTTAGGACTGGATCCCTCCTCCACCAACAAGGTGAAAAGAAGGTGATCAGAACAGTATATAGATAGCATTTAAAGACATTGACATAGGTTAACTCACACAAGCAGAAATGTTAAAGAGAAAAGAAAATAGGGCCTAGCAATGAGGTGCAGTCCTGATCCATTAGGAAAAGCTGAGAAATATTTTGACAGGTAAGAGGAAAACCAGTAAACTGCAAAATTTAGAGCCCAAAGAAAAGTATATTTCAAGAATAGGACAAAAAAATTACTTTTAACCCTATCATAAAAGTTAAAGATAATAATGTGTTAATGGACACACAATATAAGAAGAAGAATACAAAGTGTTGGCACAAAACGTGGGAGTAAAAGTGCAGAGATTTTGTATGTGGCTGAAGTTAGGCTGATATCAACTTAAATATACGGTTATAACTGAAAGATATTTTATGCAAACCTCAAGCTAATCAGAAAGAAAAAGCCTGTAATAAGTACAGCAAATGAAAAAAAAAAGAAAATAGTCAAAGCAAATCACTAAAGAGTCATAAAATAATGAAGGAAGGCAGTAATAGAGGAAGAGAGAAACAAAAGGAATGCACAACAGAGAGCCATTAACAAAATGGTGATAAGTCCTCACCTATCAATAATTACTTTAATTGTAAATGAATTAAATGTCCCAATCAAAAAGAATAGAGTTGCTGAATGGATTAAAAAAAAACAGCAACATACTATCTACAAGAGTCTCATTTTAGTTTTAAAAACACATAGGTGGAAAGTGAAAAGATAAAAAATATATTCCATGCAAACAGTAACAAAAAGAAAGCTGGAATGGCTATATTTACATCAGACAAAATAGACTTAAAGTCAAAAACTGTCTTCAGAGAAAAAAATATCATTAGATAATGATAAAGGGCTTAATTCAACAGGAAGATATAATAATTATTAATATATGGGCACCCAACATCAGAGCACATAAATATATAAAACAAATACTGACAGATCTGAAGGATAATACTAACAATACAATAATAGGAGGGACTTCAACACCAACTTTCAATAATGGATACAAATCTAGACAGAAAGCAAACCAAAAAATGGCTGACTTGAACAACACATACAACAAATGGACCTCAACAGACATATAAAGAACTTTCCACCCAACAGCAGAATAATACACATTCTTCTCAAGCACTTGCAAAACATCTCCAGATAAGATCACGCTAGTTCACAAAACAAGTCCTTACAAATTTAAAAATATCAAAATCATTTCAATCGTCTTTTCCAGCCACAATGGGATGAACCAAAAAATCTATAACAATAATAAAAAGGGAAACCTCACAAATATGTGAGAAATATCGGACTCTTGAAGAACAATTGAGTGAAAGAGGAAATCAATTGAGTGAAAAAGGGAACTTGAAAAGTATCTTGAAACAAACAAAAATGAAAATATAATGTATTAAAACTTAAAAGATGAAGCAAAAGCAGTACTAAGAGGGAACGTTAGTGATAAATGCCTCCATTAAAAAATAAGAAAGATCTCAAATAGATGTAACTATACATCTCAAGGAGCTAGAAAAAGAACAAACTAAGTTGAAAGTTAGCATAAGGAAGGAAATAATAAAGATTAGAGCAGAAATAAGTCAAAAATAGAGGCCAGAAAAACTATAGAAAAAAAATTAATAAAACTGATACTTGGTTTTTTGAAAAGATACACAAAACTGGCAAATCTTTAGCTCAATGAGAGAGAGAAGACTCAAAATCAGAAACTAAAGAGGAGACATAGTAGCAGTTACCTCAGAAATTAAAAAATCTTAAGAGAGTATTATAAACAATTATATGGCAATGTATAAGACAACATAGAAAAAAATGGATAAATTCCTAGAAATATACAACCTATCAAAACTGAATCAAGAAGAAATAGAAAGCCTAAACAGACTAATAACAAATAAGGAGATTTAATCTGTAATCAAAAACCTCCCAACAGATAATCCCATGACCAAATGGCTTCATGGGTGAATTCTACCAAACATTCAAAGAAGAATAAACTCCAATCCTTCATAAATTCTTCCAAAAAATAGATGAGGGAACATTTCCAAACTCATTTTATGAGGCCAACATCACCCTGATATGAAAACCAGACAAGAACACCACAAGAAAATAAAACTAAGGGCAATATCTCTGATGATCGTAGATGTTAAAATGCTCAATACAATACTAGAAAACCAAACCTAACAGCACATTAAAAGGATCAAACACCATTACCAAGTGTAATTTATTCCTGGGATGCAAGGATGGTTCAGCATATATTGATACAAATCAACGTGAAACACCACATTAACGAAAATGAAAGAAAAAATCATATGATCATCTCGATAGATGTATAAAAAGCATTTGACAAAATTCACCCACCATTCATGATAAAAGCTCTCAACAAAACAGGTAAAGAAGGAACTGAACACAATGCAGACCATATATGAAAAGCCCACAGATAACATCGGAATCACTGGGAAAGAGCTGAAACCTTTTCCTCTAAGATTAGCAACAAAGCAATAATGTCCGCTCAGAAAATAAAAAGCATCAAAAAAAAAAAAAAAAGTAAAGTTGTCTCTGTTTGAAGATGGCATTATATATGTAAAAAAATGCTAAAGATTCAACAACAACAAAAAAAGTGTTAGGATAAACTAATTCAGTAAAGTTGAAGGAGGCATAAATCAACATACAAAAGTTTAGGAATCAACTTAACCAAAGAGATGAAAGACTTGTACATCAAAAGTTATAAAACACTGATGAAGGAAATTAAAGTAGACACAGATAAATATAAAGACATACAATATTCATGGATGGAAAAGATTAGTGTTGTTAAAATGTCCATCCTATCCAAAGTGATCTACAGATTCAATGCAATTCCTGTAAAATATCCAATGGCATTCTTTACAGAAATAGTAAAAGCAATCCTAAAATTCCTATGTAGCCACAAAGACCCCAAATAGCTGAAGCCATCTTGAGAAAGAAGAACAAACCTGGAGCCATCATACATCCTGATTAAAAAATATATTACAAAAGTAACATAATCAAAACAGTATAGCACTGGCATAAAACCAGGCATATTGCCAACGAAACAGAATAGAGAGGCCAGAAATAAACCCACACAGAGTCAACTAATCTATGACAAGGTGTCAAGAACACAAAATGGGAAAAGGATAACCTCTTTAATAAATGGTGCTGAGAAAACTGGATACTTAAATGAAGAAGAATAAACTGTGACCCTTATCTCACATCGTACACAAAAACTGGATCAAAGACTTAAACATAAGATCTAAAACTGGATAACTATAAGAAAACAGAGAAAATTCTTCTTGACATTGGTCTGCACAGTAATTTTTAAAAAATATGACACCACCAAAAACACCAGCAACAAAAGCAGAAATAGAAAAGTGGGATTTCAGCAAACTAAAAAGCTTTTGCACAGCAAAGAAAGCCATCAACAAGATGAAATGGTAACATATGCAATGGGAAAAAATATTTACAAACTATATATTTGTTAAGGGGTTAATATCCAAAATATATAAGGAACCTATACAACTCAATAGCAAAAACAAACAAACAAAAACCCAAATAATCCAACAGAAATCTAAATCCAACAATGGTCAAAGGGCTTGAATGCACATTTCTCAAAAGAAGACAACAGATATATGAAAATGTGCTCAACATCACTAATCATCAGGGAAATGAAAATTACAACACATATCACCTAATACCTGTTAGAATTGCTATCAAAAATCAAAGATAAGTATTGGTGAAGATGTACAGAAAAAGAAATCATAGTACAGTGTTGGTGAGAATGTAATTTGGCACAGCCATTATGGAAAACAGTGCAGATCCCTCTCAAAAAATTAAAAACAGAACCCCACTTTATAAGCTAGTAATGCCACTTCTGGGTATATATTCAAATTAAATGAAATCAGAATCTCAAAGAAATATCTGCACTCCCATGTTTATTGCAACATTATTCAAATTAGCCAAGACACGGTAACAACCTAAATGTCATCAATGGATGATGGATAAAGACAGACAGACACACACAGACACGCACACACAATGTATTATTACTCAGCCTTAACAAAGAAAGAAATTCTGCCGTGGAGGGTTTCTGGAGGACAGTATGCTAAGTGAAATAGGCCGGACACAGAAAGGCAATGCAGCATGATTTCTCATGTCTATTTCTCTTATCAGTACTATCTAAAATAGTCAAACTCATAGAAGCAGAGAGTAGAATGGTGGTTGCCAGGGGCTGGGGTAGGAGAAAATTGAGAGACATTGGGAAAGGGATGCAATGTGTTAGTTATGCAAAAAGAATAAGTTCTGGAGATCTAATGTACAACAATGTGCCTATATTTAACAATGTTTTACTATCAATATATACTTGAAATTTGCTAAAAGGGTAGATCTTAAATGTTCTCACCAGGAGGAATAGAAAAAAGACGTTACTATATGAAGTGATGGATAAATTAATTAGCATGGTTGTGGCGATGATTTCATAATGTATACTATACATGTATCAACACTTCAAGTTGTGTTCCTTAAATATATACAGTGTTGTCAAAATAAATTTTACCCAGATCCATTTGGTAATATAGAAGTCATTGGTGAATAAGGCAAAAACAGGTTAAAGGGAGTAGTAGGGCTGAAATCAGACTGAAGTGGACTGAAGAGTAAGTGAGACATGAGGGTGTGAAGATATAAAGTCCTTTGAGAGTTTTAGTGAAAAGGGGGAACAGAAAAATATGTCACTACATAGAAATCTAGAATCAAGGGAAGGAGCTTGTCTGAATTCTGGTAGAAGTAATATAACAGGCAAAAAGTTTGATAATGCAAGAGAAAGAAGAGATATCCAAGAAAGAGAAGTCCTTAAAAGGCAGGGTGGAATAGAACACATTTAGAGAGAATGGTCTTTGAAAAGAGCAGGAGCTCATCATCCTTGTAATGGGAAGAAATTTAAAAATTAAGTGTGGATACTGGTATATTCTAGACGCGATATAAAAGAGAGAGTTCTTTTTTAGTGGCTCCATTGCTCCTTTGTTCCCACTGAAGTTGAGGCAAATATAGTAGCAACTCAGAGTAGGAGTTTGAGGAGAAAGGAGGAGCTATGAAAGAGTTCATGTGGAGAGTGGAGAGAGAGCCCATTTGAAAATTATGGTAGAATTTCAATAGTTAGTGATTCTCACAGCAGTACTTAACTGCCTGTAAATCACAACTGTAACAATAATTGCTACAATATTGTAAACATCTACTATCACTGCACATATATTATCTCTTTTCGTTTAAACAACTTTGTGATATTGAAATCATTTTCCAGATTTTAGATGTAAGGAATTTAAAGCTTAGAAAGCTTATAAGTGACAGGGTGGTGAACTGAATTCAGCTCTATTTAATGAAAATCATATCACACCATAACAATGTAAGTTATAATATACCATAACAGGGTTTCTCAAACTTGAGTAATGCAGACACAATTTAAAGGGAAACAATTCTCATGGACTCCTAGCATATATTGAAATTATTTTATTTAAATATCTACAAACACAAAAATGAGAATAAACTCTATACTTACAGCTCTTATATAACTAGAAAACCATCTAAAATTTTAAAATTAGCAACAAAACTATAAGATCAAAAAAATTCCAGTATCAACAGTATTTAAAAGTGATACTTGTTAAAACTGATTCATTTATAATAAATTTAATAGTAAGTAATACAGTTTTGTGTAATATGTTTAATTTTTGTAAATCTTTTTACTTTGAACATGACTGTCACTTAAGTTGCCATCATTATCATTATTTTTCCTTTCTAACAATAGACTAATTTCTAACTACCAATCATTATTTTTAATACTTAATTTTCCACTAGTGCACTTAAAAATACAATACCAAAAATAATTAAAGAAAATGTCTTCTTTATATACTTACTATGCTTACAGCTAACAAACAGTTTTAGGATAATACTTATAAAGGTGACATATGTTTACCAGTTTTAGATCTTGTCCTGACTACTTGAGTGCAGGTACTTAATGGATGAATTATTTATTTTACTGACACAATTCTCCATTTCAAATACTGTGCTCTCAGGTCATTTGATCTTCTCCTGACACCAGACCATTTGTAAACTAAAATACAAATGCAGGCACTGAAATTGTGTAAAAACACCATTTATAAGGTAGTTATTCAAATGATCTAATGTTTGAGATATCAACCCAGTTGTCTCATCCCAGCTCAAGTCTGCAAAGCTTTCCCTAACAACATAATTGCTACACCCGCTTCAAGTGAGCACTCAGATTTGTGCTCAGTATTTTAAGTAAAGGCAATGAACATATTCATTTGAAAGAATACAGGGTTCCTATGGAATAATGGCAACTTCCTAAATCTAATGTCTTTACCCATCATACAACTACCACAGAGAGAAACAAACAAATAAAACTGCCCATAAACTATGTCAAAGCACAAACTGGGAGGCAAAGAATACAGTATAATTCAATACACATGTAAGTAAAGCAAATAACTGAAACTAGCACTCAGCTTTGAACTCCACTCAAGAGTAGACAGTCAGGTAGAGACTGTACAGAATAGAGGAGAGAACAGTGGGGTCCTAGCCCTGGTGGAATACAGATAAAACCAACCCCAGAGGGAGTCACATATTGAATGAGGGAAACCGTAAGAACAAGTCTGAGACTTTGAGGATCAGAGTTCTAGTCCCACTGTGTGGGACTCATGGCACCAATCTAGGGAAGTGTTATTTCTTAAGGCCTGTGAAGAAGGAAGCAGTGGAAATATGGCTCCTATGGAAAAAAAAATCACAAAATTAAAAGACATATCATCCCCTTCTTTCCTCACCCCTCCCCTTGGAAAAAATCTACTAAAGATTTTACAGCATCAAAAGAACAGGGTGCTCTTAACTAAGACATGTAGGAAACTACCAAAAGTTCAGAGTAACAGGCAGAATCATCTGTTACTGCTAATCCCAGAAAATGTAAGGCATTTAAAATAAATGACGAATGGCAGAAGCCATCCATACAAAGCTATTCTAAGAAAAAAATAAATGAAAACATTTTAGCTGATAAAAACCTCCATCAAATATGTAAACACAAAGCACCAAAAGTCTGAAACACAATATCCCAAGCTGAATTAAATATCTTTAAAGAAGCATTTGCAAATATTTTAAAAGGTTTTGAATTAAATATTTACATCTCTGAATGTTAATGGACAAAAAGGGAAGCTATGGAATGATAACTGAACTCATGAAGGAAACTGAAGAAGAACAAAAAATCATCTCTAAAATCAAGGCAAAATTTAAACTTTGTGCAAGAGAATAAGTACAACTTAAAATATAATAAGGAGAAATAAAAAGAAATATGAAAATATCCAAGAAAATGAAAATAAGGTAAAGGGAGGAGTAAAAAAAAAAAGATTATAGGGATGGTGATAAATATGGTAAGTAAGCGAAGCTCTAAAAAATTATTGGAGTCACTGATGAATGAAACAGAATATTTAAAAACATAACCCAAGAAACTTTACAGAAATAATAGAAAATCTAAATCTATATACCAAAAGAACCTTTAAAGATGAAAAATATGATCCTTTGGGCCTCCAGGCAAAAGAATTAGGTGATTTACAAAGGGAAAAAAATAAAACTGGCATCAAATATCTCAATAACAACAGAGAGCAAGAACATGGTGCAGGAGTACTTTCAAGTAACTCAGGAAAACAAAGCATAAACTGAAGATTTTTCAATTGAACCAAGTTGTCCATCAAGCATCAAAATTTAGAAAACAGTTTAAATATCAAAGACCTCATGGAATACTGTATTCACAAAATCTCCTGGTAAAATCTACTGCAGAACTAGCTTCATGCCATCAAGAGATGACTGACAAAAGGATGGGATTGTGTTCAATATATTTAAAGTAAATCTAATCTAAAACAATGGTACAGACATGGCTGGAAAACACATGTAAATAACACCATAAAAACAGGAGAGGAGAGGGAAAAGAGAACAAGGAAAGTTGAATAAGCACAATGACTGCCCACAGGAATGTGGACAAAGAATGTCACCTGACATTTCAGTAAATAAAGAATGTTGCCTGCTATTCCAGTAAACAACAAATGTTGCCCACTATCAAGCCATCAGCCACTGAAGCCGCCCATGATAATGTGCCCTGAAAGGAATCAGGATAGAGAAGAACAGGATACTGGCCATAGTTAAGATGCACATCTAAGGATTAATTTTAATGAGTCCAGACTTTTGCATCTTCCCATGCATAGAAAAGCACTAAAATCATGAACTTGAGATGTTGGGGGTGGGGGTTGTGAAGTGCAGTAATCTTTTGATGTTTGAACCACATGTTTGTTTGTTTGTTTTTTCAGCAAAAACTTTTGTGCAGGGCTTCCCTGGTGGCACAGTGGTTGAGAGTCCGCCTGCCAATGCAGGGGACATGGGTTCGTGCCCCGGTCCGGGAGGATACCACATGCCGTGGAGCGGCTGGGCCCGTGAGCCATGGCCGCTGAGCCTGCGTGTTCGGAGCCAAAAAAAAACACAAAAAAACAAAAAAAACCTTTTGTGCATCCTGGCCTCTTCAGAAAAGTACATGAGAGCTACCTGAGATTTCTCAAGGTACAGTCCTCTGTAAGGTACTGAATTAAACATAACTCACCACCTTTAGGTTGTGCTTTTTTCCCCCCGTCAACAGGTATGAAGTGGGAATCAAAATATATTCCTTTGAAGCTGACAAACTAAAGAATCCAAACCCAAATCAAAGTTCAAATGAGGAAAAGAGTACTAAAACTACCATTAAAAACAGGGATATTGGCTCGGTGCTTTGTGACAGCCTGGAGGGGTGGGATGGGGAGGGTGGGAGGGAGGGAGACGCAACAGGGAAGACATATGGGAACATATGTTTATGTATGACTGATTCACTTTGTTATAAAGCAGAAACTAACACACCATTGTAAAGCAATTATACCCCAATAAAGATGTTAAAAAAAAAATAAATAAAATAAAATAAAATTATCTATTACAGAGTCAAAAAAAAAAATATTACTATAAAGGAACAACAAGAAAATTCAAACTTGCCAATACAATGAAAGAAATTTTTTTTTATTTAATTAATTAATTTTTAACATCTTTATTAGAGTATAACTGCTTTACAATGTTGTGTTAGTTTCTGCTTTATAACAAAGTGAATCAGCCATACATATACACATATCCCCATCTCCCCTCCCTCTTGCATCTCTTTCCCACCCCCCCATCCCACCTCTCTAGGTGGTCACAAAGCACCGAGCTGATCTTGGTTGTACTATGCAGCTGCTTCCCACTAGCTATCTATTTTACATTGGGTAGTGTATATATGTCCATGCCATCTCTCACTTTGTCACAGCTTACCCTTCCGCCTCCCTGCAGCCTCAAGTCCATTCCCTACGGCTGTGTCTTTATCCCTGTCCTGCCCCTAGGTTCTTCAGAACCTTTTTTTTCAGATTCCATATATATGTGTTAGCATACGGTATTTGTTTTTCTCTATCTGACTTACTTCACTCTTCATGACAGACTCTAGGTCTATCCACCTCACTACAAATAACTCAATTTTGTTTCTTTTTATGGCTGAGTAATATTCCATTGTATATATGTGCCAAATCTTCTTTATCCATTCATCTGATGATGGACACTTAGGTTGCTTCCATGTCCTGCCTATTGTAAACAGAGGTGCAATGAACATTGTGGTACATGACTCTTTTTGAATTATGGTTTTCTCAGGGTATACGCCCAGTAGTGGGATTGATGGGTCATATGGCAGCTATATTTTTATTTTTTAAGGAACCTCCAGAGTGGATGTATCAGTTTACATTCCCACCAACAGGGAAAGAGGGTTCCCTTTTCTCCACACCCTCTCCAGCATTTACTGTTTGTAGATTTTTGATGATGGCCATTCTGCCTGCTGTGAGGTGATACCTCAGTGTAGTTTTGACTTGCATTTCTCTAATGATTAGTGATGTTGAGCATCCTTTCATGTGTTTGCTGGCAATCTGTATATCTTCTTTGGAGAAATGTCTATTTAGCTCTTCTGCCCATTTTTGGATCGGGTTGTATGTTTTTCTGATACTGAGCGGCATGAGCTGCTTATAAATTTTGGAGATTAATCCTTTGTCAGTTGCTTCATTTGCAAATACTTTCTCTCATTCTGAGGGTTGTCTTTTCATCTTGTTTATGGTTTCTTTTCCTGTTCAAAAGCTTTTAAGTTTCATTAGGTCCCATTTGTTTTTGTTTTTAATTCCATTTCTCTAGGAGGTGGGTCAAAAAGGATCTTGCTGTGATTTATGTCATAGCGTGTTCTGCCTATGCTTTCAAAAGTAAACTCAAAATGGATTAAAGACCTAAATGTAAGGTCAGACACTATAAAACTCTTAGAGGACAACAAAAGAAATTTAAAAGGAGTTTTAAAAAAGCATACCTCATAGAGAAGAAATATAATAAAATAGTATAAATCAATACAAACAGAAAAAAATGACAAAGTTGAGATCACATTT
Organism: Aethalodelphis obliquidens; assembly: GCF_003676395.1. Lineage (NCBI taxonomy): Eukaryota > Metazoa > Chordata > Mammalia > Artiodactyla > Delphinidae > Aethalodelphis > Aethalodelphis obliquidens. The sequence continues at coordinate 2,424,249 of NW_020837970.1, forward strand.
ATAACCCATCAGAGTAACTATAAATGAACTTAACTCACCTGTTTAAAAAAAAAAGACTTCAGGTTGATTCTCAAAAACTATGAAGCTCTACACTAAACAACAGACAAACCTACCACAAAGTAATCCACAAATACTAAGAATAAAGGGCAGTAAATGGTCAAATGTACACAAGGCCAATAATGATATCAGACATAAGGTAGAATTCATGCCAAAACAATAAAGTGAAACAAAAAATAATATTTTGTAACACCAAAAACCACAATTTATAATAAAGAGATAATAGTTACGAATCTATTTACAAAAAATAAAAAACCCACAGCAACAGCATTTATTAATAGAAACTACAGACATGCAAAAAGGAGCTGACAGAAGCACATCATAGATTTTAACATACTACTCTCAGCCTAACATGGGTCAAGTCAAGAAAAAAGAGAAATATAAAAGACTTAAATAATTATCATTAAGATAGATCTCATGGATATATATATATCAAACTTTATATCCTTAAAATGTATATTTTCTTAACCACACATGAGACATTTATGAAAATCTAATCCCAAAAATGTCTCAATTAGTTTCACAAAATAGATAGAAACATTATCTTATCAAAATGAGATAAAATTAAGAATTAGTAAGAATTTCTTTTTTTTTTTGTGGTACGCGGGCCTCTCACTGCTGTGGCCTCTCCTGTTGCGGAGCACAGGCTCCAGACGTGCAGGCTCAGTGGCCATGGCTCACAGGCCTAGCCACTCCGCAGCATGTAGGATCTTCCCGGACCAGGGCATGAACCCACGTCCCCTGCATCGGCAGGCAGACACTCAACCACTGCGCCACCAGGGAAGCCCAGTAAGAAATTTTTAAATGTTCTTTCTCAAAATTGAAAACCTCCCTATCAATCAATTTGTTGAATAGGGAAAGGCACACCAAAATAGACAATTCTGAAATTAATTATGATGAAGGCACTCCACGTCAGTATCCATGGGACAAAATATACGCATTGATCAAAGAAAAAATTTAAATGAAAATAAATTAAACAAAAGACTCCAAATAGCCAAAGCAATCTTGAAAAAGAAAAAGGGAGCTGGAAGAATCAGTTTCCTGGACTTCAGACTATACTACAAAGCTATAGTAATCAAGACAGTATGGTACTGGCACAAAAACAGAAATATAGATCAATGGAGCAGGATAGATAGCCCAGAGATAAACCCATGCACATATGGTCACCTTATCTTTGATAGAGGAGGCAAAAATATATGGTGGAGAAAAGACAGCCTTTTCAATAAGTGGGGCTGGGAAAACTGGACAGCTACATGTAAAAGAATGAAATTAGAACACTCCCTAACACCATACACAAAAATAAACTCAAAATGGATTATAGACCTAAATGTAAGGCCAGACACTATCAAACTTTTGAGGAAATCATAGGTAGAACACTCTATGACATAAATCACAGCAAGATCCTTTTTGACCCATCTCCTAGAGAAATGGAAGTAAAAACAAAAATAAACAAATGGGACCTAATGAAACTTCAAAGCTTTTGCACAGCAAAGGAAACCATAAGCAAGATGAAAAGGTAACCCTCAGAATGGGAGAAAATATTTGCAAATGAAGCAACTGACAAAGGATTAATCTCCAAAATTTATAAGCAGCTCATGCAGTTCAATATCAAAAAAACAAACAACCCAATCCAAAAATGGGCAGAAGACCTAAATAGACATTTCTCCAAAGAAGATATACAGATTGCCAACAAACACATGAAAGGATGCTCAACATCTTTAATCATTAGAGAAATGCAAATCAAAACTACAATGAGATATCATCCCACACCAGTCAGAATGGACATCATCTAAAAGTCTACAAACAATAAATGCTGGAGAGGGTGTGGAGAAAAGGGAACTCTCTTGCACTGTTGGTGGGAATGTAAATTGATACAGCCACTATGGAAAACAATATGGAGTTTTCTTAAAAAACTACATTTAGAACTACCATGTGACCCAGCAATCTCACTACTGGGCATATACCCTGAGAAAACCATAATTCATAAAGAGTCATGTACCACAATGTTCACTGCAGCTCTATTTACTATAGCTAGGACATGGAAGCAAGCTAAGTGTCCATCAACACATGAACGGATAAAGAAGATGTGGCACATATATACAATGGAACATTACTCAGCCATAAAAAGAAACAAAACTGAATTATCTGTAGTGAGATGGATGGACCTAGAGTCTGTCATACAGAGTGAAGTAAGTCACATAGAGAAAAACAAATACTGTACGCTAACACATACATATGGAATCTAAAATCAAACAAAAAATGGTCATGGGGCAAGATGGGAATAAAGATGCAGACCTACTAGAGAATGCACTTGAGGAGATGGGGAGGGGGAAGGGTAAAATGGGACAAAGTGACAGAGTGGCATGGACATATATACACTACCAAATGTAAAATAGATAGCTAGTGGGAAGTAGCCGCATAGCACAGGGAGATCAGCTTGGTACTTTGTGACCACCTAGAGAGGTGGGATTCAGAGGGTGGGAGGGAGGGAGACTCAAGAGGGAAGAGATATGGGGATATATGCATATGTATAACTGATTCACTTTGTTATAAAGCAGAAACTAACACACCATTGTAAAGCAATTATACTCCAATAAAGATGTTAAGAAAAAAAAAAGACAAATGAGAATAATTTAAAATCTCAACTCAAAATAATTGTTAAAGAAGAAAAAAGTCAATCAAGGGAAAGCATTATAAAAGGAAAATGTGAGATAAAAGTATAAAACTAAAATAGATATAATACATCAAAGCATTGCTTCCTGGAAAAAAAGTAAAATATATAAATCAATCAATAAGAAAGTGAAAAGTATTGAATATAAAAACAGCAAATAAAAATAAGAGAAAAATAATAATTGAATCCTTTTAACCATAAATGATTATTTTGTAGAACACTGTACAAATAAATTTAGAAATCTAAGTTCAGTACTGTATAACAGAACTCTGCAATGATAGAAATGTCCTACAGCTGCACCATCCAGTAGCCATATGTGTCTACCAAACACTTTATACTTAAATGTGGCTAGTATGACTGAAGAACTAAAATTATATTTAATTTAATTATAATTAATTTAAATATGTATAGCCTCACACAGATAGCAACTATGATATCAGAAAGCAAATAAGGTGATAAAAATGAAATTTTTCTAAGAAAATGCAATTTATCAAACTAAATTCAATAGAGATTTTTTAAATCTACAAACCAATTCTATAGAAAAATAAAATTATCAAAAAAATCTCTCCCTACTTCTCTCACTCTGACATTCATACACAGAGAGCATCATGCCCAGATACTTTACACAGAAGAATTTACACCAAACAATCAAAAACTGAATACTTCCAACTCTAAGTTACTTCTAAGAATTTCTACACTATTTTCCCCAATTTTCTTGAGATATGATGGACACACAACAACGCATAAGTGTAATGTGTAAAAAATGTTGATTTGATATATTTATGTATTGCAATATGATGTACCACCACAATATTAACTAATATCTGTCATGTCAATTACCATTTCTTTTTTGTGGGGAAAACATTTAAGATCTACTCTCTTAGCAACTTTCAAGCATATACTACAGTAATAATATAACCACAATGTTGTGCATTAGGTTGCCAGAATTTATGCATCTTCTAACTGGTAGTTTGTACCCTTTGACCTATGTTGCCCTATTTCCCCCACCCCCCAATTTTGGGTAACCTTCATTCTACTCTATGTTTCTATGAGTTCAGCTTTTTTAGAATTCCACATGTAAGTGATATCATACATTATTTGTATTTCTGTGTCTGACTTATTTACCTTAGCATAATGTCCTCTAGGACCATACATGTTGTCACAAACGGCAGGATTTCCATCCTTCTTGTGGGTGAATATAGTATATCATTGAGTATATAGTATAACATCTTTACCCTTTCATTTACTGACAGACACTTTCGTTGTTTCCATATCTTGGCTATTGTGAAAAATGCTGGGAATGCAAATATCTCTTTGAGACCCTGTTTTTATTACCTTTGGATATACACCCGAAGTAATATTGCTAGATCATATGGTCGTTCTACCTTTATTTTTTGAGGCACCTGCACACTGTTTTCCATAGTGGCTGCATCACTTTACATTCTCACCAACAGCTCATGAGGATTCCCTCTTCTCCACATCCTCACCAACACTTGTTCTCTTGGGTTTTTAACAATGCAATTCTAATAGGTGTGAGGTGATAGCTCATTGTGGTATTTTTTTTTACCATCTTTATTGAAGTATAATTGCTTTACAATGGTGTGTTAGTTTCTGTTTTATAACAAAGTGAATCAGCTATACATATACATATGTTCCCATATCTCTTCCCTCTTGTGTCACCCTCCCTCCCACCCTCCCTATCCCACATATCTAGGTGGTCACAAAGCACCGACCTGATCTCCCTGTGCTATGCGGCTGCTTCCCACTAGCTATCTATTTTACGTTTGGTAGTGTATATATGTCCATGCCACTCTCTATGTCACAGCTTACCCTTCCTGCTCCCCATATCTTCAAGTCCATTCTCTAGTAGGTCTGTGTCTTTATTCTCGTCTTGCCCCTAGGTTCTTCATGACTTTTTTTTTCCTTAGATTCCATATATATGTACTAGCATATGGTATTTGTTTTTCTCTTTCTGACTTACTTCACTCTGTATGACAGACTCCAGGTCCATCAACCTCACTACAAATAACTCAATTTCATTCCGTTTTACAGCTGAGTAATATTCCATTGTATTTATGTGCCAAGTCTTCCTTATCCATTCATCTGTTGATGGACACTTCAGTTGCTTCCATGTCCTGGCTATTGTAAATAGTGCTGCAATGAACATTTTGGTACATGACTCTTTTTGAATTATGGTTTTCTCAGGGTATATGCCCAGTAGTGAGACTGCTGGGTCATATGGTAGTTGTATTTGGAACTATTTTGCATGCACTTTAGGACACAGCAAATATGTTGATGCTGAGAAGCAAGATTTTCAATATGGAAGAAGAAAATATTAAATGAGGAATTATGTATACACACACACACAAACACTTCCTAGCTCTGTTCACTGAAAGTACACAGTAAAGATACTTCAACACAAATGAGTACTTGTAGCTACGAGAGCTGGTTTTCTAAATACCATTCATTACTAGAAGAAAAGTGGGCTCCTTGGAGAAATTTTTTTTTCCAGGTCTGAGAAAAGAAAGAAAAGAACAACGTATTACCCAAAAAGGAAGGAGGTGGTCAAAGACTAAAGGAGACCTGTCAAAATCACAGAAGCTGTTGTTCCTATTGGACAAATTGGGACAATCTGAGCATCAAAAGGAATAATTATCATAATGGATTATTTCACACTAAATAAAAAAAGAGTCCATGTGCTACAATGACAGACACACACACACACACACGCACACTCTACAAGGGAAGGGAAAGCTCTTCAGCTTCATCTACAACAAAGGTCATCAAATTGCCTCCCATGGCTTATATCCTGCTATAGGCTGTTTTTGCGCAGACCATGAGCTAAGAATATTTTTTTCCATTAAAAAAAAGAAAAAAATAATACGCCACAGAGAACATATGTGACCCACAAAGCCTGAAATATTTACTGTATGGCTCTTTACAGAAAAAAAAAAAAAGTATAGACCTCTGATCTAGAAGAATGACTGAATTAAATAATTACCATTTTGTAACCATCAATGTAATGCAAGATGCAGGAAAGAAACTAATCCTAAAACCATAGGCTAAAATTTGCTAAAGACAAAACAACAAAAAAGGATACTCATAGATTCTCCAATTGTTATTCAACAGATTTAATTACAAAGTAGAAACCTACATTAAAACGAATAACTTCACCATTATTAGGACAAACTGACATGAAGTTCCTGGTGTGATAAAATGGTAAATATATAAAAATGGCAAATTTTTCCAAAATATTTTAACCACAACCTGATCCAAAGGAAACGATTAGACAAATCCAGTTTGAAGAATATTCCACCATACAGATATTTGATCTAGTATTATCAAAAATGTCAATGTTTTAGAAGGCAGAGAAAAAAAAAGGCAGAGTATGAGTTATATTCTAGATTAAAGGGATTAGACACATGGCAAGAAAATCCAATATGTGCTCCCTGAGATTACAGACATTTGACCCTGTCCAAAATGCCCATTTAGACATTTGCTTTCCACCAAAAGGTCCTTGAAATTTCTTCCTATCAAAAATATCCATGAGCATATTTGGTCCATGTCCAATGACCCTTGATATTTGGTCCTGTCAAAAGTTTCCACGCTTAGAAAATGTCACTGGGTTCAAATATATCTCATTGTGTTGTGGCTTTAAGGCCAGAGTAACCCTTCTTGCCTCAGTAGACTAGCGCATGGAGTTAGGTAGATGGATCAGGCTTCAAATCTTGCAAAAGAGTGGAATTTATATTAACTAAGCCTTCCAAGGAAGAGTCCTAAAGATAGAGAAGGATGGAATCTCGTGATGCGTGGTGCATTAACGTGTGACTGGGCATTTGGTTGGATGTGGCTGAGACATTCAATAAGGGTGGAGTTTGAAAGGAGGAGTTTGGTCAAGCCTCTATGTAAAACAGGCAATGAACACATTGACATAAACAGATTTTTCAGTGATGGTACCTTCAAGCCAGCACAACACAGTTCACTCAGTTACTTACTGGGCACAGTGTAGTATTGGGTTACACTACACCATTGATTTATACATTAACAATGAAAAGACTAGAACCACATGTAGATACATATAGAATGAAGTACTTGCATTTGTATGGGAATTAAATCTCTACATTAACTCTTCATTGTGCATGAGGGACTTGACATTGCAAATATGAATGCAATTCAACTACTCCTAATAGATGCACAAGTAAAAGGATGCTTATTTCACTTTTCACAATCACTGTGGTGCAAAAATCTTCTTTGGGTCTATCATGTGAGTATATGACAATGGAAAATAACATCTATAATGTGCATCCATGTTGTTTGGACTTCATCTGTGTCTGTGGAAGATTCAAATGAAAATTTGACTATATTGTAGAGAAGGGAGAAGAAAATTTAGATGACTTAATGTATTATGTTAAGAGAGTGTATGTCCATGGAAGGCATGGCAGGAGCAGAAGACAAACAGAGGTTCCAAGATTTCCATCAGAAACTTGGAATGTTTATAAATTAGAGCTGGATGGCAATCACAGGACAAACAATGCAGTGGAAGGTTGGTACAGCAAATTTCAAAAGCTGATGGAAGTGCAGCATCCTTGGAGATTTATTGAAGTGTTAAAATATGAACAAGTTATTACTAGGTGCTTAATGATACGCTCAAATATGGCCATCAACTTTAGGACAATACTGACAAAAAGAAATCTGTATAACCGAAACTGTTAACAGTACAGGGGAGGAAGAATTTTCTTCTACCCTTATAGGTTCTTTTGTTTGGCCTAATAATCAAATTGACATAAGATCGATAAACAAGAGAAAATCAAATTTAATTTTGTACATACAGAGGCCCCTTAGCTATGGGACCTAAGATGTGACTAAAGCATGCTGTTCACCTACCTTTTCAGACAAAATCAATTATTTGTGAAGATTTGGCAAGACAAAGGAGTTTTTGTTTGGGGTAGCAAATTAATGAAGAGTAACTACGTTTATGTATATAGTTTCCTCAGCCTCAAACTCCCTATCTCCAGCCTTCCATCCTCCTGGCACAGGAAGGATACCTTCCCATGAAAGCTTTGTTTTCCACTTCCAGGGAAACAAAGGAGGGTATGAGTGTTCTTGTGCCAGCTATTTCTCAAGTAACTTTAATTCAAAATAATCAATGTGCCACTTTGGCATATTTGGGGGTGGCCTGCCCTGAGCCCCATCAGCAGATATAATAGAGAACGTTTTGGACAGGACCAAATACAAAGGACTATTTGGCATGGACCAAATGTCTCAACAGATGTCTGGGACAGGTCCAAATGTCCTACAAGGGATCCCCAATTGATATAAAGAATATTTAGGAACAAACAGAGACATTTACTTTAGACTGTACGTTACATAATACCAATTATCAGTGGCAAATGTCTTTTCTGGGATTGTTGTTGTAGTTACATAGGAAAATGTCTTTGTTCTTAGGAAAAAGACCTGAAGTACTTCGGGGTGAAGTGTCTTGATGCCTGCAACTTACTTTCAAGTAATGCAGCCCCCCAAAACATGTGTGTGTGTGTGGAGAGAGGAAGAGATAAAAAGAAGCAAATGCCAGAAAATGTTAGTAATTACTGGGCATAGGTAAAGGGTATATGTATCCTATTGCACTACTTTTTCAACTTTTCTGTGGGTTCAAGTTTTATTAAAAGTTGGGAAATTTTGAAAGGCATTTGTTTGCTAAGTGAACATGGTTTTCAAATTTATCTGCTAAATTTTAATTTCCTGCAGTTTTTTGTGTTCTCATACCACCTGGTTGCTGCATGACTAAAATAAACCCAGCCACAAAAGAGAAACAAGCTAAAAATTGTTTGACACAAAAGCCAAACAATTTTTTCCACCGAGTAGGAAAAAAGAATCACCATCATTAAACTTATTGGCAAGTTATATTCTTATAAATTTTTATTCTCCTAATTCCATATAACTATTTATTGCTTTGTGTCAGCATCTACTAAAAGGGAGGAACAAACAGGCAAAATTTATGCCCAATTACACTCTGGCAATTTTTTTTATCTCTAAGAGTAACAATATGCCAAACATTAAAAAAAGAAGATACAGGAGGTATTTTTTCATAATTTACAAGACAGGAAATCACATTATCTCCTTCTATTACATGGTTAAGTATTGTAAAAAACATATATTCAGGTTGATAGTTCTAATAGACAGCTATACAAGGTGTATAAGCAATCCTGTGATCCCTCATCATTACAATCACCCCAGTCTCAAATGGAACAAAAATGACACATGTAGAAAGGTGCAGAAGACCAAAGTTACAGCTTTAGCTTGCTTCTAAATAGATCAATATTTGGGGGTAAATCACTTTCCTTCTCTGAACTTCCATTTCATCTGTAAAATGAGGCACTTGAACTTGAATTAAGATTGTTAAAACTGTAGAATCAAGGGCCATTTTTTTTCAAGGACTAGGTGGAGAGGAGCCAATTTTAAATAATCATTTTATAAGAAATAAAAACTCAATCTGAGGTAGATATTATTCCTTAGAACCCAATGAGGCAGAGAAGGGAGGAGGCCAGAATGTACATGAAACTGATGAGCCTGAGGGAGTCACTCCCTTCTAGACTGGGGGCTACATTCTCTGGGGAGGACCACTGGAGCAGAAGACCACCCTGTTCTGAGTGAGGGATGGCCCCAGAGGAAGGCTGGAAGTTAGATTGGGTGAGCAAGGTGGCCTCTGACTTTTGTTTGATATGACCGCTCTACCCAGAGCCACCAAAAATCCTTATATATTTGATGTGGTTAAAAAATTTTTAATTATGAATTCTAGAAATAAAAAATATTTTGAAATGAGGTAGCAACAGAAGTGTAAAACGCCCCCACAAAGAGGAAAGAAGTAACCCTGAAGAAGTCAGAAATGAAAAAAAAGAAAAAAAAAAGGAAAAAAAAAAAGAAAAAAACATACAAATAAAAACTGAGCTCAACTAAAATTAGAGTTTTAAGGAAGTTTTGCCTGAACTTTTGAGGATATGTTGCCTCCAAGTGATGTATGAGGTAATTCAAACACAGTTAAGACCTTAGGTGAGCAGAATCCTTGGGAAATGGATTAGCTGATTAATCAATTTCAAAAACTTGTCAATCTCTCAACTCTTCACAATTTAAAATTTTTTTTTCTAAATAAGAACAGTCTCCTGAACATTACTGAATCTTCCTTTGATCATTTTAGATCCTTCAGTACCACCAAGTCACTATTTTAAACATCATTACTCTGTACAGGGACTGAAGATATGGGATTTGCTAACATTGGACTGAATCCATTTAGGCTCAGGCATCCCTGCAAGATGCTTTTCTGGAGAGAGATAGATCATGAATATGAACTATTTTCTCACTCTTTGCCTCCTTCTCATGAAATACAAATGTGGCCAAAAAAAAAAAAAGAGAAAATTTCTGTTAATTGAGGCTTTTGATTAGTTTGAGTTCCTAAGACCGTACTCTTTCAACAGAGCAATTAGAGCAACATTTCTTGCCCATATATTTTCAAGAAAGTTCCTCAAGCTTCTAACTGACAGTTCATTTTTTAAACTCTTATGAATTTGGAAGCAGAAATTCAACTCACAATTGAACTTCCTTAAGTTTGCAGACACAGTGTTTCAAATTCTAATTCTACTGTGGAGCAAACCTAGATTGAAAAATTTAGGACAAAAAAAGTACATCATTTACACTGGGTAACTGTATCCATAAACAGAGTTTTTGAAACACAATAGCAAGTTCTATTAAAGATGTTTATGTTCCTGGGAACATTTCCTTGCATTCCTCAACTGGATTATTTGTACACAGATCAGTGTTCACAAACTTTCAACTGACATTAATTTCAATACTGTAAAAAAAAAATCTCTAAATATATAAAAATTATTACTTTAAGAATAAATTTGATTCTGAATTAGTGTCTGATTTTGAGTCTTGAAAGTAAGATACCAACTTGCTCAAATTCTTTGTTTAAAAAAAATATGAAAATGCCATGTGAACAGGCAACTGATAAGAGTAGACCATACCTCCCTGGGATGCTTCACAGAAGCACTATTCATGGGGATTATGGATAGCAGTTCTGAAAGCAGGAAAGCAGAACAAAATTTTCAAGGTTACGTTCAAGATAAACTCTGTTATGGAGAGAGGAGGCATGCATGAACCAAATACAGTAGTCTTGACCCCCCTTATTTGTGGTTTCCCTTTCCACAGTTTCAGTTACCCACTGTCAACCATGGTTTGAAAATATCAAATGGAATATTCCAGAAGTAAACAATTCATAAGTTTTAAATCACGTGCTGTTCTGAGTAGCATGATGAAATCTGTCCCACCCGGATGTGACAGTGTATCTATGAGATCTGTGACAGTGTATCTAATGAGATTCCCTCTTCCCCAGTCAGCCCCTACCCAAGGACTGGTTGATATGGGGACATAAGGGCTTAACTTCTCCCCCAGAAAGGAACAACTCTGAAGGGGCTTTCCCAGCTTCAGACCTGAGTCCTTACTATGACCACATCACAGCCCAAATCTTCCTAGTTCCCTTGCCTCAACTGGAGTTGATCCCAAGACTGCTCCCTCATCAACTTCCTGCACCCTTATTTCCACCTTAGCATCTGCTTCCTTGGGCAAACCATCTACAACAATAATCTTTTCCTAAGGAAGCTGTTATGAACACTTGCCAGATTAAAAGAAGAAAAAAATAATCTCACTATTTTATTTAGGCCATATTTTTTTCTATATCCTTGCAGTATTTTTTCTTTCTCCTCTTAAGGTCTTTCAAGGAGCAAAGAAAATTTTCCCCTCAAGTGTATTTATAGTCTAACAAGAGCTGCACTGTATAAGATTATTTTTTAAATAATCCTTGATTCCACCAACATAGTCACATACTTAAGGGAGCTAAAGAACCAAGACAAATAGGATTAAAAGAACCTGATTATGGAATAAAGTATTTTGGATTTTGTGTCAAAGTAATTGCCGAAACGTTTATGGTACATAATTGACACATAACCTTAAACTGACCCAATGTATCAGCAATCAAGTGACTTTTATACTAGGGTCAATTTTAGTACCATTTGCTAGCCCTTCTTTCTTCTTTTCTCCTGTCTTGCCTCATCTCTCCATCTCGAGAATCTGTTTCAAGCCTGAAATCCTCGTAACTGCTCTCCTAACATGTCACTGTTTATTTCTGAAAACTGATAACCACTCTGGACCTGCCAGACTGCTCCATTAGCTCTCTGCTGACTTGAAATGCCCGCTGCCCAGACCTGCAGTATCCAGCAGTGTCCAGTACCTGCCTTAATTAAACACCTTGCCCTGGCCAAATATATTTCTTCTTCATTGTAATACAGAGGAGTCATAACTTCCTCCAGGTTAGGTTCTAACACTAAGCGGCAAGGCGGAAAACTCGTTATCATTACCCTTGAAAATCCCATAAAATTGGGGGGTGGGGGGAAGTATCTCAATAAGTGAATCACTGCCGTTTCTTCTTCTAGCCTTTGAGTCAATCATTCTGAAGTGTGTGGCATTCATTTAAGTAGATACTTTATCCCCTTAAAACAGTACCATGATTAAACACTAAAGTTCCACTTAGTTTAGCAAGATGCTGACTCTAAAAGGTATAAGAAACTTAAGAACCACTGAGGGAAAGACCATTTGTGCTTATTGAGGGAAATTACTGGTGTACTCACTCACACAATGTAATGATTATTTTTCTTTAATTTTCTTTTCTTTCTTGGTTCATTTTTTTTGATGATTATATGCACTTGAATTCTTGTAAATGAAATGCATGCATCCTGACATCAACAGAATAGCCAGGAGATAAACTCACCCTAGTAGCTGTCAGACTCTCACCCATGCAAATGCAGCATTTTGCTGAAAGCTTATTCTTGAACCTCTTTCACGTGACTATTTCAGGTCTTCCAGATTATCTCAATTTATATATTTCCACCCACGTATGTAATTCTACTCATTCCAATTCAACTTTAGCCAATGTCTGGTTTTTAAATTTTCTATTCTATAAAAGCATTGACACCCCTCCCCCACCCCCACCAAAGGAAACTGAGATCCATATAGCTACTGGATAATCACACAGAAGAGAAAAATAAACCGAACACTGCATTAACATAAACATATTAGCTTTTTACAAGTCAGATCAACCTTAGCAGTGAATCTCACAACCCATCTCTTGGTTCACCAATATTGTAAGCAAATCCATCCCTGTGGGGCAGATTTTAAATATAAGAGAAATTAACACAGTTGCACTAATGCAATCACAATGTCAATAATTTATCATGTGAGAAAAGAAATTGGTAAACCACATTTTAATTATATGGGTTCATCCTGACATATGACTTACGTGACATTCTAAAATTTTTTCACTTAATAATCTGGGCAAGATGGTTTTAATAAATTATAAACAAATAATTACAGTTGCATCCTTTTCTCTCAGAAATATTCTTTCCTATCTTATTGGACAGTTGTAAAAATATCTCCTGGGGTCAGATATATTCATGCCCTCCAAATATGCCAAGTTATGTAAGTGTTTTTAAATCATGTTAGTTCAATATGTTACCAAAGAGAGAACAAGTTACACAATAAACAAGTATATATCTGAAAGCATTACTATATGTTCATAAATTTCATATTTGCTCCAAAGTTACAATAAATGGAGAGGTAGTAAGGCTTCTGGGAAGGTGGCAGAAGAGTAGGATGTGGAGATCACCTTTCTCCCCAAAGATACACCAGAAATACATCTACACGTGGAACAACTCCTACAGAACACCCACTGAACGCTGGCAGAAGACCTCAGACCTCCCAAAAGGCAAGAAACTCCCCACGTACCTGGGTAGGGCAAAAGAAAACAGAATAAACAGAGACGAAAGGATAGGGACGGGACCTGCACCAGTGGGAGGGAGCCGTGAAGGAGGAAAGGTTTCCACACACTAGAAAACCACTTTGCGGGCAGAGACTGTGGGAGGCTGAGGGGGAAAGCTTCGGAGCTGCGGAGGAGAGCACAGCTACAGGGGTGCGGAGGGCAAAGCGGAGCGATTCCCGCACAGAGGATCGGTGCCGACCGGCACTCACCAGCCCAAGAGGCTTGTCAGCTCACCCACCGGGGCGGGCGGGGCTGGGAGCTGAGGCTCAGGCTTCGGTTGGAGCTCTGGGAGAAGACTGCAGTTGGCGGCGTGAACACAGCCTGCAGGAGGTTAGTGCACCACGGCTAGCCGGGAGGGAGTCCGGGGAAAAGTCTGGACCTGCCAAAGAGGCAAGAGACTTTTTCTTCCCTCTTTGTTTCCTGGTGCGCGAGGAGGGGGATTAAGAGCGCTGCTTAAAGGAGTTCCAGAGACGGTCCCGAGCTGCGGCTATCAGCAAGGACCCCAGAGATGGGCATGAGACGCTAAGGCTGCTGCTGCTGCCACCAAGAAGCCTGTGTGCGAGCACAGGTCACTATCCACACCCCTCTTCCGGGGAGCCTGTGCAGCCCGCCACTGCCAGGGTCTCGGGATCCAGGGACAACTTCCCTGGGAGAACGCACGGTGCACCTCAGGCTGGTGCAATGTCCTGCCGGCCTCTGCCGCCACAGGCTCACCTGGCACTCCATGCCCCTCCACCAGGAAGCCTACACAACCCACTGAAGCAACCTTAGCCACTGGGGACAGACACCGAAAACAACGGGAACTACGAACCTGCAGCCTGCAAAAAGGAGACCCCAAACACAGTAAGATAAGCAAAATGAGAAGACAGAAAAACACACAGCAGATGAAGGAGCAAGATAAAAACCCACCAGACCTAACAAATGAAGAGGAAATAGGCAGTCGACCTGAAAAAGAATTCAGAATAATGATAGTAAATATAATCCAAAATATTGGAAATAGAATAGACAAAATGAAAGAAACATTTAACAAGGACCTAGAAGAACTAAAGATGAAACAAGCAATGATGAACAACACAATAAATGAAATTAAAAATACTCTAGATGGGATCAATAGCAGAATAACTGAGGCAGAAGAACGGATAAGTGACCTGGAAGATAAAATAGTGGAAATAACTACTGCAGAGCAGAATAAAGAATGAAAAGAACTGGGGACAGTCTCAGAGACCTCTGGGACAACATTAAACACACGAACATTTGAATTATAGGGGTTCCAGAAGAAGAAGAGAAAAAGAAAGGGACTGAGAAAATATTTGAAGAGATTATAGTTGAAAACTTCCCTAATATGGGAAAGAAAATAGTTAATCAAGTCCAGGAAGCACAGAGGTCCCATACAGGATAAATCCAAGGAGAAATATGCCAAGACACATATTAATCAAACTGTCAAAATTTAAATACAAAGAAAACATATTAAAAGCAGCAAGGGAAAAACAACAAATAACACACAAGGGAATCCCCATAAGGTTAATTACTGATCTTTCAGTTTATAGCAATACAATCCTACCTTACGAAACAGGAAACATCTCGAATAAATAACCTAACCTTGCACCTAAAGCAATTAGAGAAAGAAGAACAAAAAAACCCCAAAGTTAGCAGAAGGAAAGAAATCATAAAAATCAGATCAGAAATAAATGAAAAAGAAATGAAGGAAACGATAGCAAAGATCAATAAAACTAAAAGCTGGTTCTTTGAGAAGATAAACAAAATTGATAAACCATTAGCCAGACTCATCAAGAAAACAAAGGAGAAGACTCAAATCAATAGAATTAGAAATGAAAAAGGAGTAATAACAACTGACACTGCAGAAATACAAAAGATCATGAGAGATTACTACAAGCAACTCCATGCCAGTAACATGGACAACCTGGAAGATATGGACAAATTCTTAGAAACACACAACCTGCCAAGACTGAATCAGGAAGAAATAGAAAATATGAACAGACCAATCACAAGCACTGAAATTGAAACTGATTAAAAATCTTCCAACAAACAAAAGCCCAGGACCAGATGGCTGCACAGGCGAATTCTATCAAATATTTAGAGAAGAGCTAACACCTATCCTTCTCAAACTGTTCCAAAATATAGCAGAGGGAGGAACACTCCCCAACTCATTCTACGAGGCCACCGTCACCTTATACCAATACCAGACAAAGATGTAACAAAGAAAGAAAACTACAGGCCAATATCACTGATGAACATAGAGGCAAAAATCCTCAACAAAATACTAGCAAACAGAATCCAACAGCACATTAAAAGGATCATACACCATGATCAAGTGGGGTTTATTCCAGGAATGCAAGGATTCTTCAATATAAACAAATCAATCAACGTGATACACCATATTAACAAATTGAAGGAGAAAAACCATATGATCATCTCAATAGATGCAGAGAAACCTTTTGACAAAATTCAACCCCCATTTATGATAAACACCCTGCAGAAAGTAGGCATAGAGGGAACTTTCTTCAACATAATAAAGGCCATATATGACAAACCCACAGCCAACATCGTCCTCAATGGTGAAAAACTGAAAGCATTTCCACCTAGATCAGGAACAAGACAAGGATGTCCACTCTCACCACTCTTATTCAACATAGTTTTGGAAGTTTTAGCCACAGCAATCAGAGAAGAAAAGGAAATAAAAGGAATCCAAATCGGAAAAGAAGTTTAAAAGTGTCTCTGTTTGCAGATGACATGATACTATACATAGAGAATCCTAAAGATGCTACCAGCAAACTACTAGAGCTAATCAATGAATTTGGTAAAGTAGCAGGATACAAAATTAATGCACAGAAATCTCTGGCATTCCTATACACTAATAATGAAAAATCTGAAAGTGAAATCAAGAAAACACTCCCATTTACCACTGCAACAAAAAGAATAAAATATCTAGGAATAAACCTACCTAAGGAGACAGAAGACCTGTATGCAGAAAATTATAAGACAATGATGAAAGAAATTAAAGATGATACAAATAGATGGAGAGTTATACCATGTTCTTGGATTGGAAGAATCAACATTGTGAAAATGACTCTACTACCCAAAGCAATCTACAGATTCAATGCAGTCCCTATCAAACTACCACTGGCATTTTTCACAGAAACAGAACAAAAAAATTCACCATTTGTATGGAAACACAAAAGACCCCAAATAGCCAAAGCAATCTTGAGAACAAAAAACAGAGCTGGAGGAATCAGGCTCCCTGACTTCAGATTATACCACAAAGCTACAGTAATGAAGACAGTATGGTACTGGCACAAAAACAGACAGATCAATGGAACATGATAGAAATCCCAGAGATAAACCCACGCACATATCGTCACCTTATCTTTGATAAAGGAGGCAGGAATGTACAATGGAGAAAGGACAGCCTCTTCAATAAGTGGTGCTGGGAAAATTGGACAGCTACATGTAAAAGTATGAGATTAGATCACTCCCTAACACCATACATAAAAATAAGCTCATAATGGATTAAAGACCTAAATGTAAGGCCAGAAACTATCAAACTCTTAGAAGAAAACATAGGCAGAACACTCTATGATATAAATCACAGCAAGATCCTTTTTGACCCACTTCCTAGAGAAATGGAAATAGAACAAAAATACACAAATGGGACCTAATGAAACTTCAAAGCCTTTGCACAGCAAAGGAAACCATAAACAAGACCAAAAGAAAACCCTCAGAATGGGAGGAAATATTTGCAAATGAAGCAACTGACAAAGGATTAACTTCCAAAATTTACAAGCAGCTCATGCAGCTCAATATCAAAAAACAAACAAACCAATTCAAAAATGGGCAGAAGACCTAAATAGACATTTCTCCAAAGAAGATATACAGATTGCCAACAAACACGTGAAAGAATGCTCAACATCATTAATCATTAGAGAAATGCGAATCAAAAGTACAATGAGGTATCACCTCACACCAGTTAGAATGGCCATCGTCAAAAAATCTAGAAACAATAAATGCTGGAGAGGGTGTGGAGAAAAGGGAACACTCTTGCACTGCTGGTGGGAATGTGAATTGGTACAGCCACTATGGAGAACAGTATGGAGGTTCCTTTAAAACTAAAAATAGAACTACCATACGACCCAGCAATCCCAGTACTGGGCATATACCCTGAGAAAACCATAATTCAAAAAGAGTCATGTACCAAAATGTTCATTGCAGCTCTATTTACAATAGCCCGGAGATGGAAGCAATGTAAGTGTCTATCATCGGATGAATGGATAAAGAAGATGTGGCACATATATACAATGGAATATTACTCAGCCATAACAAGAGACGAAATTGAGCTATTTGTAATGAGGTGGACGGGCCTAGAGTCTGTCATACATAGTGAAGTAAGTCAGAAAGAGAAAGACAAATACCGTATGCTAACACATATATATGGAATTTAAGAAAAAAAATGTCATGAAGAACCTAGGGGTACAACAGGAATAAAGACACAGACTTACTAGAGAATGGACTTGAAGACATGGGGAGCGGGACAGGTAAGCTGTGACAAAGCGAGGGAGAGGCATGGACATATATACACTACCAAACGTAAGGTAGATAGCTAGTGGGAAGCAGCCGCATAGCACAAGGAGAGCAGCTCAGTGCTTTGTGACCACCTGGAGGGGTGGGATAGGGAGGGTGGGAGGGAGGGAGACGGAAGAGGGAAGAGATATGGGAACATATGTATACGTATAACTGATTCACTTTGTTATGAAGCAGAAACTAACACACCATTGTATTGCAATTATACTCCAATAAAGATGGGGAAAAAAAAAATGCTAACACTCATTATCAGTTGGCACATGTTGAACCAGTCACCTATGACAGGTGATCACTAATTCCACACACTCTTCCAGAATGGTCTTTTGATGGTTTTTAACCCTTAAAACAACATTTTGAACTGCATTCAAAGACACTGATTTTGACTGTGTCTTCTTACTTCTGTTTTCTATTCCCCAAATTAATATTTTATACAATATATATTGTCAAATCTGTAATTGTTTTACTTTTTAAATTATTGAAAATGCTCTCAGCCCTCTTTCTCTCCGTATTAAGTAGACTGGGTGCAGACTCCTAGGAGCTGATAGGTAAGTGAAAACCCAGTGTGTATTTGCACTTTAAAAACTGGAAGTAGTATTTCAAAGTATGGACATATAACTCCTGGAAGTATTAATAATAGAGTGATAAGAGTTTTACAGAAAGAATACATTTAAGATATCTTTCTCTGATGCATGTTTTAAGTCAACTTTCAATGAACTATTCTGAGCCTTCACACATGTAATCATATTAAGTCAGAAGGAATGTACACTATATAATTTAAATACCAACTCCAGTCTGTGGACTGGAGGACTTAGCATTTGAGACTGTATTTGCCTTTGCTAATGGAGTGTGAGCCCAGAGACAGCCTGTCTAAGAGCAGACAGAGTCTCAAAGTGACAAATGCAGCTTTTGTGTCCATTTAGTGAGGATGGATTTTGGCTTCCAAGAGGAAAAACAAAAAAGCTAATAAAGATAGGTATAAAGAAAGGATCAGGACAAAGATAAAGACAAATACAACTGGAGAAAAGAAGGTTATGGGATTGTGTGCTTAAAAACCTCTAGTCTTTCTGAAGTTGATTAAGCCTTCTCTCCAGGTCACCCCCACTTCCACATCCCCACCTCCTTAACCCAGTGCCAAGGTGGGGCAGCAATTCCCCAAGGCTCTCCTTAGTAATTTCCTCTTTCTCTCTCTAGCCATATTGCCTACTCATTTTTATTGTCTCATAAGCAAGCAGTATTTGCTAACAAAACCTTTCTTGTGCTTTTCCCATCAAGACGTGGCCAGCTGGGTAAAGGGCGCACCCAGTATCAGACCCAACCTGCTGCTGAGGGATAACTGTTCATTAAATAGGTATGAAGAAGTCTGAGAGTAAAAATTAATAAGACTGGGAAAGAGAATATATGGGAGCTCTCAGTACTTTCTGTTCAATTTTGCTGTGAACCTAAAACTACTCTAACAAATTGTCAATTAAAAAACCTGGTAAGACTCAAAGTAGCAGCAATTCCGAAAGTATTAACAAGTAAGGAGAAGTTCACTTGCTCAGGCCTGAGTTAACAGCATATTCTTTGCTATCAGTGATCATGAGTAGTGCTTAATGGGCTGTAAGTACAGACCCTACGTATCTTGCACAATCTAAAGCCAAAGAAAACATAATTAAATACAGCACACCTCTTCTCCCTAGTGATTCTTCATTTGCCATATTTCCACCTACTCCTCAGTTTCCACTTAACATATGGAGCCAAGAATATGGGGTAATTCTGATCAATGGGTCAAAAAAGGAATTTCAAATGGACATCAAAAGAATTCCTTGAGACAAATGAAAGTGGAAACACAACATACTGAAATTTTATGGAACGTAGCAAAAGCAGTTCTACAGGGACATTTATAGTGATAACACCTACATTAAGGAAAAAGAAAGGTCTCAAATAACTATTTAACATTGTACGTCGGGGAACTAGAAAAAGAAGAACAAACTAAGCCCTAATTTAGAATGAAAGAAATAAAGATCAGAGCAGAAATAAATGAAATAGACACTAGAAATACAATATAAAAGATCAATGAAACTAAGGGCTAGTTTTTTGAAAAGATAAACAGCATTGACAAAACTTTAGCTAGACTAGCAAAAGACAGACTACTCAAAATCAGAAATGAAAGAAAGTCATTAAAAGGAATAACAAAGGAACACTAAGGAATCTAAGAAATGAATATGAACAATTATATGTCAACAAATTAAGACGACCTAGAAGAAATGGATAAATTCCTAGAAACATAGAGTGTACCAAGACTAAATCATGAAGAAATAGAAAATCTGAACAGACCAACCATGAATAAAGAAATTGAATCAGTATTCAAAAGCTCTCAACAAAGAAAATACAGATAGTTTCACTGGTGAATTTTACTAAATATTTAAAGAAGAACAAACACCAGTCTTTCTCAAACTCTTCCAAAAATTGAAAGGCAGAGAGCACTTCCAAGCTCACTTTACAAGGACAGTATTATGCTGATACTGCCAAACAAGGACACCACAAGAAAAGAAAATTACAGGCCAATATCCTTGATGAACATACATGTAAAAATTCTCAATATTAATAAACCAAATTCAACATCTCATTAAAAGGATTATACACTATGTTAAGTGGGATTTATTCTGGGATACCAGATAATTCAACATACACAGATCAAGCAATGTGATACACCACATTAAAAAAATGAAGGATAAAAATCATAGGATCATCTCAATAAATGTAGAAAAGGCATACGACAAAATTCAAACCTTCCAAGGTAAAAACTTTCAACAAAACGCACCTCAACGTAATAAAGGCTGGATGTGACAAATCCACAGCTAACATCGTACTCTATGTTGAAAAGCTGAAAGCCTTTCTTCTAAGATCAGGAACAAAACAAGGATGCCCACTCTCACCATTTTTATTCAACATAGTACTGGAAGTCCTGGCCAGAGAAATCAAGCAAGAGAAAGAAAGAAATATCACCCAAATTGGAAAGGAAGAAATAAAACTGTCTCTATTTGCAGATGGCATGATCTTACATATAGAAAACCCTCAAGACTCCACTAAATAAATGAATTCAGTAAAGTTGTAAGATACAAAATTCAAAATAGAAAAATCAGTTTTATTTTTATATACCAACAATTATCTGAAAGATAAATTAAGGAAATAATCCCACTTATAATAGCATCAAAAACAATAAATTTAACCAAGGAGGTGAAAAATCTATACACTGAAAACTGTAAGAGGTGTATGAAAGAAATTGAAGAACACATAGGTAAGTGGAAAGACCTCCTGTGTTCATGGATTGGAAGAATGAATATTTTAAAATATCCATACTACCCAAAGCAATCTACAAAGTCAATGCAATTTTTATCAAAATGCCAACAGCATTTTTTCATAGGAATGTAGAGCCTGGTGACTATAGTTGATAATACTGTATTGTATAACTATAATTTGCTAATAGAATAGATCTTAAGCATTTTCACACACACAAGAAAGTATATATATGCTAATTAACCAGATGGTAGGAATCATTTCACAATGTTTATGTTTATCAGATAATCATGTACATCTAAATATTAACATTTTATTTCTCAACTGTATCACAGTAAAGTTGGGGGGGAGCATATGAAGTGACGGGGAGATTCTGTTCCATCTTTGTTAAAAACTGCCTTCTTACTCAAGTCAGAATACCTGGGGGTGACTGATCTAAGAAGGCTTTTCTTATACATGTGTAGAAACATGAAAGATTATTTTCTTACCCAGACCCATTAATTAAGTAAAAAGATTAAACACTGCTCTAAGTACAATGTCTATTACTAGACATAGGTTCATTAGTAAGGTATAATCTATAGCCCCAAAAAGCTCACCCACCACCTATCAGGCAAAACATAAAACATACACAGATAACCATAATAAAAGATGAAAAAGGACATGTGCCTTGAAAGGAGGGATAAAATATCACAGGTGTCTAGAGAACAGACAGGAAACTTTCACTGGGGCCAGGGAACTACTTGAAAGATATAATGCCCCTAGAGAAAATACTTGAAGGATAGATCCAGGTATTGTCCACAATTACAATTGTTCTCAATTTCCCACACTGAGGGAGAATTATATATCCCTGCCCTTTTGGTTGTTTGGTTTTGTTTTTCATTTTTTATTGAAATATAGTTGATTTACAATGTTGTGTTAGTTTCAGGTGTACAGCAAAGTGATTCAAATAAATAAATAAATAAATATATTTTAGAGTCTTTCTATTATAGGTTATTACAAGTTATTGAGTATGGTTCCCTGTGCTACATAATAGGTCCGTATTAGTTATCTATTTTATATACAGTAGTGTGTATATTTTAATCCCAAACTCCTAATTTATCCCAAACTCCTAATTTATCCCTGCGCCCCTTTTTCCTTTGGTAACCATAAGTTTATTTTCTATGTCTGTGAGTCTATTTCTGTTTTGTAAATAAGTTCATTTGTATCATTTTTTTAGGTTCCACATACAAGTGATATCATATGATATTTGTCTTTCTCTGCTTGGCTTACTTCACTTAGTATGATAATCTCTAGGTCCATCCGTGTTGCTGCAAATGGCATTATTTCCTTCTTTTTTATGGCTGTAATCCATTGTGTATATGTGCCACATCTTCTTTATCCATTCATCTGTTGATGGACACTTAGGTTGCTTCCATGTCTTGGCTACTGTAAATAGTGCTGCTATGAACATTGGGATGCATGTATCTTTTGTGAATAATCCACGTATTATTCACAATTACAATTGTTCTCCATTTCCCACACTGCGGGAGAATTATATATCCCTGCCCTTTTGAATTCAGAATGTCCATGTGATTTGCTTTGCCACAAATTGAAGTGAAAGTGTGTGTGTATTTGCCTTGGCTCTTTCCCGTTTGTGGGTGGGACACCTACAGATGTCCAAATGAAGACTGCTCTATCAACCATCACATACCAGAGTGATGTCCACTGAGGCCTCTCCTTTTCCCCTCTGGCTACTCCCTTTAGCCAACACCAAGACCATCAGCCCAAGTAGACAACATTTCTCAAGGTCACAGATAGTAATTTTTTCCTCCTCGCCTTTATTGCCCTCACTAGCAGCCCATGTTTGCTAGCCTCACTTGCCAACATTTTCCTTTTGTCAGGACTCGGCTTGCCACATTCAGGCTGTATGCTGACCTCAAACCCAACCTACGGTCAAGGGGGTTTCCTGCTCACTGGAAAAGAACAATGGGTGGACCTGCGGTACAGTGGAGAAAAAAACCTTTGTTGTCACCGAGATTTGGAGACCACTGATGACTGCAGCATAATTTACTCTACCCTGGCTGCTTCACCAGAATTTGAATATGTGGCAATAGAGATGGCAAATAAATGACAGAATTCGGAAAACATTTATGAAGAGCAATAGTTCCAAAGTGTTATTGCTTAAGGTATATGAAAAGAAAGTGAAGCCTGCTGTGTTTGAACCTACATTTTAAGAAAACTTGCAAGTTCTTATATCCAGCGATATCTATTCCTAGCTCAAGTAATTTTTTTCAAAGTTTTAGTGATTTCTCTACCTGCTTTTGTTCCTTTTATTTAATCTCACACACAAAAAATTGACTCAATATTATTCCATCATCTCCAGGTGACATTTAAAGATTGAATTAATTCAGCAAGCTCTGATTTATGTGGCTCTGATAAGCCATGACATTTCCCAAATGAGTCTATAAAAAATGCATAGATGATAGATTCTCCTGATGCTCTGAGGGTATAATGATGATTTCTACACTAAAGAAATACATAAATTCTACCTTTTAAATTGTCAGTGTATACCTATATCCTCTTGATTTAGGGAGTAAAATGAATATATTATGAGAGAAGTGCTGTTCTTCAAAATTTAGAGACTATTCTCTGATTAAGAAGCCTTTGGACAAGAAACTATCCTCTCACAGCCACTTCCTAACCTTGTAATGGAAATACATATAATTTACAATTGTTTTATAATGGTTTTATGGCAAAGGAATGACCACATATATCCTAAAGCTATCATTCACCTTTCCTTTTCAATAAACAAAACTGTATCTTTTCATATAGGCTGTTACTAGCCAGGGCTTTCACATGCACACTCTCAATTCTATTAACAACTCAGAAGAGCATCATTGCACTCATTTTGCAAGTAAGGATACTGAGTTTCAGAGAAGTTGAGGTTTTTCTATGAAACATTTATTATAAATTTAAGCCACAGAATTATACATAGTAGAGCAAAAACTCAAACCTCCAAATCCTGGCTCCCAGTATATTCAGTCAGCTTGGTATCCTTTAATGCAGCCTTAAAGCACTCCTCTACTATGGATAAAGCCACAGGTATCATATTAACTGCTTCCTCCATCTCTGCAGCTATGCTTTCTGCTGGCCCATCAGGCTCTCCTTGCTCCTCTGCATCTCACTAACCCCAGTTGCAGAGCCTGCACTGCCTATCCTATCTGTGCTTTGACATCGAAGTTCTCCTGGGCTCCTTAGTTCCTGTTTTACGTCTTTCTCAAGTGACATCAAACCTAGTCCCTCCCATCTCACTCCTGGCCTTAGCTTTCCAGGTGGTCTAAAGCCCTAAATGCTATACTTTGCAGAGAACCCAGCATCCTTCCACTTTCACGTTTTATGCATTCTTTACACATATATGTGCAGAGTGGGCTCTTATACAAAACTATTCATCTGTCCTACATTTTTAGTCCTTCAACCTGTTTCCCTGTGTAAATAATTCACATCTGAATCCAACCCAGAACTAATCAAATGATTTTGATGTCTATTCTTCCCACCTAGATGATTTGGGATTTGCTTTGTTTGATTCTAGGTCACACACACATAACTGGTCACAGTGACTCCCCGGCAGCCCACAAACACATTTGCCACTTGTATTTTACACACAAGTCCTCAGTCAAAAGCACATGTCAAAGGAAGTCAACAATTGTAAAACAACCCCTAGACTCAAAAAATATGCCACGACTCAGGGACAATTTGCATGAGGGAAGTCAACACATGTTGCCTTAACAAACATAATTCTTCTTGACCAGATACATCCCAGGCAGCACAGCGGTCAAAAGATTTGCTGGTATATATATGGTAAATTGGGAAAAGCATAGGGCAGTGTAGCAATTCCTTATTTGCTAACCAAGTCATCGTCGTCACTGTCCCTGGCCCTAATCTAGAGATTTAATAAGAAAAGGAGTTTTAAATGGTCACAGTATTTTGTAAGTCTGGTGGAAAAACTCAAACTGAGATGATCTGGCAAAAATGAACCTAAAGCTTTCCCAATGCATGAAGAGCCAGTGCCTTTTATTATCTAAGAAAATTTTTATTGTTGTTGTTCAAACATATAATTCATGCCTGCACTTCTCTTGTATCCTGCAGAGGGTCTGTCACAAGGCTGGGTGCTTAGATCATGGTGCAGCAGAAGACTCCTGGACTGGAAATCAGGCCACAGGCTTCCTGCTCCAAGCCCTGCCTTTACCTTACAAACTGTCTTTTAACTTCTCCAGACCTCTGGTTGCTCATCTGTGGCATGAGGGCAACGGCCTAGATGATCTTTTCCAACTCTAACTAGTTGGGCTCTTGTGACTTCCTTCAACCCACAGTGGTTGACAGTAATAGGCTTATGCAAATCATTTCCTGACCCCCCCTCTTAAAACTACAAGGTTGGCAGAGTTCCTTTGTGCAAATCTGCTGGTAGGCATCTCAGTCAAAAATACCATACAAAAGGAAAATAACTGTAAACAGTGTAGAAAATGAGAACAGTATCTTTGTCAGAGCCTTTGTCAGAGCGGGTTAAGCCAAACTTAGGGAATTGCTCATTGCAACAAAGAATGAGGGCAGATGAAAGCGAAAAAAATTGAAAAGAAAAAATAGAACTGTTATTCCTATGGGCCACTGACTTTATCAAGTTCTGACAAGCCTCTTGACCTTGATTCTCCCTGCCTCAGCAATATTGCCTATGATGAATTCAGCAATAACTGCTAGCCTGGGCTGGTTTTGTGAATGCCCACTAGTCAGCATTCACCACTTCTGAGCAAAGAGCTAGCGGCTGAAGAGCATTTAGTTTTTTTGCCAATATCTCTTCTGTTCCTTATCTTTAGAAAGGAAAAAAAAATTGGGCCTGACACAATAATAAAGTGATATGCATAGCTGTACTCTCCTCATGCAGCTCCCATGAAGTTATTAATTCCAGCTTTCAACTGTCTTTATAAGCAATCAAATAAATGTTAAATTATTAAGAAGCCAGACTGTTATTTATTTATCCACATATGAGCTCCTACCAGCACCTATAAAGGCTGCTTCTCCTGCGCTGTTTCTGCTTCTTCCAGTGCCATGACCATCCTCTTAGTTACCAAAGCTGAAAGCCTTAGCACTATCACCGAACTTTCCCTTCTCTAGCCCCCAAATCTGGTCAGTTGACCCAGTCTCTCACCTGTACCTCTAAAATGTTTTTGAAATTCACTCTGCCTTCCCCACTCCTGCTATCACTCTCCTGCTTATCCCATAATTCACCTTGCCTAGACCATTAAAAAAAGTTCTCTTTTTTCCTCCCTACTTCATCTCCCCTTTCTGTGATCTATCTTCCTTTGAAATAATCTTCCTGAACTTCATGTCACAGCTCTGCTCAAAACTTAGAATTCTTCTTTAGTTACAGGATAAAGTCCAAATCCCCTTGGCCTAGCATTAAAGCACTGTTGGCTTGTATTTCTAAAATATGTTCTCCATTGGGATTCCCTGGTGGCGCACTGGTTAAGAATCCACCTGCCAGTGCAGGGGACATGGGTTTGAGCCCTGGTCCAGGAAGATCCCACATGCCACAGGAGCAGCTAAGCCCATGCACGACAACTACTGAGCCTGCACTCTAGAGCCTGTGAGCCACAACTACTGAACCTGTGTGCTGCAACTACCAAAGCCCATGTGCCTAGAGACCGTGCTCCGCAACAAGAGAAGCCACCACAATGAGAAGCCCATGCACCGCAACAAAGAGTAGCCCCCACTTGCTGCAACTAGAGAAAGCCTGTGTGCAGCAACAAAGACCCAATGCAGCCAAAAATAATAATTTATAAATTTATAAAAAATAAACTATGTTGTCCATAAAATACTATTTTTAGGTTAATTAGCTGTCACAATTAATTGTACGTGTCACTTTGGCTAGGTCATGTAACCCAGATATTTGCTCAAACATGAGTCTAGATGTTTCTATGAAGATATTTTTAGATGAGTGTTAACATTTAAATCAGTAGACTTTGAGCAAAGCAGATTATCCTCCATAATGTTGGTGGTTCTCATCCAATCAGTTGAAGGCCTTAGGAGAATAAAGACTGACCTCCCTGAGTAAAAAAAAAAAATTCTGCCAGCAAACTGCCTTTGGACACAAATTGCAATACAGCAGCTCTTCCCTGGGTCTATAGCCTGCCAGCCTTTCCTGTATATTTTGAACTTGCCAGCCTCCACAATTCTGTGTAATAATTCCTTAACATATCAATCAATCTCTCTCTCTCTGCCCCTCCCCCCCATATTGGTTTTGTTTCTCTGGAGAACTCTGTATTAGCTTAATGCAAAAGAAGTTCAGTGGACAAATGCTTTCAGGAAATGCTAATGTGAACAAGAAAGAATACATTTTTTATAGTGAGTCTTCTAAAACCTAATAATATTCTCGTGTGCACTCTAAAGCACTAAGTCATGCTAGTTTGTGTCCCAAAACTCAGAGGAAGAAAAACACTGTAGTTTGAACCAGCTGGGAAAAGAGGATGGCAGAACATTCTTAGGGCGAGAACATCTACTTACCTAGGTAACTCCTTGGTTATGAATTCTGAGGCTCTACCTACAAGCACAGCCCAGATGTGAGAAGTCTACAATTTGCCTTCAATTGTTCTACACGATAAATGAGCTGGAAACTTGGAGTTGTCTTCTGCTGTCTGAGTGAGGGACTTGAGAAACTTTGGACTTGTGTGTCTAAATGAACACAACTGGGGCAGACCTGAGATTAGAATGTGACTCCTACACCAGGCGGAACTGAGGATGTAGACTAAACGTGCAAGAAGAGGTGAGTCATAGGTGAAAAGAAAGACTAGAGATCAAAAAAAGAGACTGAAAAGGCAAAGTCTCAGAGGAGGGAATCATCCACAAAGTGAACAAGTTCACACTGGAAAAGAAAGGGGATTTGAAACCTCTGGGATAAGAGAGGGAACTCAAGGGTGAAAAGGAAAGGAGCATGACAGAAACATTCTGAGGCAGGGAGGAGGGAAATTGGAGAATCATGTTAAATTCTTTCATCATCTCAGAAAATTGGAAGGCTTAGGGGGAGGAAGAGTAGGCTTCAGATTCAGGCCCGTGATGAGAATCCTGGCTCTATTACTTAACTATTCATGTAACTAAGACAAGCTACTTCTCTCCACTGTACTGAGGTAAAATATGGCAATATAGAAAGAAATCGATGAAGGTTTATTACCATTACATTTTTGTTGTAATGAAGCACTAGCCTTATTTATTTAACAGATGGTTTATGTAGTACTAACTATATGCCAAGCACTACTTAACAAGCTTTACACGTATTATCCTACTGAATCATCAGAGTAACCCTGTCAGGTAGGTGTGATTATTATATCCCATTTTACTGATGAGTAAATCAGGGCCAAAGAGGTTAAGTATCTTTCTGAAGGTAATAAGTGGTATAGAAGTTAGATAAAGAGGTATATTTTTAGATATGCTAGAAGCCAAGCATCTTTATCCCCAACCAGAAGTTCATCAGTTTGAAGTATTAATTGTGCACTCACTGCTAAGTATATTGGGGCCAGAGAGGTCAAGTCTCTTTCTTCACAAAAACAACAAAATTAAAAATAGTAAACAAAATTATTGTAACACAGTCTGAAACATGACATCTAAAAGTCAAAACACATTTAGGGATTCTGTATTTTTGGCATTCTGTGAAAGGAAATCCTCTTATAATATTAAGTCTGTTGTTCAATTTTTAGTAGTTACATAAGTTTCTAGAAATCCATAATATATAAAAATAGAGACCCTCTGCTGCACTTACACATGAGACAAAAAAATTTATATTTTAGGATAAAGCATCTGCTCAGAGTATCTTCAAACTGTGATACCTAAGTATGGTTTACCTGCATGTAAATTCACACATGCAGGAATCAAAAAAGGTTATAGAACAAATTAGGAAATTATTAAAATTTGCAATGATTGTAATCCTCATCTTTCGTTCCACTTTGAAGGTTACAAGTACTTCCACATACACACATTCTATTCTGATTGATCCCATGGTGGGCAGTGGCCATGTGACACAGCTGGAAGGGCACAGTTCTGGAATCAGGGAAATGGGGTCTGATGCTTCTTTTCCCTGAGGCTGGCTGCTATGTAATGTTAAAAATTTCTTTAAATACTTCATGACTAAATTTTCTCAACTCCAGAAATGAAGAGAACAATTACTACACCAAGTTTTGTACAATTAAAATAATGCACTTAAAAATTTCTTATACCCAGCCTGGCTCATTTCAGGGAGAAGGGTAAACTAAAATCTACCAGAGGCTTAGTTCTCCTGGTCCATCTGAGCCCACCCCACTCAGTGAAAATAAAGTCACTATTCACATTGTCCATGTTCTTGTAAAGGAAATATTGTGATTTTGGATTTTTATTACGTGTGGGAAAGAAAGTGACTACTTCACATGACTTTTCCTACTAGTGTGTCTTGACATCTCTAAACCTCTCTCCTTCAAACTGAGATAAAAATTCAGTTTTACTCAGAAAAGCCACAGGTTTGAATTTAAATCAAAGGGCACAGAAAAGAGGCCTACATCTTACATTCATGCTGCAGATCCAGCACTATTTGGATACTATCTTTAAAAATATCGAGGGCTAAATGCCATGCAGTATCCTGGATTGGATTTTGGAACAGAAAAAGGACGTCAATGGAAAAAGTAGTAAAATAAGAAAAAAGTCTGGAGTTTAATTACTACTGTTAATTTTTTACTTCTCACAAATGTACCAGGGTTATAGTACCAGGGTTATTCAAGATGATAACATTAGGGGAAACCAGGTGAGAAGTATACAGGAACTCTTGGTTCCATCTGTGCAACTTTTCTGTTGTCCAAAATTATGCCAAATCACAAATTTATTTTAAAAAATTATTAAGGGGACCTAAGTTTCTTACTGTTGGAGGAGGGAGTTATAAGTACAAAAAGGGGAAACAGAGATGGAGTCAAGATGGCAGTGTGAGAAGACATGAAATTAGCATCTCCCCACAACTAAGGCACCTGCCAGCCACTGGTGGGGGACTCTGATGCCCAAGGAGATGGGAGGAAGCCCAGAGTGAAAGGCCCAGAATTGGGCAGAAGTTCCTGTGGTGGGAGTTCCAAGTCTGAACCACCAGACTAACAGAGAATCTCAGACCCCAGGGAATATTCATTGGAGTGAGGTCTCACAGAGGTCCTCATCTCAGCACCAAGACCCAGCTCTACCCAATAGCCTACAAACTCCAGTGTTGGAAGCCTCAGGCCAAACAACGAGTAAAACAGGAACACAATCTCACTCATAAAAAGAAAAAAGAAAAAAATGAGACGGCAAAAAAATGTCACAAATAAAGGAGCAAGGTAAAATCTTACAAGACCAAATAAATGAAGAGGAACTAGGCAATCTACCTGAAAAAGAATTCAAAGTAATGATAGTAAAGATAATCCAGAATCTCGGAAATAGAATGGAGAAAATACAAAAACATTTAACAAAGATCTAGAAAAACAAAAGAAAAAACAGAGATGAAAAACACAATAATTGAAATGAAAAAATACACTAGAAGGAATCAATAGCAGAAAAACTGAGGCAGAAGAACGAATAAGTGAGCTGGAAGACAAAATGGTGGAAATAACTGCCAAAGAGCAGAATAAAGAAAAAAAGAATGAGAAGAATTGAAGACAATCTCAGAGCCATCTGGGGCAACACTAAACACACCAACATTTGAACTATTGGGCTCTCAGAAGAAGAAGAGAAAAACAAAGGGTCTGAGAAAATATTTGAAGAGATTATAGTTGAAAACATCCCTAACATGGGAAAGGAAATAGTCACCCAAGTCTAGGAAGCACAGAGAGTCCCATACAGGATAAAACCTAGGAAAAATACACCAAGACACCTATTAATCAAACTCACAAAAATTAAATTCAAAGAAAAAATATTAAAAGCAGCAAGGGAAAAACAAAAAATAACATAAAAAGGAACCCCCATAAGGTTATCAGCTGATTTTTCAGTGGAAACTCTGCAGTTCAGAAGGGAGTGGCAGGATATACTTAAAGTGATGAAAGAGAAAAATCTACAACCAAGATTACTCTACCCAGCAAGGATCTAACTCAGATTCGATAGAGAAGTCAAAAGCTTTTCAGACAAGCAAAAGCTAAGAGAATTCAGCACCACCAAACCAGCTTTACAATAAAGGCTGAAGAAACTTCTCTAAGCAGGAAACACAAGAGAAGAAAAAGACCCACAAAAACAAATCCAAAACAATTAAGAAAATGGTAATAGGAACATACATATCAATAATAACCTTGAATGTAAAAGGAATAAATGCCCCAACCAAAACACAAAGACTGGCTGAATGGATACAAAAAAAAGAGCCATATGTATGCTGTCTACAAGAGACCCACTGCAGACCTAGGGACACATACAGACTGAAAATGAAGGGATGGAAAAAGATATTCCATGCAAATGGAAATCAAAAGAAAGCTGGAGTAGCAATACTCATATCAGATAAAATAGGCTTCAAAATAAAGACTGTTATAAGAGATAAGGAAGGCCACTACATAATGATCAAGGGATCAATCCAAGAAGAAGATATAACAATTATAAATGTTTATGCACCCAACATAGGATCACCTCAATACATAAGGCAAATGCTAACAACCATGTAAGGGGAAATCAACAGTAATGCAATAATGTGGGGGACTTTAACACCCCACTTACACCAATGGACAGATCATCCAAACAGAAAATAAACAAGGAAACACAAGCTTTAAATGACACAATAGACCAGAGAGATTTAACTGATATTTATAGGACACTCCACACAAAAGTGGCAGAATACACTTTCTTCTCAAGTGCACATGGAACATTCTTCAGGACAGATCACATTGTGGGTCACAAATCAAGCCTCATAAAAATTAAGAAAATTGAAATCATATCAAGCATCTTTTCGAACCACAACTCTATGAGATTAGAAATCAATTACAGGAGAGAAACTGTAAAAAAAACACAAATACATGGAGGCTAAACAGTGTGCTAAATAACCAAGACATCACTGAAGAAATCAAAGAGGAAAGAAAAATACATGTGAACAAATGACAGTGAAAACACGATGACCCAAAACTTACGGGAAGTAGCAAAAGCAGTTCAATGAAGGAAGTTTATAGCAATTAAATCTCACCTCAGAAAACAAGAAAAATCTCACATAAACAATCTAACCTTACACCTAAGCAACTAGAGAAAGAAGAAGAAAGAGAACCCAAAGTCAGCAGAAGAAATCATAAAGATCAGAACAGAAGTAAATGAAATAGAAACAAAGAAAACAATAGCAAAGATAATACAACTAAAAGTTGGTTCTTTGAGAAGATAAACAAAATTGATAAACCTCTAGACACACTCATCAAGAAAAAAAGGGAGAGGACTCAAATCAATAATTAGAAATGAAAAAGGAGAAATCAGAATCGATGCTGCAGAAATACAAAGGATTATGAGAGACTACTACAATCAACTATATGCCAATAAAATGGACAACCTCAAAGAAATGGACAAATTCTTGAGAAGGTACATTTTCCAAGACTGAACCAGGAAGAATTGGAAAATATACACAGACCTATCACAAGTAATGAAATTAAAACCATAATTAAAAATCTTCCAACAAACAAAAGTCCAGGACCAGATGGCTTCACAGGTGAATTCTATCAAACATTTAGAAAAGAGCAAACACTCATCCTTCTCAAATGCTTCCAAAAAATTGCAGAGGGAGAAACACTACCAAATTCAATCTATGAAGCCACCATCACCCTGTTACCAAAAACAGAAAAAAATATCACAAAAAAGGAAAATTATAGACCAATATCACTGATGAACATAGATGTAAAAACCCTGAACAAAATACTAGCAAACAGAATCCAGCACCACATTAAAAAGATCATACACCAAGCTCCCCTGGTAGCACAGTGGTTAAGAATCTGCCTGCCAATGCAGAGGACACGGGTTCAAGTCCTGGTCCAGGAAGATCCCACATGCTGCAGAGCAACTAGCCCGTGCGTCACAACTATTGAGCCTGCACTCTAGAGCCCACAAGCCACACTACTGAGCCCACATGCCTAGAGCTCATGCTCCACAAGAGAAGCCACCACAATGAGAAGCTCACACACTGCAACAAAGAGTAGCCCCTGCTTGCCACAACTAGAGAAAGCCTGTGCACAGCAAGGAAGACCCAATGCAGCCAAAAATAAATAAATAAATTAAATAAATTAAGGGAAAAAAAGGATCATACATCATGATCAAGTGGGATTTATCCCAGGGATGCAAGGATTCTTCAATATACACAAATCAATCAATGTGAAGTCCATATATGACAAACCCATAGCAAGCATCATACTCAGTGGTGAAAAACTGAAAACATTTCCACTAAGATCAGGAACAAGACAAGGATGTCCACTTTTGCCAATTTTATTCAATATAGTTTTGGAAGTCCTAGCCAAGGCAATCAGAGAAGAAAAAGAAATAAAAGGAATACAAACTGGAAAAGACGAAGTAAAACTGTCACTGTTTGCCAATGACATGATTCTATACATAGAGAATCCTAAAGATGCCACCAGAAAACTACTAAAACTAACCAATGAATTTGGTAAGTTTGCAAGACCCAAAATTAATGCACAGAAATCTCTTGCATTCCTATTCACTAATGACGAAAAATCTGAAAGAGAAATTAAGGAAATGCTCCCATTTACCATTGCAACAGAAAGAATAAAATACCTAGGAATAAACCTGCCTAAGGAGGTGAAAGACTTGTACTCAGAAAACTATAAAACACTGATGAAATAATATCAGATGGAAAAATACAACATGCTCTTGGACTGGAAGAATCAATATTGTGAAAATGACAGTACTCCCCAAAGCAATCCACAGATTGAGTGCAATCCCTATCAAACTGCCAGTGGCATTCATCACAGAATAAAAAATTTTACAATTCGTATGGAAGCACAAAAGATCCTGAATAGCCAAACTAATCTTGACAAAGAAAAATGGAGTTGGAGGAATCAGGCTCCCTGACTTCAAACTATATCACAAAGCTACAGTAATCAAGACAGTATGGTACTGGCACAAAAACAGAAATATAGATCAATGGTACAGTATAGAATGCCCAGAGGTAAACCCACACACATACAGGCACCTAATATATGACAAAAGAGGCAAGAACATACAATGGAGAAAAAACAGCCTCTTCAATAATTGGTGCTGGGAAAACTAGACAGCTACATGTAAAAGAATGAAATTACAACACTTCCTAACACCATATACAAAAATAAATTCCAAATGGATTAAAGACCTAAATGTAAGGCCAGACACTATCAAACTCTTAGAGGAAAACATAGGCAGAACACTCTATAACATAAATCAGCAAGATCCTTTTTGACCCATCTCCTAGAGAAAGGGAAATAAAAACAAAAATAAACAAATGGGACCTAATGAAACATAAAAGCTTTTGCACAGCAAAGGAAACCATAAACAAAAAGACAACCTTCAGAATGGGAGAAAATATTTGTAAATGAAAAAACAGACAAAAGATTAATCTCCAAAATATACAAACAGCTCATGGAGCTCAAAATCAAAAAAACTAACAATTCAGTTAAAAAATGGGCAGAAGACCTAAATAGACATTTCACCAAGGAAGAAATACAGATGACCAAGGGCACATGAAAGATGCTTAACATCACTAATTATTAGAAAAATGCAAGTCAAAACCACAATGAGGTATCACCTCACTCTGGTCAAAATGGCCATTATCAAAAAATCTAGAAACAGTAAAGGCTCGAAAGGGTGTACTGAAAAGTGAACCCTCCAGCACTGTTGGTAGGAATGTAAATTAATATAACCAGTATGGAAAACAGCATGGAGGTTCCTTAAAAAACTAAAAATAGAACAACCATATGACCCAGCAATCCCACTACTGGGCATATACCCTGAAAACCATAATTCAAAAAGAGTCATGTACCAAAATGTTCATTGCTGCACTATTTAGAATAGCCAGGACATGCAAGCAATCTAAACGTCCATCCACACAAAAATGGATAAAGAAGATGTGGTGAAAAAATTTTAATCCACTTGACTGTTGATGGGTGGGGCTGGGTTCTCCCCCTCTTGGTTGTCTGGGCTGAGGCAACCCAACACTGGAGCCTACCTGGGCTCTTTGGTGGGGCTAATGACACACTCTGGGAGGGCTCACGCCAAGGAGCACTTCTCCAAACTTCTGCTGTCAGTGTCCTTGTCCCCATAGTGAACCACAGCCCCCGCCCCCGCCTGTGCAGGAGACCCTCCAACACTAGCAGGACTCTAATTTCCCTTATCAAAGTGAGCTCTCAACGCTAAGGCTGCTGCTGCCACCACCAAGAAGCCTGTGTGTGAGCACAAGTCACTATCCACACCTCTGCTCCCAGGAGCCTGTGCAGCCCGCCACTGCCAGGGTCCCGGGATCCAGGGACAACTTCACTGGGAGAACTCATGGTGCGCCTCAGTCTGGTGCAATGTCATGCTGGCATCTGCTGCCGCAGGCTCGCCCGGACTCCGTGCCCTTCCCTCCCCCTGGCCTGAGTGAGCCACAGTCCCCGAATCATCTGCTCCTTTAACCCCATCCTGTCTGAGCAAAGAACAGACCCCTCAGGCAACCTACACACAGAGGCGGGGCCAAATCCAAAGCAGAACTCCAGGAGCAGTGCAAACAAAGAAGAGAAAGGGAAATTACTCCCAGCGGCTTCAGGAGCAGCGGATTAAATCTCCACAATCAATTTGATGTACCCTGCATCTGTGGAATACCAGAATAGACAATGAATCATCCCAAATTGAGGAGGTGGACTTTGAGAGCAAGATTTATTATTTTTTCCCCTTTTCCTCTTTTTGTGAGTATGTGTATGCTTCTGTGTGAGATTCTGTCTGTATAGCTTGGCTTTCACCATTTGTCCTAGGGTTCTATCTGTCCTTTTTTTTTGTTTTATACTTTTAAAAAATATTTTTTCTTATTATTTTTTATTTTAATAACTTTATTTTATTTTATCTTAATTTATTTTATTTTATCCTCTTCCTTCCTTCCTTCCTTCCTTTCTTTTTCTCCCTTTGATTCTGAGCCATGTGGATAAAAGGCTCTTGGTGCTCCAGCCAGGAGTCAGTGCTGTGCCTCTGAGGTGGGATAGCCAACTTCAGGACACTGGTCCACAAGAGACCTCCCAGCTCCACGTAATATCAAATGGTGAAAATCTCCCAGTGATCTCCATCTCAACACCAAGACCCAGCTTCACTCAACGACCAGCAAGCTACAGTGCTGGACACCCTATGCCAAACAACTAGCAAGACAGGAACACAACCCAACACATTATTAGAGAGGCTGCCTAAAATCATAATAAGGCCACAGACACCCCAAAACACACCACCAGACGTGGACCTGCCCACCAGAACTACAGGATCCAGCCTCATCCACCAGAACACAGGCACTAGTCCCCTCCACCAGGAAGCCTACACAAACCACTGAACCAACCTTAGCCACAGGGAAAGACAACAAAAACAACAGGAACTACGAACCCGCAGCCTTCAAAAAGGAGACCCCAAACACAGCAAGATAAGCATAATGAGAAGACAGAAAAACACACAGCAGATGAAGGAGCAAGATAAAAACCCACCAGGCCTAAGAAATGAAGATGAAATAGGCAGTCAACCTGAAAAACAATTCAGAATAATGATAGTAAAGATGAACCAAAATCTTGGAAATAGAACAGAGAAAACGCAAGAAACATTTAACAAGGACCTAGAAGAACTAAAAAGGAAACAAACAATGATGAACAACACAATAAATGAAATTAAAAATACTCTAGATAGGATCAATAGCAGAATAATTGAGGCAGAAGAACGGACAAGTGACCTGGAAGATAAAATAGTGGAAATAACTACTGCAGAGAACAGTAAAGAAAAAATAATGAAAAGAACTAAGGACAGTCTCAGAGACCTCTGGGACAACATTAAATGCAAAAACATTTCAATTATAGGGGTCCCAAAAGAAGAAGAGAAAAAGAAAGGGACTGAGAAAATATTTGAGGAGATTATAGTTGAAAACGTCCCTAATATGGGAAAGGAAATAGTTAATCAAGTCCAGGAAGCACAGAGACTTCCATACAGGATAAATCCAAGGAGAAACATGCCAAGACACATATTAATCAAACTATCAAAAATTAAATACAAAGAAAACATATTAAAAGCAGCAAGGGAAAAACAACAAATAACACAAAAGGTTAACAGCTGATCTTTCAGCAGAAATTCTGCAAGACAGAAGGGACCGGCAGGACATATTTGACGTGATGAAGGAGAAAAACCTACAACAAAGATGACTCTACCCAGCAAGGATTTCATTCAGATTTGATGGAGAAATTAAAAACTTTACAGACAAGCAAAATCTGAGAGAGTTCAGCACCACCAAACCAGCTTTACAACAAATGCTAAAGGAGCTTATCTAGGCAAGAAACACAAGAGAAGGAAAAGACCTACAATAACAAACCCAAAACAATTAAGAAAATGGGAATAGGAACATACATTTTGATAACTACCTTAAATGTAAATGGACTAAATGCTCCCACCAAAAGACACAGACTGGCTGAATGGATACAAAAACAAGACCCATATATATGCTGTCTACAAGAGACCCACTGCAGACCTAGGGACACATACAGACTGAAAGTGAGGGGATGGAAAAAGATATTCCATCCAAATGGAAATCAAAAGAAAGCTGGAGTAGCAATTCTCATATCAGACAAAATAGACTTTAAAATAAAGACTATTAGAAGAGACAAAGAAGGACACTACATAAGGATCAAAGGATCGATCCAAGAAGAAGATATAACAATTGTAAATATTTATGCACCCAAACTAGGAGCACCTCAATACATAAGGCAAATACTAACAGCCATAAAAGGGGAAATAGACAGTAACACATAATAGTAGGGGACTTTAACACCCCACTTTCACCAATGGACAGATCATCCAAAGTGAAAATAAGGAAACACAAGCTTTAAATGATACTTTAAACAAGATGGACTTAATTGATATTTATAGGACATTCCATCCAAAAACAACAGAATACACATTCTTCTCAACTGCACGTGGACATTCTCCAGGATAGGTCATATCTTGGGTCACAAATCAAACCTTGGTAAATTGAAGAGAACTGAAATTGTATCAAGTATCTTTTCTTACCACAATGCTATGAGACTAGATATCAATTACAGGAAAAGATCTGTAAAAAAAATACAAACACATGGAGGTTAAACAATACACTAGTTAATAACGAAGTGATCACTGAAGAAATCAAAGAGGAAATAAAAAAATACCTAGAAACAAATGACAATGGAAACATGACGACCCAAAACCTACAGGATGCAGCAAAAGCAATTCTAAGAGGGAAGTCTATAGCAATGCAATCCTACCTTAAGAAACAGGAAACATCTCAAATGAACAACCTAAACTTACACTCAATGCAAATAGAGAAAGAAGAACAAAAAAAACCCAAAGTTAGCAGAAGGAAAGAAATCATAAAGATCAGATCAGAAATAAATGAAGAAGAAATGAAGGAAACAATAGCAAAGATCAATAAAACTAAAATCTGGTTTTATGAGAAGATAAACAAAATTGGTAAACCATTAGCCAGACTTATCAAGAAAAAAAGGGAGAAGACTCAAATCAACAGAATTAGAAATGAAAATGGAGAAGTAACAACTGACACTGCAGAAATACAAAAGATCATGAGAGATTACTACAAGCAACTCTATGCCAATAAAATGGACAACCTGGAAGAAATGGACAAATTCTTAGAAATGCACAACCTGCTGAGAGTGAACCAGGAAGAACTAGGAAATATGAACAGACCAATCACAAGCACTGAAATTGAAACTGTAATTTAAAATCTTCCAAGAAACAAAAGCCCAGGACCAGATGACTTCACAGGCAAATTCTATCAAACATTTAGAGAAGAGCTAACACCTATCCTTCGCAAACTGTTCCAAAATATAGCAGAGGAAAGAACACTCCCAGATTCATTCTATGAGGCCACCATCACCCTGATACCAAAACCAGACAAAGATGTCACAAAGAAAGAAAACTGCAGGCCAATATCACTGATGAATATAGATGCAAAAATCCTCAACAAAATACTAGCAAACAGAAACGAACAGCACATTAAAATGATCATACACCATGATCAAGTGGGGTTTATCCCAGGAATGCAAGGATTCTTCAATATATGCAAATCAGTCAATGTGATACACCATATAAACAAATTGAAGGAGAAAAACCATGTGATCATCTCAATAGATGTAGAGAAAGCTTTTGACAACATTCAACACCCATTTATGATAGAAACCCTGCAGAAAGTAGTCATAGAGGGAGCTTTCTTCAACATAATAAAGGCCATATATGACAAACCCACAGCGAACATCGTCCTCAATGGTGAAAAACTGAAAACATTTCTACTAAGATCAGGAACAAGATAAGGTTGCCCGCTCTCACCACTATTAGTTAACATAGTTTTGGAAGTTTTAGCCACAGCAATCAGAGAAGAAAAAGAAATAAAAGGAATCCAAACTGGAAAAAAAGAAGTAAAACTATCACCGTTTGCAGATGACATGATACTATACATAGAGAATCCCAACGATGCTACCAGAAAACTACTAGGGCTAATCAATGAATTTGGTAAAGTAGCAGGATACAAAATTAATGCACAGAAATCTCTGGCATTCCTATACACTAATGATGAAAAATCTGAAAGTGAAATGAAGAAAACACTCTCATTTACCATTGCAACAAAAAGAATAAAATATCTAGGAATAAACCTACCTAAGGAGACAAAAGAGCTGTATGCAGAAAATTATAAGACACTGATGAAAGAAATGAAAGATGATACAAATAGATGGAGAGATATACCATGTTCTTGGATTGGAAGAATTGACATTGTGAAAATGACTCTACTACCCAATGCAATCTACACATTCAATGCAATCCCTATCAAACGACCACGGGCATTTTTCACAGAACTAGAACAAAAAATTTCACAATTTGTATGGAAACACAAAAGACCCCAAATAGCCAAAGCAATCTTGAGAACAAAAAATGGAGGTGGAGGAATCAGGCTCCCTGACTTCAGACTATACTACAAAGCTACAGTAATCAAGACAGTATGGTACTGGCACAAAAACAGAAATATAGATGAATGGAACATGATAGAAATCCCAGAGATAAACCCACACACATATGGTCACCTTATCTTTGATAAAGGAGGCAAGAATAAACAGTGGAGAAAAGACAGCCTCTTCAATAAGTGGTGTTGGGAAACTGGACAGGTACATGTAAAAGTATGAGATTAGAACACGCCCTAACACTGCACACAAAAATAAGCTCAAAATGGATTAAAGATCTAAATGTAAGGCCAGAAACTATCAAACTCCTAGAGGAAAACGTAGGCAGAACACTCTATGATATAAATCACAGCAAGATCCTTGTTGACCCACCTTCTAGAGTAATGGAAATAAAAACAAAAATAAACAAATGGGACCTAATGAAACTTAAAAGCTTTTGCACAGCAAAGGAAACCATAAACAAGACCAAAAGACAACCCTCAGAATGGGAGAAAATATTTGCAAATGAAGCAACTGACAAAGGATTAATCTCCAAACAGTATTTACAAGTAGCACATGCAGCTCAGTAACAAAAAAACAAACAACCCAATCCAAAAATGGGCAGAAGATCTAAATAGACACTTCTCCAAAGAAGATATACAGATTGCCAACAAACACATGAAAGAATGCTCAACATCATTAATCATTAGAGAAATGCAAGTCAAAACTGCAATGAGATATCATATCACACCGGTCAGAATGGCCATCATCAAAAAATCTAGAAACTATAAATGTTGGAGAGGGTGTGGAGAAAAGGGAACACTCTTGTACTGCTGGTGGGAATGTGAATTGGTACGGCCACTATGGAGAACAGTATGGAGGTTCCTTAAAAAACTAAAAATAGAACTACCATATGACCCAGCAATCCCACTACTGGGCATATACCCTGAGAAAACCATAATTCAAAAAGGGTCATGTACCAAAATGTTCATTGCAGCTCTATTTACAATAGCCAGAACATGGAAGCAACCTAAGTGTTCATCAACGGATGAATGGATAAAGAAGATGTGACACATATATACAATGGAATATTACTTAGCCAGAAAAAGAAATGAAATTGAGTTATTTGTAGTGAGTTGGATGTACCTAGAATCTGTCATACAGAGTGAAGTAAGTCAGAAAGAAAAAAACAAATACCGTCAGCTAACGCATATATATGGAAGCTAAAAAAAAAAATTATACTGATGAACCTAGTTGCAGGGCAGGAATAAAGATGTAGAGGTAGAGAATGGACCTGAGGACATGTGGTGGGTGGGGGAAGCTGTGGCAAAGTGAGAGTTGCATCGACATATATACACTACTGCATGTAAAACAATGAGTTAGTGGGAAGCAGCACCATAGCACAGGGAGATCAGCTCCACGCTTTGCGATAACCTACAGGGGTGGGCTAGGGAGGATGGGAGGCAGGCTCAAGAGGGAGGATGTATGGGGACATATGTATGCATATGGCTGATTCACTTTGTGGTACGACAGAAGCTAACACAGTATTGTGAAGCAATAAAGATCTATTAAATTAAAAAAAAAAAAATTCCCAACAAGAGTCGATTATAGGGACTTCCCTGTTGGTTCAGTGGTAAAAATCTGCCTTCCAATGCAGGGGACGCAGGTTCCCTGACCAGGGAACTAAGATCCCACATGCCGTGGGGCAACTAAGCCTGTGCACCACAACTAATGAGCTCGTGCACCTCAACTAGAGCCCATGTGCCACAAACTACAGAGCCCACGTGCTCTGGAGCCCATGCACCACAACTAGAGAAAACCCGCAAGCCCCTACTAGAGAGAAGCCCGCGTGCTACAACAAAGAGCCTGCATACTGCAACAAAAGATTCCACGTGCCGCAGTTAAGACCTAACACAGCCAAAAATAAATAAATCTTTTTTAAAAAAAAAAAGAGTGGTTTACCTAGTCTTGGTGTGGTGATTAATAGGGCAGGCTCTGGAGACAGAATGCTGGTTTTTAAATCCTTGTTCTATTGTTAGGTGTATGGGCAACTGCGGACAATTTACTTCAAGCACTTTATGCTTCAGCTTCAGTTTTAAGATGGGAAAATAATGGTATCTCCACCCTAGGATTGCTGCAAATGTAAAAAGGGTTAATCCCTGCAAAGCACTTTGAACAGAGTTTGGCAAGTCCAGGAAGTCTGGGGTGAGGAAAGTCCAGGTTGGGTTCAGTTTCTGTGACATCAGTGAGAAGCAATAGTTTCCCATCTTTCTGTCCTGTCACCTCCAGTGTGTTGACTGTTAATCTCATGTGACAAGATGGGAGCCACAGTTTCAGGCATCACATGTAGAAATAATGTCTGACAGGAAAGGAAGAAGAAAGCTGTTTCCTTTCTTGTTTTCATTTTAAGAAGGAAGAAAGCCATTCCCAGACAACTTTTCCTTGTGTCCCTCAGACCATAATGGGGGCTGGGAAAGCAACTATCAGGATTCTCACACTCTAGTGTAATTTCTGCTAGCAAAGAAACTATAACAGTGAAGATGACTGTTTGTTAGGCCACTAACAATGTAAGAAAACAATTTCAAAGTTGTTAAGTTGCTTAAGGTCGCCCAGCTAGTCTATGACAGAGCTGGAACATAACAAGTCTGGACCTTCTGCTAAAAATGCCCTCTCCCAGATCACTACATACAGATTGTATTGCCTTGCTAGGGTTACTGTGACAAAGCAACACATACTGGGTGGAGCTGAAGCAACAGAAATTTATTATTTCACAGTTTGGGAGGCTAGAAGTCCAAGGTCAAGGTGTTAACAGTTTGTTCCTTCTGAAGGCTCTGAGGAAGAACCTGTTTCATGCTTGCCCCTTAGCTTCTGGTGGTTTGCTGGAAATCCTTGGCATTCCTTGGCTTGCAGAAGTATCACTCTTATTTCTGGCTTCATCTTTACATGGTGATCTGTCTGTATCTGTCACTAAATGTCCCCTTGATATAAGAACATCAGTCATATTGGATGAGAGTCTGCCCTAATGATGTCATTTTAACTTGATTACCTGTATAAAGACCCTATCTCCTATGTCCTATATCTATAAATTTCACAAATGAAAAGTTATCCTCTCTCCACTGCCCCCAGTCACCCAGTTACCAGCCCCTAAGGAACTGTTGTTATCAGGTGCTTGTGTATCTCTCTAGAGATTGATTATGCATTTAAACTCTTACACTGTTGTTTTTTTTTTTAAATGCACACAGAGAGTGATTCTCATCTCCATATCTGGTTTCATGAAGTGCTGAGGAATCTCATGAAATGTCAATGGACACTGCTTAACGTCCTTCCAAAAGAAAAGTCATTCAAATGGGAATAAGCCACAGCCTTAGTATAGCTAAGACACGCCCCACAGTCCTTTATGTTTACTACTGAGCTGTTGAAAACTTGATTGTAATTCCTATAGAATACTTAAGTTAATTCTGCCCTGACATTTTATTTTTGTTCTCTATTTATACTGACTTTAACAGTTTTCAAATATAATTGATAT
Organism: Aethalodelphis obliquidens; assembly: GCF_003676395.1. Classification (NCBI taxonomy): domain Eukaryota; kingdom Metazoa; phylum Chordata; class Mammalia; order Artiodactyla; family Delphinidae; genus Aethalodelphis; species Aethalodelphis obliquidens. Next base: position 2,468,378 of record NW_020837970.1, read on the forward strand.
ACAATAAAAATTGCACACATTTAATGCATACAATTTGATGAGTTTAACATATGCATACAACTGTGATATCATCACCACAATTAAAGTAATGAAGATATCCATCACCTCCAAAAAAGTCACATGGCAATCACAGAATCTTTAGCTTCTCTCTGAAGTACCTAGATAACGGTATCCAATGCACATTTCCTATGTTGTTTTAAGAGATGCTAAAACCTCCACCAATTGGAAGTTAACTACTTGATGACCATGAGTCCCTTAGCCTCCAGACCTACTGGAGCCTGAGGATGGATAATGTTAACCCCTATGACACCACCCTGTTACCTCACCATCAACCAATCAGAGAATTGTGCACAAGCTGATCACATGCCCTGTGACTCCCCTCCCTCACCTGGCCTTTAAAAGTGCTTTCCCAGGACTTCCCTGGTGGCACAGTGGTTGACAGTCCGCCTGCCGATGCAGGGGACACGGGTTCGTGCCCCGGTCCAGGAGGATCCCGCATGCCGTGGAGTGGCTGGGCCCGTGAGCCATGGCCGCTGAGCCTGCGCGTCCGGAGCCTGTGCTCCGCAACGGGAGAGGCCACAACAGTGAGAGGCCCGCGTACCGCAAAAAACAAAACAAAACACAAGTAGATTGAATCAGTAATCAAAAAACTCCCAACAAAGGAAACTCTGGGACCAGGCAGCTTCACTGAAGATTTCAACCAAACATTTAAAGAAGAATGAACACTAATCCTCTTCAAAGCCTTCCAAAATACCAAAGCAGAGAGAATACTTCCAAACTCATTTGACGAAGTTAGCATCACTTTGGTACCCAAATCAGATGATACCAAAAGAAAGGAAAACTATAGACCAATATCCCTGATAAATATAAATGCAAATATTCTCAATAAAATATTAGCAAAGAAAGTTCAAGAATGCATTTAAAGGATTATACAGCATGTTGGATTTATCTCTGGGATGGAAGGATGGTTCAACATATGCAAATCAATAAATGTAATTAATCAAATCAATAAAAGATAAAAATCACATGATCATTTCATGTGCAGATGCAGAAAAAGCACTTGCTAAAATACAACATCGTTTCACGATAAAAGTTCTTAACAAACTGGGTATAGAAGGAACATGCCTCAACATAATAAAGGCCATATATGACAAACCCACAGCTAACATAATACTCAATGGAGAAAAACAGAAAGTGTTTCCCTAAAGATCAGGAACACTGCGAGAATACCCATTCTCACCACTCGTATTCAACATAGTACTGGAAGTCTTACCTAGAGCAATTAGGCAAGAAGAAAGAGGTAAACACATCCAAATTAAAGGGAAAGAAGTAAAACTGTCATCCTTTGCTAATGATATAATCTTATATATATAAGTCCCAAACAATCCCAAAGTCAAAAAACTGTTGGAATTAATAAAGATTTCAGGAAAGTGGCAGGATACAAAATAAACAAACAGAAATTAATTGCACTCCTTTACACTAATAAGGCATCTGAAAAATAAGAAAAACCATCCCATTCGCAATAGTATCAAAAACAGTAAAATACTTAGGAATAAATTTAACCAAGAGCGTGAAAGATGTGTACAGTAAAAACTACAGAACTTTGCTGACAGCAATGGAAAAAGACACAGACAAATGGAAGGATATACAATTTTCATGAATCAGAAGAATTAATATTGTTAAAATGGCTGTACTACCCAGAGCCATCTATAGATTTAATGCAATCGCCATCAAAATACCAAAGGCATTCCTCACAGAAATAAAAGAAACAATTCTAAATTTTGTGTGAAACCACAGCAGACGCCAAATAGCCAAAGCAATACTGAGAAAAAAGAACAAAGCCAGAGGTATCACACTTCCAGATTTCAAACTATGCTAAAAAGCCATACACCTCAATATAGTATGGTACTGGCACAAAAATAGACACATAGACAAATGGTATACAATTAAGAGCCCATAATTAAACTCCAGCATATATTGTTGACTAATATTTGACAAAAACAAAGTAAAATGGTGGTTATTGGGGGTGAGAAGGGGTAAGAGAGAATGGTGTTCAAGGGTACAAACTTGTAATTAGTAGTAAATAAGCCATAGAGATCTAATGCAAGGTACAATGAATACGGACAGTATTGTATTGTAATTATATACAATGATAAATACTGATATATCAGCAATCATATTACAATATATAAATGTATCAAAGTAACATGCTATATACCTTAAACTTATACAATGTTACATATCCAATTTATTCAATAAAAGAAAGGAAAAAGAATTATTGTATAGCAGGAAACCATACACCTAGAAGCAGAATGAGAGGGTGGAAGGAACCCTGGTGTAGAAGTTTAAAAATTCAGGTCCAATCCCAGCTCTTCCAAGAACTGGCCTGTGTAACTTTGTGAAAACCATATGATTTCCTTGCCTTTCATTTTTTTTCATTCATAAAGTGAGAGTAACAGCATTTACCTTAAGGGTTACTATATTTATTAAATAAGGTTATCGATGTGAAAACCTCAAGTATGTAATAAACAATAAATACATGGGAATCTGAATCTAGACTTTTTGTGATCCCCAAGTATTCATATAAGGGTCAAATGCCCTATCATCCAACTTTATGGTACTAGAATCTTGTATCACAGGGAGGTGTCACATCCCCCCTAGGGAATCCTTATACACCCCACACCATACTTCCCTAATCTGACAAACCTCACAGGTCTTTGCCAAAATTACGTCAGTTGCTGAACTAGGTGACAACCAGTCTTCATTTCTTTGTAATCTCCACAGGCCCTAGTTACCATAATGCTTCCAGCACAAGCAGACTTGTGATTTATGTAGGAAATATATAAATCTAAGGGAAAACTTAAAAAACTTTGTTACTCAAAACAATGAGCTAACAATAATGGTGAGATATTCAAGCCAATCAAATTGTCTGCCTCTTAGGTATGATTTTGCTGGCAAATCCAATTCTTGTGTTAATGTAAAAGGCACACTTTTCTAGCTTACTAGGAAATGAAGCAACCATAAAAATGTAATAGAGATATCACTTCTACCTACATGGAGTTAAAAAAAAAAAAGCAATAGGTATGTTGTATTATACAACCGAAATCTTAACAAATGTACTCTAAATTTTTACAAAATGAATCCTTTTCTAGTTATTTTTCTGAGGTTATCATAAAAATCACATTTAAAAGAAAAAAAACTATGAGACTTCTACCTATAAAATGGTGGTGATTTCCTTTCAAACATCACCCCAAAACAAGCTTAACAAGAAACACAAATGGAAACATTCTTAATGAAACTAGGTAAGTCAACCTCAAAAACAGAATATATCAAAGACCTTCCAAATGCCCTAAAGTCAAGCAAGCATGCAAAACGACTATGAGAGGACATCTCAGGCTGCACTCTCAGAGAATGGTGTCAGAGATCACGTCTTCAAATATATGGAACACCCAAAAGGCAAAACCAGTAACATCTGGAGTTTAACAGCAAGGGTTTGATCTGCACCATGTCTGTCAGATCCCATAGCTTCCAAATCTTGATGACCAGAGATAAGTGAAGGCCCAAAATTCCCACTTACATATGCAGTGTATTATAAGAAATTTTGTTATGAACAAGGAAGATTTCTGGTGGCCAGCCTAAAACATCATGACAGCTCTTTCCCAGCATGAACCTCTTGCAAAGAGGTACTGCAGAAAAAATTCACCTCATTCAAAGATGAGTAATAAGGGAAAAAGAACCAGCACTAGAGCTATATAAGCATGTCACAATTTTATTTTAATGTTTGGAGTAAAGAATAAGAAAATAAAAGAAAATCATAGTAAAAGAAATTGCCATAGAGGAAACAAAAATCAAACAGAGCAACTGAATTAGAAGGACTGAAATAATTACCTCCTTCAAAATAGCTCAACAGATGCATAATAGTTGTGGAAATAAGTGATAAAGACCACAGCAAGAAAAAAAAAAAAAACATGCTGAGGTCAGAAATAAGATTGGAGGGAAAACTCACAACTGTTATAGAAACAAATACTTTGGAAACAACATAAAGCAGATCAGACACTATTAAAAAGAGGACAAGAGAGATGAGAAAAATAAGCAAAATGAAGTGACAGAGAAGAGTTATAAATAGAGAAGATACAAAGAAGTTTTAATACCTAAACCTTTTTTTCTGAAGATAATCCCAATGACAGTTCAGGAAATAAACACACTTACAAATATGTGTATGTGTATAAGCAGCTGTGCACTTCAGACTGTAGTAAAGCAGCACTTTTTAAATTGCACACTATTTCAGGCTGATATACTTAAAGTAATAACAACAATAATGTCACAACAATGTCAAACAGCTATAAAACTTTCCAATTGCTTACTCGTTTTCTCTATTTATCTCATGGGCAAACAAACCATAAACCAGCATTGGTCCACAGACCACACTTTGATTACCTGGTTTATATATAGGTGAAGAAATTGCCTAGAATGAAGCACAGAGATATTGAGATAGAGACTGAAATCTTGAAAGAAAATAGGAGACAATGGTGGACAGAATGAGAAAGAGTACCAGTAGTTAGAGTTCCTGAAAGAGAGAATACAGTAAATGGGGAATATTTTGAAGAGATATTCCCTGAGAAATTTTTATCATTTAGTGAAACTTGTAAAACCTCTGCTATGAATCACAAATCTATAGTAAAATGAACAACAAGAAGTCTATACCTAGCTATATCTATCATACTGAAAATGCAGACCACCAAAGACAAAGAAGTATCATAAAAGGAAACAGAGACAAAGATGGTAGATCTACAGAAGATCCATAATTACACTAAGTAAAATATAGAAAGATACAAACAGTATCTTCAAAAAAAGTATCTTCAAGGTGTTGAGAGAAAATTACTGTTAACCGCAAATCCTGTAACTGCTTAACCAGTAATGAAAGATAGCAAAATTAACATTTTTCAGACAAACAAAAAAGAGTTCAGCAACAACAGATTCTTACTAAAGGAATTACTAAATATATATTTGAAGAAAAACAAAAGTATTAAACTCTAAAAGAACTGAAATTGGAGAAGAAATGGTGAGCAAAAATATCATAAGCGTCAGTAAATACAAAAATGGACTATATATAACAGTAATAACAGTAAAGAATAATTTGAACAATAAAAGGAAAACAAGCTGAAGTTAAAATATTGGCCCAAAATAACACACACGTACCAATCTTCTTTCTCTCATTTGAAAGTATAAAGTTCAGAGCTCTCTTCCTGCACTGGGTTAGCACATGAGCAAATTATTTTTTACCTTTTCTAACAACCACTGGAAACTGATCGATAATCAAAAAAGGCAGGAGAAGGGACAAACACAGAGGTTGTTCAAATGATAATTTATCAGTAGATACATAATATAGATACTTCTATCTATATCATCTATTGCTATCTTATTCATTTTCACATTCTAGGCTTCTAAATATGTATATATGTGTATATATATAATTATATATATGTTACTGATATGGTATTGTCTAATTATTTAAGGCTATTGTAATTAAAATGGTAAAAAGATACTGCAATTTGTAAGCATAAGTACTAAAGATATATGCATTGACTTTCTGCTTTAGTTTTAAGGTTTTGGTTGCTTTTTACTTTTCATTTTGAAATAATTTCAAACTTGAATAAAAGTTTTAAGACTTCAAAGAGTTTCCATTTACCCTTTACCAAGATTACCCACTGTTAATATTTTACTACCTTTACCTCTCTCCTTCTTCACATTTTTTTCTGAACTATATATGAAAGTAAATAGCAGACCTGAAGTCCTTTGTTCATAAGTGCTGTAGTGTGCATTTCCTAAGAATAAAGATATTCTCTTACATAAATACAGTGTAATCAAAATCAATAATTAAAATTGATACAATACTCTTATCTAACTACCAGCCTTATTCAAATTTCACTAATTTTCACAGTACTGTTCTTTATAGATCACTTAATGGGGGGGAAAAACCTGATTCAAGATCACACATTGCATTTAGTCATCATCTCTCTTTAGTGTCTTTCAACAGGAAGACTTCACTCGTTTGTTTTTCATTCATGACCTTGATGTTTTTGAAAAGAAAAAAAACAGTGATGTTTGTAGGCCAGTTAATTTATAGAATGTCCTTCAATTCTGATGTTTTCTCATGCTTATATTCTGCTTATGCATGTTTGGTAAGGTATGAAACTGAAGTTATGTTTTGCCTTTCTCAAGACCTATCAGGAGGTACGTGATGTCAGTTTGTCCCATTCGAGCAGACGGTAACTAATTACTTGGTTAAGGTTGGGTCTGCCAAGCTTCCCCTATGCAAAGCTACTATTTTTCCCTTTGGATTTAATACAGAATTAGGTGTATATTTTGTGGAAATCATTTTCTTCAACAGCACTGATGATTCTTGCTTGAATCAATTACTACCATAGAGGTAAAAATAACGATTACAAGTTGACGTTTTGCTGCAAGGAAAAACGTCTCCTCCCCCATGTCTCTCTTTTGTTTTCTTTTGTAAATGTATATTAGTGTGGACTAACAAATTTTTATTTTGCTCAATGGGATATAGTCCATTATGATCATTAATCATGTTGATGCTCAAGTTGTCCCCATAATACTTTGAGCAATATTTTCTTTTGCACAGCAAGATGTTTTAAGTTTATGTTGTACTTCCCATCCCTCAGCTCTGAAATCAGCTATGTCTCCAAGAAGAAATGGTTCTTTTTACTGGAGAATGATATTTCGAACCAAGACCTGGCCATTACATGTGATCACCACTGCTGATGTGTCTTGCTTCTAAGACATCTTAACAGAAGTGTTAGGAAATCAATTTATGTGTATACACACATGTATGAACAAGCACAAACACACACATGCATCCATACTGATAGCTGTACTTGCAATCCATCACTATGCTTCACTCAAATCTTCCCTTTTTCTAAATTTTTAACTCCTTTCCCCCAAAATGAGACATATGGCACCCATTACCTTAAATATATTTACTTATATATTATACATGGAAAGTAATTTTAGAATTGTTAAGCCATATGACTACAAAAATAAAATTACTTTTCAGAGTTCAGTATATCTGGTCATCAGTTATTTTCTCTTTAGTTTGAAAGTATACTGTCAAAAGACTCTTCAGAAGTTATCTTTTTCTGTTGCTAATTTGGAGTATAGTTGGGGGTAACTGTTTATATTTGTATTTCATTATAGGGAATCCTTTTCTTCATCCCCACTGAGGCTTGTTTTCTTGTGTGTGTGTGTGTGTGTGTGTGTGTGTGTGTGTGTGTGTGTGTTTTCTACATGTGAAAGACACTAACATGTTCCAATCTTTTTTTTTTAACATCTTTATTGGAGTATAGTTGCTTTACAATGGTTTGTTAGTTTCTGCTTTATAACAAAGTGAATCAGTTATACATATACATATGTTCCCATATCTCTTCCCTCTTGCGTCTCCCTCCTTCCCACCCTCACTATCCCACCCCTCTAGGTCGTCACAAAGCACCGAGCTGATCTCCCTGTGCTATGAGGCTGCTTCCCGCTAGCTATTGGGTTTACATTTGGTAGTGTATATATGTCCATGCCATTCTCTCACTTCATCCCAGCTTACCCTTCCCCCTCCCCATGTACTCAAGTCCATTCTCTACGTCTGTGTCTTTATTCCTGTCCTGCCCCTAGGTTCTTCAGAACCATTTTTTTTTTTTAGATTCTGTATATATGTGTTAGCATACCAATCTTTTGTGTATACTTACCTTCTGTGTTTCTTGACAATGCTGCTCCATTATTCCCTTACTTTGTTTGTTGCTTCTGAGAAGTCTAATTTAGGTATGATTCTCTCGGCCTTAAAGATATGCTTAAAGAAATAACACTCCCTTCTCCATCTTTTCCACCTCATTCCCATACATGCAATGCAGGTAAACAATTTTATTATTATTTTTTTCTTCCTTTGACTGTCTTTACAAAAATAAGTAGATACATATGTATTTGCCACTTCCTTTTCTCTCCTACACAAAAGTTAGCATCCTAGAGATACTCTTTTACACTGTTTCACCTAACAATACATCTTGGAAATCATTCTATATAAGTTCATAGGAATTTTCCTCATTCTTTTTATACTCCTGTGATACTACATTGTGTTAAAGTACCATAGATTAAATACTCTTCTATCTGTTGGTATTTATATTGTTCCTAATATTTTTCAATTACACATAATGCTGTAGTAAATGTACCTAAGCATATGCATTGTGTGTATCCTGCTGTATGGGTCTCTTTGGAATAGTTTCCTACAAGCAGGATTGCTATATCAAATGACACATACGTATTTAGTTTTCTCAAATGTTGCCAAATTGTGCCTAAGAGTAGTATAAACTTTTATTCTCACCAGCAAATTATCAGAGTCCTTGTTTTCCCAACTGTTTTTCTATAGTCTTGACACTTGAAGGACAGGATTTTTAAATGTAAAATCTATTGTTTACATTTTTCTTCCTTGTTTCTTGAAAATACTGCTCCATTGTTCCCTTATTTATTGCTTTTGAGAATTCTAATGCAAGTATAATTCTCTTGGCTTTTTAAGTCACTTGCTCTTTTTTTCCTGAAGACCCTGAGAATTTTTTGAGTCTTTAAAGTCTAATGATTTTAATAGGATATATGTTAGAGTTGATTGTTCAAGATAAATTCTCCAAGGTTCCCTCATAGATCCTTTCAATAAATAAATTTGGGTCCTTTATTTCTGGAAACTTTGATTTATAGTTTTATTTGTTTTTTTCTATTTCATAGATTCCAATTACACATATATTGGATTTCATTTACCTAACATCCATTTCAACCACTTTCTTTCTGATACACTATTTTTTTCCTCTCATGTTCATTCTAGTAGCTATTTTTGATGGCTTCATTCAATGCCCTTTGTTAAATTTCATTTCTCTCCATTCTTTTTTGGGCACTTACAATTTAGTCATTGCTGACATTTTTACTTCACTGTTTTATTTACTGATGCCAATCAATTCTTTTTTTTTTTTTTTTTTTTTTTTGCGGTATGTAGACCTCTCACTGTTGTGGCCTCTCCCGTTGCAGAGCACAGGCTCCAGACGCGCAGGCTCAGCGGCCATGGCTCACGGGCCTAGCTGCTTCGCGGCATGTGGGATCTTCCCGGACTGGGGCACGAACCCATGTCCCCTGCATCGGCAGGCGGACTCTCAACCACTGCGCCACCAGGGAAGCCCACCAATCAATTCTTATTTCTTTTTATTTACTATCCATTTCTGTTAGTAAATTTTGAATTTCTGATTTGTGTTACTTCGTATGTGTTTATGGATATTTAATTCCGTTTGAAATATTATAATACTTTTGTTTTCTGTTTCGTGGTTGGCTTTGTGGGAAATTTATCATCAGCTCAAACGTTTTTATTCTCATTTTCTATTTTTTTATTAAATAGCTTTGTATAGATAAGATGGCTTGCATCTTTGCATTGCATGGACAGAGCTAGCATTTGGGGTGATTTATAAGATGTCTAATTCAAGAATGCGTTCCCTAGTCAGTGTAGCACTTTCCTTAACATGTGGACTTTTTGCTGGAGTCAGGGAGAAGGACTTTTTTGTCCTTCCATTGTTTAGTGTTGTCTGGCAGGGTTTGAAATTTCCCTCTTTTTTTTTTTTTTTCCTTTTCCAGTCAGTTTCCAAAGGATGACGACTTCCTCATTTTTATTCTCCTTTTCTCCTAAAGTATTTCCCTTTCTAAGACTTCTTCCTAAATCCCAGCATACACTTTAAATCCCTTCCCTATGTCAGTGCTCTGATCTCCTATGACTCCTTTTTTTTCATTACTGTCATCTTTAAGTGTGAAAATCTAGGACTTTCTCTTTCTGGAAGTGATTTCATAGCACTATCCTCTCTTCTTTCTTCCATACAGTTTTCCCAGATAGCTGTTTTACAAAGGCTTGGGGCAGAAACTTAAAAGACAATTCTACTGAAAATTAGTGTTTACATTTCTATTTGCAGGTAACTTGAAGTTTTAGTGCCCTTTGTATTCCAGGTACTCTAAAGGCATAAGACCTGTGTGGTTTTAACTTATCTTCTTGTTGATCCATTTAATTGTAGGGAGCTGGGGAGAGTTCCAGATTTCAACCGTTTCCATTACCTCAGCTACCCCTACAATGACTGTTGAAAGTATTGCCCAAAATGTTGCTTAAATTGTAGATAATATTACTTGTAGCAGTTGCTTTCATAAGAGTTCACAGTACATACAAAATTAGAGGTTGCAGGAAACCGCACAGAAATCCTACAATCTTGAGTTTTCTAATTTTCTTTTTCATTTATCAAAACAACATAAGGTTTAAAAGAAAAAAAAAAACACCTTTGTCATTAGCATAGAGTTGTCAACATTTTTCAAGTTAGGATTTCAATATTACCACTAGCTACTATTACATTTTAATCCCAAAAGAATAAAATATAAAATTAAAAACCAGTCCTTAGAATGAAATTTTTTTAATATCCTTAATATTTTTCTCCTTCTATTCATGAGAAATTTATCATCAATTAGCACTTATCTGAGGAATGTGTTTTGGAACCACTGAATTAGTTTAGACTTATCTTCTGTGAGATAACCTAGATCCAGAAAGTTTAGATATTCTTGTAAGGCTTGTGACAAGTTCAGGGTTTTTTCTACTATATCGTGCTGGCTTTTTTGTGTTGTACTAATAACAGTGAAGACCTTTCACAAAGGTTGAATGTGTTTTCTGTTTGTTCTTCTGTTTGTTTCTGGTTCCGTTTTTGGTTCCTCCTTAAATGATAAGTCTATATTGCCAAACTTTCACTTGCTTGCTCATGCACACTATTGTTTTTCTGACAAGCTTACTGAAAAATTCCATCCGAAAACTGTTTTTTTCTCACTTTACTTAATTTTGACTAATGAGCTGGAACCATAAACCTTTCAAACTCTCAATGGAGAAAAGAAACATCCTGCCATTTTACCCTTCACAGCACATTATAAAACTATATTTGGTATAAAATATATGAAGGATTTTTTCACCAAGCATTAGGATTCAAGATACCTTTTTGCATTACTACTGATGCAACATTGCTTTGTCTGTCAGTGAGGAGTAAGAATAAGTTCCTTTTGCCTCACATATTTCTTATGAGACATTTTTATTATCTTTATTTGCATAGAGGGGTCGAATTAATCATATACTGAAAGCTGTTTAATGTTTCACCATCACTCAAACTGTTCCCAAATGAGTCAGAAATTTGTTCTCTATAAGCTGGGTATCTAATATATTATTTCAAGTCTCTTGACGCCTTACATATTTCAAAGTTTCTAGTGAAAGGATTGCACACTGTACCAATACCTTTAAACAACAGATTATGATAGTTTTTCCAAGAAAATGATCTAAAGATATGAGTCTCAGTCCCTGGCAACACTGCTTTCATAATTTACATAGAATGGTGATTTTGCTTTTCATGATAATCCAATTCTTTTAAGTCATGATAATCACCCCCAAGTAGAGTTTACTAGATGCTTGCTGGTTATAAACATTTTATCAAAACTATAGGGGTTGGGAGTTCCCTGGTGACACAGTGGTTAAGAATCCACCTGGCAATGAAAGGAACACGTGTTCAAGCCCTGGTCCGGAAGATCCCACATGCTGTGAAGCAACTAAGCCAGTGTACCACAAGTACTGAGCCTGCACTCTAGAGCCCACGAGCCACAACTACTGAGCCCTTGTGCCTAGAGCCCATGCTCCACAACGAGAGGCCACTTCCATGAGAAGCCCGCATACCACAATGAAGAGTAACCCCCACTCGCCACAACTAGAGAAAGCCCACGTGCAGAAAACTATAGGGGTTTCCAAAGATTCAGGAGAATCTCTTTTTCCTTGTAATTCAAACATCATGTTTGAATTATAATACATTCTTGGTAGTGGTAGTTTACAAACTGGGATGATCACACATACAGGCATTTTTAAATAAGGAAGAAATTTGGGGAACAAACTAAATCTACTTGGGGGCTATGCCAATTGTCTTAGAAAGTTTAAAATGCTAGACAAAGGCACTTCCAGTTAAAGCAAAAAGCAGGCATGGTATGGAGGTGAATGTCATTTTAGCACATTAACACCAAAGTGAATATTTTGGGGGAGTATGTTAATTGAAGAAACATTCATTTCTCACATGTACTGGACTTTGGAAAAAACATTAGTGCTCATTGTAGCAAGGTGTATAGACACTAGATATTTTATTTAAAAAAAATAGAAAGGAAGAGGAAAGCCCATTTTTAACACTTAGCTAAAGCCAAAGGTACTAGAAGGGACAGAAGACTGAATTCTACCCTCAAGTATGGAGAAAAAAAGTTTACGGAACAAAATAAAGGGGAAAGTAAGTCACAGAGTGAAGACTGAGGTTGTTGAAGAAGTTGTGGAGAGAAGACAACAGAGAATCAGGAAGGTAGAGAAAATTGAAATGTAGACAGAATTAGAGATAGTGTTGGAAGAAGTAAACCTTTACATGGGGCACCTAAAAGCCTCAGCAATGTGTGGGCTAAGAAGCAAAGAGGACTGTAGTCCAGAAATGGCTCTACAGGCATAAGAAATTATGACTGTTTTCCCTGACCCGTCACTCCATAGGATGTCAAGGCATGAGGCCAAGTGGATGGCTCTTGACACAATTTCATCAAGTTCTGTAAGATACCTCCAGAGATGATATCTTTAAAGTAGGTATGGTATCTGCTCCTTCCCCTCTGAAACTCTGTTACATACCAAAACACTATTTGAGGAAAATTTTTTATACACACACACCAATTTTATAATTAAGCTAGCCATGTTCTGGTCCATAATTATCTGCCAGGTAAACCATTGAAAAGAGAGTTAATATCTGAGTTATAGAGAATAAAAATTAAAATAAGGCTGCATATTGGCCCAGGATGAAAGGTAAACAGGTGTGGTTTCAGCCATGTTTTTGTCTGACAGAGACACAGAGGCAGCACTGTGCATAGGCATGGGAGATAGTCAGATGGGCTCCAGCAGGCTAGGAAACATATTCCACTATCCTCATGTTTCCACGTGGTCGCTCCTTTCTACATTCCACTCCCCAACAAAGGGCAGCATTGGAAACAACAATGCAGGCTGAGGGGTGGTAACAAACTAAGGTGCCTTGAGTTTCACCATCTAGGTAGCAAGTACTACTGCACTGAAAAAGTACTGGCCCATCTATTTTCTCTTGTCCTTCAAATGCAGTGAAGTGAACTTCAAACCTCTATTTACATGGCTAGGAGAATGTGCTTGGAGCTTACTCCTCATGTTTAACCTTCTCCAAGACTGCTCCTAATATCTAAACTTAGGAGTAAAAAAAGGCAGAAGATCTCACCTTAGCCTCAGGCCCAAATCACTCCTCCAGTTTAATCCATTACAAACCCTGTATTTTGAAATGACACAAAGGGTAATATCCTTTGTCTCATGAGGTTCCTCCAGTCTCTATCCATTGGTTTACAACCGAGAAGGGCCAACAGGTTGTTAAACATCCTACTTAGAGCTGAGAGCTCCACCTCCACCTTCTAGCATGAATAAAAGAAGAGTTACAGACAGCCAAGTGAAGCAAAGGAAGTTAAACAGAGAATTAAGGGGCCTGAATGATGGTGGCAGGCAAGTTCAATGTTTTTTTGGTAAGGGAAAATTGGGCTGCTTAAAGAACAAAGACACAGCCAGGCAATAGTCAGATTAGAATCAGGGGAGAGAATCTTCTAGAGAAAGACTAAGGGGAGATGGGAAGGATGATGTCTCCTCCCCAGAAACCATCTCTAATAGCCATCCTCCCCTTCCTTAAATTTGACATAAAACATATTTAAAGAAGAGAGAATGTTAAGGCCCTTCTTCTGTACGTTCTGCCTTGTACTAAATTTTTTCGGGTATGCTTTAAGTCTTATACAAAATTTGAGAGTATGAACTGTACATAATTCTCCTCTATATTCATCACTAAGTGCTAGCACAGAGTCTGATATTCAGTAGATTCACTTATAAGAACCCATTAATCATTAAAAAATTAATACAAATAAAATAATGGTGAGATGAAGGTGAAGAGCCTAAGATGGGTAGTCAAAGTACCAGTAGGTATTAAAGCAAAGCTACAAATACAGACACTCAGCAGAGAGAAAGAGGACTCTAGGGACTAAGCAATTCTCATCCTAAAGGTGCTACCAAGGCACATGAAAAGATGTAAACAACGGTATCTGGAATTTTCAGAGGACCCATTAGGGAGAAGGTGTTCCCTGCCTGGACAGATAGAGTCCATAGACAAATTTCCAGCAGGACTTCCTCTGCCTGAACCTAGAGCCTGGCTCTGAGTAAAGGGAGTAGAAGTCAGGGGAGAAAGCAATCTCAGATCGGATGGGGACATAGCCCTGGATGCTGAGACCCAAGGAGCACTAGTGAGGGGCACAATGAGTCAGCAAGCCATCCTCCCTCCATGCTTTCCGCCTGTTCCCTATCAATCTCACTTAAGCTTTTCTCCTGCCCTGTATTCCCAACCTCTCATTCTCCCACAACTCTTCAGTCCTTTTTCTTGTTCTCTGCCCCATCAGTCTGAATTTTCAAGCTTAAGTTCCAATCTGAACGCTATTTATATTTACTCTACCTATATACAGGTGGAAAAGAAAGCAAGGAAGAAGAAACCTGGTAAAACTACAAGTATAAATTACAATAAAACACAATTGTGCTAAGCTTGACACTCAAAACGTTTCAAAAATGAAAAATTCAACCTCAGACTTCCAAGTAGCCACCTAGCTACCTGCTTCTCAGTATTTCCTACCAAAATATATATATATATACAGAACAGGAAGGGACAAAATACACCTATAAAAGACCACACTCTCAGCTTAATTTCAAGACAGACAACGTTGATACTTCAAAATAACAGAGAAGAGAAACCACCAAATCTAGTATGCAATTTCTAATGTTCTGCCCCACTCTTACCTCATCTTGAGATTTTTAGGCGAGCAAGGTGAGAAAAACTGCTAAGAATGCAGAAGATGGAAGCTAGTGAAAGGACCTATGGGCATTCTAAAACCACCTCCAGAAGAATATGGGCATCTTAGCCTTCATATACACTAACAGTAAAGTTAGAAGATGTAATTGTAGAGAAAACCCCATTTATCATAGGGACAAAGATTATGTGCTTAATAAATGTGCATACCTAATAAACATACAAAATCTATGTGAGAATAATTGTTAAACACCTATTAGATACACAAAAATAAAGTTGAACAAATGGAAAGAAATTAACCTATTAGAAATGACGACTTCTAAAGATGTCAGTTCCCCCCAGATTAATTTATTAATTTAACACCATCAATAGTAAACATCAATAAGCTTCTTATGAATAGAAACGGAAATATAGATGTGTGTCTGTGCACGTGTGTATATGTATATTTATGAATACATATATTCTCTGTATGCTGCCAAAAGGGCCTAGAAACAATGATACTCCAGAATCAATAAGCAAACCTATAGTCAAGACCCTGGGTTCTAAACACCATTCTCCAATAAAAGGAATCAGGAATCCTTGGGGAAAACGATTGATTCCAGATCAATTGGGCTGAGAAAATACAAAATGAGCCTGAAATATCTTGTGGTGCCAGAAAGTAAGGAAGTGCTCAAAAATTGATGGGCCACATTGATAGGAAACAGGGGCCAACATGAAACAGCTCCTAATGGCAAAATTTGGGACAATGAGAGCAATAAAATAATGACAATATTGGATTTTATCCCATAGAAAAAATTAAATATCCATGAATCCATACTGATATAAATAAATAATTGAACAGCTAGATAAATGGAGGAGAAGTTGGACCAATTCCTTACAGAGGAATTCTGATCAATAAATGTAGAAAGAATGATGGAAAAATCACCTTTAGGCAAACATTACAGCAATAACTGTTGCAGGTGAGAACAACAGATATTAAAATTAGTGGGCAAAAGTGTGATGAGAAAGGGTATAGTATTTGTTTAGTCTCAAAGAACCTCTGCACTTATCATACATATGTAATATGTATCATATTTATCATAGATTATCATACAGGAGAAGAACAAATAACTTTACAGTGAAGAATCCTGGCAGACACCTTCTTAACCAGGTGATCAAAGCTGACGTCACAACAATAAGATAGATCAGCATCACGTACCCCCTAAAATAATGCATAGAATGTCACATCATCACTTCTGTAGTATATTTGCCAAATATATATAGCCTCAATCTAATCATGAGAAGACATCAGGAAACACAAATTGGGGACCATTCTCCAAAATAACTGACCTGTAGACCTCAAATATATCAAGGTCATGAAAAGCAAAAGAGCCTGAGGAACTGTCAGAGGTTGTAAACTAAGGAGATAACTTAGTAATGATAACTAAAAGTAATGCAGTATTCGAGATTGGTTCTTGGACCAATTCAGGGCATTATAAAAAAAAAAACTGATGAAATTTGAATAAGGTAGGTAGATTACTTGGTAGTTTTATATTGATACTACTGGTATCAGTATTACATTGATATTAGTGGTTTGGGTAATTGTACTATGTTTATGTAAGATGTTAAAATAGGGGATGATGGAGTACAGTTTATGGAAACACTAGGATTTTTGCAACTTTTCTAAAATTAGCTCAAAATGAACAGTTTAAAAATATAAACTAACATGAAACTTTTGTTTACCAAGTTTTCTATTGAAATCCTGCCAAATGGTATCAAAATTACTGCTATTGTAATATTTGAGGGTGCCTACTATTTGCCAGGCATCATCTTATGACAGGAATACAGTGCAAGCAAGCAGAGAAGGTCCAGATCTACTTTTATGACACATGTTCTTATGGGGACCAGGAGAAGGAAAAAGAACAAATAAGTGTGTAAAGAAGAAAAATAAGGGACAACAAGAGATTGCAATGCAGGCAAGGGTAAGAGCTAACTCGATACCTCTGAGTCGAGAACATGTCTGAGGATGGACCGAATATCTATCTCTTGCTTACTTCCCCATTTTCCCATGGGAAAATAAATTCATACCAGCCCCAAATAACTTCTCTTCCAACCTGGAAAATGTTCCAGTATTTAATCGCTTTCATAAATCTTTGTAATGCAACCACCTTTCAACAGTTTCTATGTGAAAAATCACTACAAAATCCTGCACTAACCTCACAGCATCTTGTGATATCAGGATTGTGCCGACTGGGCACTAACAAATATTCGCAGCCTAATGATACTTTCCCAAGTGAGTCTGAAGAGTATACTGAAATTTTATTAAAGAATGTAACACCCTAGTGCAACTGTGCAATTCAGGTAACCTGATTTTCCAAGTGATGAATAAAGGCAGTCTCTCACAACCCTGTAGAGTAGGGAGACTCTGCTCTCTGCACCTAGAAGGGGAAGAGAATAACATCGGGAAATAATGTCATGTTTCATTATCAATAGAAAAGCTTCATGTGCTCTATGCTGGTATAGCAATGCTGTGAGCAAAAAGTGAATATACTCTAGAAAGTTAATATAATCTCAACGTCCCTAGGTCACATTTATTAGTACAAATGAAGTGATATTAACAGCTATAAGCCAATTTCCTACCTTTGCCCTCATCTGTTTATGAAGAATATTTGGATTTAAAAGTTTCTCCCTTGTTTGGCTTCCATTATTTCTGGAAGTTCCGAGGGGTATATGACATGCACAGGCTGATCTAAGAACTACAGTCATCCTAAGGTAGCTGCCACGACTTTCCTTTCCTGCTCTCCAAGAGCAATGTCCTTTGCTCAGTAAACTTCATGACAGTACCTCAGGCTTCCACTGTCTGATGATCCCTATCCCTAGAGAATGCCAATTTCTGCAAGGATGCTGTCCATTCCACATGCCCAATGTCCTCCTTCCTCATGCTGCAAAATGCTACATTCCAAGAAGAAACTGGGAAAATATTTCCAATGTCACCATGTCATGCTTTGTTTCCTGGTGGACCTATACAATATTCCCAGACTCCACAAGCCAATGTCCATTAGAAAAAATAGCTTGAAGATCAGTACAGTGAATATAGAGAATATCATATTATAATCAAACTTGGTAAGAGATTAGATCTCAATTATTCCAACCACTAAAAAGAAGTAATTACGTAACATGATAGCAGTACTAATTATAGCCCCACGTACCATCGTGTTACAATATATAAATATATCAAATCAGCATGTTGTACATCTTAACTTTACACAATGTTGTATGTCAAATATTGGATATTTCAATTAAAATAAAGAAAAGAGCTTAACTCCCTCTGGATTTGCTTGAAATAACTCTCCCTTACATGCCAAAGAAATAAGAAATAAAAATCTTATGGGGTTGATCATTTCAGTCCCTCTATTCTCATCCTCCCCAGAAGCTGAGAAACAGTTCCTCCTTTGTCATTCAATCAAAAGAAAAAAATTCTCCCCTTCATATTCCTTAAAAAAAAAAAATCAGACACATTCATCCCTATGTAGCTCAGCTGGGACCACCGCAAATTCAGCTGTCAGTGTTTCCAGATGTTTTCTAATACAACTAATTATTTGTCACTACCGCTACTTTTAAAAGGCACCTTTTAAACTGTAAAGTATTTCACAAGTATTTTATTGAAATACCCTTGACTAACAATATTATGTTAGTTTCAGATATAGAACATAGTAGTCTGATATATATATCATATGCCAGAGAAAGTTACTATAAACTATTGACTACATTCCCTGGGCTGTACATACATCCTTGTAACTTATTTATTTATTTATTTATTTATTTATTTTTATTTTTTTGTGGTACGTGGGCCTCTCACTGCTGTGGCCTCTCCCGTTGCAGAGAACAGGCTCCGGACGCGCAGGTCCAGCGGCCATGGCTCACGGGCCCAGCCGCTCCGCGGCATGTGGGATCTTCCCAGACCGGGGCACGAACCCGTGTCACTTGCATCGGCAGGCGGACTCTCAACCACTGCGCCACCAGGGAAGCCCGTAACTTATTTATTTTATAACTAGTGGTTTGTACCTCTTAATCCCCTTCACCTATTTTGCTCCTCCCTCCCACCAGTAGTCAGCAGTTTTTTCCCTGTATCTGTGAGTCTGTTCGTTTGGTTTTAATTGTTCATTAGCTTCATTTTTTGCATTCCACATATAAGTGAAATCATACAGTGTTTGTCTTTCTCTGTCTGACTTAATTTCACTAAGCATTATACCCCCCAGGGTCCATCTATCTTGTCACAAATGACAAATTTTCACCTTTTTATAGCTGAGTAATATTCCATTATGTATTTATATATACCACATCTTCTTTACTATTCATCTGTTGATGGACACTTAGGTTATTTCTATATCTTGCCTATTGTAAATAATGCTGCAATGAACAGACGTGTATATTTATCTTTCAAATTAGTGTTTTTGTTTTCCTTGGGGAAATACCCAGAAGTGGAATTACTGGATCCTATGCTAGTTCTACTTTAACTTTTTAAAAAACGTCCATACTGCTTTCCACAGTGGCTGCACCAATTTACATTCCCATGAACAGTGCCTGAAGATTCCCTTTTCTCTACATCCTTGACAACACTTGTTATTTCTTGTATTTTTGATAATAGCCACTTCGACAGGTGTGAAGTAATATCTCATTATGGTTTTGATTTGCATTTCCTTGATGTTATGTTAAGCATGTTTCCATGTGCCTATTGGCCATCTATATGTCCTCTTTGGAAAATTGTTTATTTAGGTCCTCTGCCCATTTTTTAATTGAGTTGCTTGGGTTTTTTGGTATTAAGTTGTATGTGCTCTTTATATACATATTCTGGATATTAACCCTTTAGCAGGCATATCACTTGCAATTATCTTCTCCCCTTTATCAGGTTGCCTTTTCATTTTGTTGATGGTGCTAAGAGAATATAGGACACCTAATACAGTGAATTAAATTCATGTGTTTTTTCCTACTTTATCTTGGACACACCTCTATCATTGTACCCCTCCTATATTATATGATTACCATCACTTGTATCACTGACTTCCCTGGAACTGGGCTCTACTCCTCTTTGTATCCCTAAAGCTATGAACATTTCCAAATACATAGTAAGTACTCAATACATATTTGATAGACAAGAGAACAAAAAATTACTTTAAGTGACAGGGCTTGGTCGAGATCAGAGACCTCCAATCCATAGTCTATAGACTAGATCTGGCCCTAAATTGAAGCACATTCTCCAACATTTCAGAATCAGAAAGGTTCACCCCTAAAATACAGATTTTAGCTTTTCTTCAAGTATCACCAACACTGGTCCCACATTCCCAACATAGCATTAATCAGCTGGAGATGCCATGCTGCCCCCATTAGTTCAACACAGTCCTTCACTGTCCCACTTCACTCACGTAACTGACTTGACTCCAAAGACATTTGATTTCATGAACCTTTGATTTCTATGTTTTCCTTCTACCCATTTTCTCACACATACCCCAGGCCTCTCCCGGTACAACTGTTTCTTTGTTTCTTTCAGAAGCAGCCCAGAATATACTTGGTTCAATGTGACTATACTCCCAACAGCTAAGTCCTGTCATACAGAATACACTGACCCAGGGGGAGAAGGTGAGATGCATTTCTGTGTATTCTGAATCGTTTTGTAAAATAAAAATTCAGAGTTTTAAAGACTTTATGTAGAGCACAATCTCCTGTAGTCCTTTGCCTTCCAAAAGAGAAAAAAAATCATGTATCAAGTCTTCTTAGAAAAAGTCTGATACTTAAGTAGCTAGCTACTTAGGAAAAAAATGAAAAATAATCTGGGTATTTAAATAATAATTACACCTATCATTTTCTCCATCATTTTTGCTTTCCGAACAGCGTTCATATACATTATCTCATTTATTTTTTATAGCAACTACTCAGCTCCTAACTAGACAAGACAGGCCTCTTACTCCCAGTTTATAGTCAGGTGACGTCACAGAAAGGCAAGGGACTTAATGTCCTACATCTGGAAGAGGTTTCAGAGATTACCTAGTTTCTAAGAACAGAAAATAGAGGCCCTGAGAGCATCAATTTTGCCTGAGCTCATGGCATAAGGAAGAGGTCTGTTCTATAACCCAGGGTTTGCATAAAGTCAAAGACTGTCCATTAGAGACAATTAAATTTGCAGGACACTTTTACTAGTTGGATTTCCTAACTACATGGGAGGCTGATGGAAATGTACACACATTCCCATATTATGAGGAACAGACCTAATTTTCGTCAAAAATGAAAAACTATAAAAATTCTTACTTATAAGTAGACATGTCAATCAGCCCATCAAAGAAGAAATAGCCAGCCCAAATCAGAGAAAACTTCCCAGCTTTGGCAAGAAAATGCAATTGATAAACTTGAAATATACTGTCTCTAGTCTCAGAGTTCATCCAACACAGACAGGTGAGCTCTCAGAAATAAAATACCCTCCTGCCAAGTTGATGGATTTTTATTAAGGTTTTTCTCCAATGGCATTTTTAAGGCTTGGGGATAAATTAACAGTTCATTTCTCATTCAACAAATTCACAGGAACAGCTCCAGATTTCAGGAAATACAGGGGTCCAAAAAATGTGGTTATATATTGTGTATCTGCCTCAACATGCTTGGATAGTATGGACCTAGGTTACAAGTTTAATTTAAAATTACACAATTTCTCATATTTTCATAAAGTCAGAGGGAACCACTGTAAAGAATATAGATCCAAAATGGCTCCACTGCTAACCGGATATATGAACTTGGAGATGTTAAGTCTCTGAGTTCCCCTTTTTTCACTTGTGAAATGAATTCGCAAGCACCTCATCTCATAGCTCTATTGTGAGGATCTAAGTTGATTCACCTCACCCACCTCTCATGATTCTAAGTACACTGGCATGGGGGTCAGGAGAGTCCACACCAGTCCTGGTTCTGACCCCAAGGAAACCTCTCTGGGACACTGTTATCTATAAGCTGAGGGAGGATGGAGAGAAGGGGTAGATAGGGTACTCTCTCTAGGGTTTCCTACAGCATGAATACTCTATGGGCTAAAAATGAGTTGTACATACTGAGAATAATACAACAAGCCTGCAAAGGATGAAGGAAAAAGGACATGCTAGAAAACTAGCTTCTTAACAACTTCCCAGGAGGCAAACGATATCAAGAATATCTTTGCAGGATAATAAGAGACTGCTACAAAGCACATCCTCTCCTTTCCAGGAACCTGCAGTGGAGAAGGCATGTCCCCTCAGGGAATAGCAGCTCTCAGTACAGAAAAAAAAAAAAAGAGTATATTCTAAAGGAGAAGAAAAAAGTGGAAGAGTGTGGACAGGTAGAAATATGAAGGCATGTTGGTTGGAGATGAAAAAAGAAAATGAATTACACCAGGATGAGTCAGTGGAGCCAAACACAACTTGAGGTTTTGTAAAACTAATGGAGACTTCAAGACCCCTATGGGATTTCTTTACATGAGATGATATGCTTGAAGTCTCTTTGTTTGGGGCAATTGTCTAATTTGGAAAATTAGAGTAGACCAGAAAAAGGGAGATGTTCCCCCATCCAGCCCTTGGGATTGGTTTTAAATATCAAGGAGAGCAGGATTAGGACTATAGACTAAAGGACCATTTGAGTTGCTGGCACTAGCTGTGTTGCTGTTTAGGGGCCAGATGACAAAGTGAGACACAGAATGGAGAACATCACTATTTCATGGAGATCCTACCTCCCACCACCTGCAGAAGACAATGGCTCTGAGGACAACAGGAGAAGGCACCCTGGGCACAGAAAATGGCGTCCTTATGTTCCAGCTCAAACAACACTAAAACCCTTTCCAATGGATTTGAGGGTAGGAGACACAGGATGCTGAAGCAAGGACACAAGGTCTCCATGGTATTATGGCTGACAGGATGTTTTGAAAGGAATTCCCAGAAGTCCCAAGATGACTTTGAAAGGTACTGAAGATCCTGCATGATCACTTGGGTTAAGGACACTGGTATATCTTCATTTATAATATCAGGCTTTACAAAAGTTGATGCTTTCCTCCACTTTTAATTACATCAGTGTAGCTTCTATGGGGAGAACCACACTATGAGGATGCCTTTAAGGTATGAAGTGGAGTTTCATGGAGAGAGCAGGTAAATAATTATCAGCTGCCAAATTCCTCCCATAATCTGACTTGTAAGCACTGCAATTCATCTAATAACTCTAGAGTTATATGAGACTCCTACCTCTCTTACTACCCACACCTATGAAATTCAGTCAGTTCCTCTTTAATGGCTCTCAGAGTCTTCCCATCATCTTAAAACCCATTAGTCACTTCTTACCAGATACCAGATCTCATAATTGATTTCTCTGTCTCAAGTATACTACCTACATTTCATCTTTTATACTGCTTATTATCATGCACTCTTCTTAAAATCCTTCAGAGGAACCATGTCTTTAGGATAAAATACAAACTCCACAGTATGACTGTTATCTAGCTGCTACCTACATTTCTGCACTTAATTCCCATGGTTTCTCCTCTTGAACTGTACTCTCCAGCTACACAGGACTGCTACAGTTCCCAGAACTCATCCTTCCCTCTTATAAGTACATACCTTTACACCTGCTGCTCCCTGTAACTCTATCCCCTCTGCTCACCCCTTCATCTACCGAGCCAGCTCACACACTTCATTCAAACCTCACTCACACCTTACCCACCCCAGGAAAACTTCTCTAACTCCATAGTCTAACTGAGGGGACCTTTTGTGTTTCCATAGATAGTCATGTTTCCTTCTGTATTGTCCTATTTATTACTACATTGTCTCTACTCCCAGCAAAGACTAAGCATTTTGAGGGGAAGTTCTATCGCCCACATTTCTGCATTTTTAGTGCCTAAAGCCAAATCCGGTATAGAACTAACACATTTTTTAAAAGAGTTTTATAAATGAGCAAGATGAATGAGTGAATTTGATTTCCAGATCTCAAATTTCTCATCAGTAAACTAGAATTAATAATCTGTTTCACCACATGAAAAGATGCTCAACATTGCTAATCATTAGAGAAATGCAAATCAAAACTACAATGATGTACCTGCCACCTCACACCAGTCAGAAGAGTCTTCATTAAAGAAACGGCAAACACCAGGTGCTGGAGAGGGTGTGGGGAAAAGCAAACCCTCCTACACTGTTGGTGGGAACGTAAACTGGTACAACAACTATGGAAAACAGTATGGAGGTTCCTCAAAAAACTAAAATAGAGCTACCATATGATCCAGCAATCCCACTCCTAGGCATATATCTGACAAAACTCTAATTCAAAAAGACACATGCACCCCCTATGTTCATAGCAGCACTATTCACAATACCCAAGACATGGAAACAACCTAAATGTTCATCAACAGATGAATGGCTGAAAATGTGGTACATATGTACAATGGAATACTACTCAGCCATAAAAAAGAATGAAATAATGTCATTTGCAGTAACATGGATGGACCTAGAAATTATCATACGAGGTAAGTCAGAAAGAGAAAGACAAGTACCATATT
The DNA here is from genome assembly GCF_003676395.1 of Aethalodelphis obliquidens. Lineage (NCBI taxonomy): Eukaryota > Metazoa > Chordata > Mammalia > Artiodactyla > Delphinidae > Aethalodelphis > Aethalodelphis obliquidens. Next base: position 2,492,861 of record NW_020837970.1, read on the forward strand.
ATATCAGTTACATGTGGAATCTAAAATATGACACAAATGAACTTATCTACAAAACAAACAGACTCACAGATATAGAGAACAGACTTGTGGTTGCCAAGGGGGAAGGATGGATTGGGAGTTTGGGATTAGCAGATGCAAACCATTATATATAGAATGGTAAACAATAAAGTCCTAATCTATAGCACATGGAAATATATTCAATATTCTGTGATAAACCATAATGGAAAAGAATATGAAAAAGAATGTGTGTGTATGTGTGTGTGTGTATATATATATATATGTGTGTGTGTGTGTATATATGTGTGTGTGTGTATATATATATATATAACTGAATCACTTTGCTGTACAGAAGTTAACACAACATTGTAAATCAACTATATTTCAATAAAATAATTTTTTTAATTCTGCCTCACAATATCATTGTAGTTATCAAATAAGATTATATTATTCAAAACTTTGTTTAAAATTAATATGCCAAAGAATGTTTTTTATTTTTAAAAAATATAACACTCTACTCTTAGAATTTTCAATTCTCTTGGAGTTAGTCCTTCCACTGCACCTGCTCTTCCAATTCCCAATTTTTGAGTACTCCCTACTGTCCTTTTACTCTCCTTGTGCTTCTGTTTCTTGCTTGCCCAAGCCTTGCTGGAGACAATTTTATAAACAAAATGATTAACCCCATTCTAAATTTATAATCTTCAACATCAGCTGGGCCCTCAGTGCCTCTCAGTACCTATCTTCCATTCATTTTTCCCATTTCAAATATCAGCTGTTAAAACATTTATCATCCTCCTAAAGTCCTGTGAACCACATCCCTTATTCTCAGTGAATAACCAAGTCTAAAAATTCATCAAGGCATTAATTTTGTCAGTTGTCATCCCATCATCATCCAGTCTTAATTCCAAGCATAATTTTCTCTTTACACCTCCACCTCCAAATAAGACTGTCATCTGTTCCAAGTTCAACCCTTCTACTAATTTAGTAGCAATAGTTTATATTTAGCTGTTTTTCCTACTCATAGATCATGTGTTGACCAAAGTTGGCTAATACCTAAGTTACAAAAACAAAACTGGAAAATCTTTGTCAGATTCCATTATCCAAATCAGGATGCCTTCAGCCAAAATTAAAAGTCAACTACAATCAACTTACAGAACTACAAAAAAAATTCACAAAAGGTGAAGTAGAATAGGTTCAAGACTGATTGATCTACCACTTCAACCACATCATCCAAGACCTGCATTCTTTCTATTTCTCCACTGCCATGTACAGCTTCATCTTAATTCTGGTTCTCTTTGTAGTTGTTTGTCAGTAACAAGTTGGGGCTATAGGTTCCTCATTTATGTATGAGGGGAAGAAAGACCAATTTCCCACGAGGCTGAAAAACTGGAAACTGAAAAACACTTTCCCAGAAGACTCAGTATACTCTTCCTTGCATCCTTAAGATAACATGTCCTTTTCTGAGACAATCATCACCAAGAGGGATGAAAATACTTTTAGTTCAGTCAAGCCCACCACTAGAGCTGAGGACAATTCTCCAAATCACATTAGGAGGAGACTGAAATGCTATCAGGACTTCAAGTACAATGACCATTACACCAACCAAACAACCCTCTCACACACTTGGGTATTCTGCCTGGAGCTGCCCCTTGTAGCTTGGTTAAAAGATTTCCTCCAATCTCACCAGGTTCTTACCCTTCTCCCCTTGAAGCTCACTATCCACAAAGCTCTTAAGTATAACACAGCACCAATTCTAAAGCTGCCAATATTCTCCAGAAGAGTATGATTCTGTTAAAGTAGGTGTAAATGCCTGTATTTACTTCAGTCATCTTTACAACTAAATTTCTTGTACTCCACACATAGGTTTAACAAGTGGGTCTATATCCTCAACCCTGGGTTACAATTGTCAAGTGGGAACTGAAGTACCTTTATCCTACAGGTGGTCTCTCCCTGAGGATTCAACCTGGGCTAGACTTGCGGACACACAATATATTGTCCTCCTTAAGTATGTCTCCCAAGAAGTTATGTTTGAACTTCCTCCATCACACAGAAAGCCTTCATGTAGAATATCTCATGTAAATAGGTTCCTTACCAGCTTCCTACTAATTTCCCCAAAGTGCTCAGACTTACCTGCCCCCCATATGGGGACACAAACTGGGGAAACCAATATGTAATTGTGGGATATAAGCTTTGGAGTGAGAGAACTTCTGGCACAAATGTGTCATCAATACATGTTAGGTGAATGAATATATGAATACATTTCCCTTCTCTCAGCCTTAGTTTTCTCACCTAAAAGTTGGGTTAATAGCCAAATTCATATGGGTGAGTCATTTTGGATTAGTTACTTTACCTTTTTAGTCTGAAGTTCTCTTCGCTGCCAAATGTAGTTTACATGGAACCCAGCACAGGGCTTCTGTGAGTATCAAATGATGTATGTAAAGTATCTAAAAGGATGCCTAACTCACTGTAGGTCCTGAGTAAGTGTTGTTCTCTTCCTCGTCTTTTTAAATCCCTCAATCAAGTCAGAATGTAATAGGGGAGATGTGACAACTATAAGTTATTAACTGTTGACTACGTGCTAGGAGCAGCGCTAAGCTTTTTATACTCAGTATCTTGTTTAATCTTCACAAGAACAGCCAACATTAGTACTAATGTCCTCTATTATACAGATGAAGAAACTCAGGCTCAGAAGCTGAAGAGCTGATAGAAGATTACATACCCAGTTTTGGAATCAATATCCAAATCTAGAACTTTAATTTGGTTCCTACACTCTTAGCCATCATACCATCAGCCTCACTAAGATAGCTTCCAGGCCAAGACATGTGCAAAAGAAATAATGGCAACTTTGGGACTCTTCTGTGCATACATTTAAAAAGTAGAAAAACTGACTTGTCAAATTGGACCCTTCAGTGGGTCTTTCTCCTGAGAAAGGAACTGGAGTTTTCCATTTTGCATTTTTTTTTTTTTTTTTTTACTGTAACCACCTGTCCTTGAGCCACCTGCCAGAATATTTCCTACTAATGTCCTCTTCTCAAGCTGTGTGACCTTAAATAAGTTACAGTCTCCTAAAACTGTATCTCTCCATCACTAATACTGGATTTTAACACCATTTCTCTCATAGAAGTTATGAGTGTTACATAATAACATTTTTAAAGCATTACATCTGCATGTAATACAATGCCAATGAATAATATTGTTTGTGACTCAAATGTTGCGAAGTTACCACGTCTCTTAAAATCTAGGTAACATTCACACAAACTCCCACTCTTTCTTAGCAGAAATTCTCATGACCTCACAATATTTTTGCACACTCCTAGGAGGGTAGGGAGAGCTTCTATTTTTGTTACTTCTGGCTCCAAGCTCTCACTGAACTAGCTCAGTTTCTGAGTTGTCTTCCTGTCCCAGGCATGCTATCCCTATTCCCAATTTCAACTAATAGGCATGGGACTTAGTTTCTTCAGTTGATTAGTAATCATTTTTTTACATTCTACTTCTCTTTTCACACAGACACACACACACACACACACAGCCTGGGTACCCATAACTTAGACAAGCCTTTTCAGTTTGAGTAACGGGTGGGATTTATATTGGATCAAACAGAACTTTAAAAATTTGTATTAGCCACCTTTGTTCTTTAAAGGTCCCTTGACCTGTTTTGCAATTCAAGCTCCAACCTACAGAAGTACTGCTGCTTTGTCTTCTCTCTTTCCTCTCTTCTATGCTCTCAAAATCCTGGATTCCAGTTCATTTCCAAATAGAAAAATTTGTTTCTTATTTGTAGCCCTGCCTCCTGCTAACCTGTTCCCCAAGAGTAACAATTTCTGCCCTGGTTGTTAATAATTTTTCACTCTGATCATGAGGGTGAATCATTTATCTATCCTTGGGCCTTATTCTCATACATTCTGGCAGCGTTATGCCAGAGTCAAAATTTCTATTTGACTGTGGGGTTAGGATCTAAGGGATAGAAAATAAGACTTCTTTAAAGTCACTTATTCACTAATTAATTCTTTCAATGAATATTTACTGAATTTACTCTGTGCCAGACACTGACAAATTCTGAGGATATCTTGGAGAGTAAGACAAACTTGGTCACTTTCCTCACAATGCTAAAGCTATCTATAAATACAAGGCTTTTAAATTGAGCAATTTAAATTGTGGTGGATACCACAGAAAGGGAAGCATACAGCACCATGGGCATATGTAACAGAAAGATGGTCATGGATTTAGAGGAAAACAAACACAGTAAGAAAGGAAATGGAAGATTTACAAAAGACCCAAAATGAACAAATTATTATTAAAATACTTGAAACAAACATGTTATTAGGTTCAGATAACAACATATTAAAGATTACAGAAGAAAATATTAGTAAATTTGAAAATATAGCAGCAGAAATTATCCAAAAGGAGCCACAGAGAAAAGGAAGACGAAAAAAATAATGCAGCCTCACTCAGTGACCTGTGCAACATTTCAAGTAATACAATATATATGTAATTAGAGCCCCAGAAGGAGGGGGAAACAATTTTTCAACAGCCAAGTGTTATTCCAAATTTAATTAAAACTATAAACCCACAGACCCAAGAAACTCAATGAAACTCAGGCAGAATAAACACACAAAAAAATAATACTAAAGCATACCACAATCAAATTGCTGAAGACCAGTGATAAAGGGAAAACCATAAAAGCAGATAGGGTTGAACACATTATGATATATACCAAAAATTTCTTTTTTGTGTATATCAACATAGAAATTGATTTCAACATAGAAACCATTCCAGCAGGAAGATAATGAAACAATGTTAAGGGGCTAAAAGGAAAAAGCACAACCATGCACCTAGTTTTCCATATTCAACAACAAAAAAATTCTTTTTAAATGAAGGTGAAACAAAGACTTATACAAGTAAGGCCTGAGAAACTCTTTCACCAGTGTACCTTCACTACAAGAAATAATAAAGGAATTTCTACAGGAAAAACAAAGTTACAACAGATGGACAGAAAACAAAGAAGAGAACCTGAAATGATGAATGACAGCTGAGTAAGTTAAATATAAACCAGGCTATCACATTTTAAAATTTCTTTATGAGAGAATGACTGTTTAAAGCAAAAATTACATATATTTTGAAGTTTATAACACCTGTAGAAGTAAAATCTGACAAAAAAAATTTTAAAGATGGGTGGGGAGAAAATTAAACTATACTCTTGCAAGTTTTTTATGCATGAAGTGATAGAACATTAATACTTTTTAGGGTAAACTGTGAAAACTTACAGTTGAATATTCTAAACCTATGGCAACCACTAAAAAAATTTTTTTAAAAGAGATATGGGGCTTCCCTGGTGGTGCAGTGGTTGAGAGTCTGCCTGCCAATGCAGGGGACACAGGTTCGTGCCGTGGTCCGGGAGGATCCCACATGCCACGGAGTGGCTGGGCCCGTGAGCCATGGCCGCTGAGCCTGTGCGTCCAGAGCCTGTGCTCCACAATGGGAGAGGCCACAGCAGTGAGAGGCCCGCATACCACAAAAAAAAAAAAAAAAAGAGATGATTAATAATTAAATAGTGGAGATAAAATGAAATTCTGAAAAATGCTCAGCTAATACAAAAGATGACAGAAGAGGGAAAGGAGGAGAAAAAACAAATGACACAAGCAGAAAACTAACAGTATAGTAGATTTAAACCTAACCATATAGGTAAGTATATATGAAATATAAATATGCTTACCACTCCATTTGGAAGATAGAGATTGTCAGACTTGATGAAAAAGCAAGATCCAATTATAAACAGTCTACACAAAACCAAATTAAAATATAACGACAAGAGATCTTCAAGACGGTGGAGGAGTAAGATGGGGAGATCACCTTCCTCCCCACAAATACATCAAGAATACATCTACATGTGAAACAGTGGCTACAGAAAAACTATTGAATGCTGGGTCTTGGTGCAGTGGCCAGGGGTCAGGCCTGAGCCTCTAAGGTGGGGGAGCTGAGTCCAGGACATTGGACTACCAGAGAACTCCTGGCCCCATGGAATATTAATTGGTGAGAGCTCTCCAAGAGGGCTCCATCTCAGCACTAAGACCCAGCTCCTCCCAAAGGCCAGCAAGCTCCAGTGCTGGATGCCTCACAGCTAACAGCTAACAAGACAGGAACATAACCTCACCCATTAGCAGACAGGCTACCTAAAGTCATATTAAGCTCACAGACACCAAAAGACACACCATCAGATGCAGCCCTGCCCATCAGAGGGACAAGATCCAGCTCCACCCACCAGAACACAAGTTCTAGGCGCCTCCACCAGGAACCCTACACAAGCCACTGGACCAAACTCACCCAATGCGGACAGACAACAGAAGTAAGAGGAATTACGACCCTGCAGCCTGCAGAAAGGAGACCTCAAACACAGTAAGTTAAACAAATGAGAAGACAGAGAAATATGCAACAGATGAAGGAGCAAGGAAAAACCCATAACACCAAACAAATGAGGAGATAGGCAGTCTACCAGAAAAAGAATTCAGAGTAATTATAATAAAGATGATCCAAAATCTTGGAAATAGAATGGAAAAAATACAAAAAAACATTTAACAAAGACCTAGAAAAACTAAAGAAAAAACAAAGAGTGATGAACAACACAATAACTAAAACTACTCTAGAAGGAATCAATAGCAGAATAACAGAGAGAAGAAAGGATAAGTGACCTGGAAAATAGAATGGTGGAGAAAACTGTCATGGAGCAGAATGAAGAAAGAAGAATGAAAAGAATTGAGGACAGTCTCAGAGACCTCTGGGACAACATTAAAAGCAGCAACAATCGAATTACAGGAGTTCCAGAAGAAGAAGAGAAAAAGAAAGGGTCTGAGAAAATATTGAAGAGATTATAGTTGAAAATTTCCCTAACACGGGAAAGGAAATAGTCAATCAACTCCAGGAAGTGCAGAGAGTCTCATATAGGATAAATCCAAGGAGGAACCACGCCAAGACACATATTAATCAAAGTATCAAAAATTAAATACAAAGAAAATATATTAAAAGCAGCAAGGGAAAAGCAACAAATAACATACAAGGGAATCCCCATAAGCTTATCAGCTGACATTTTAGCAGAAACTCTGCAAGCCATAAGGGAGGGGTAGGATATATTTAAAATGATGTAAGGGAAAAACTACAACCAAGATTACTCAACCCAGCAAGGATCTCTTCAGATTTGATGGAGAAATCAAAGCTTTACAGGCAAGCAAAGTTAAGAGAATTTAGCATCACCAAACCAGATCTACAACAAATTTTAAAGGAACTTCTGTAAGCGGGAAACACAAGAGAAGAAAAGGACCTACAAAAACAAGCCCAAAACTATTAAGAAAATGGTAATAGAAACATACATATCAATAATTACCTTAAATATGAATGGATTAAATGCTCCAACCAAAACACACAGACTGGCTGAATGGATACAAAAACAAGGCCAATCTATATGCTGTCTACAAGAGACCCACTTCAGACCTAGGGACACATATAGACTGAAAGTGAGGGGATGGAAAAAGATATTCCATGCAAATGGAAATCAAAAGAAAGCTGGAGTAGCAGTACTCATATCAGATAAAATAGACTTTAAAATAAAGACTCTTACAAGTGACAAGGAAGGACATTACATAATGATCAAGAAATCAATCCAAGAAGAAGATATAACAATTTATAATATTTATGCACCCAACATAGCACCACCACAATACATTAAGCAACTGCTAACAGCCATATAAGGGGAAATCAACAGTAACACAATAATAGTAGGGGACTTTAACACCCCACTTACACCAACTGACAGATCATCCAAACAGAAAATAAATAAGGAAACACAAGCTTTAAATGATACATTAAACAAGATGGACTTAATTGATATTTATAGGACATTCCATTCAAAAACAACAGAATACACTTTCTTCTCAAGTACTCACGGAACATTCTCCAGGAGAGATCACATCTTGAGTTAACAAATCAAGCCTTGGTAAACTTAAGGAAACTGAAATCATATCAAGCATCTTTTCCAACCACAACGCTATGAGACTAGATAGCAATTACAGGGGGGAAAATGTAAAAAATACAAACACATGGAGGCTAAACAACATGATACTAAACAACCAAGAGGTCACTGAAGAAATCGAAGAGGAAGTCAAAAATACCTAGAAACGAATGACATGAAAACACGATGACCCAAACCCTAAGGGATGCAGCAAAAGCACTTCTAAGAGGGAGTTTATAGCAATACAATCCTACATCAAGAAAGAAGAAAAAATCAAATAAACAACCTAACCTTACACCTAAAGCAATTAGAGAAAGAAGAACAAAAACCCCTCAAAGTTAGCAGAAGGAAAGAAATCATAAACATCAGATCAGAAGTAAAAGGAAAAGAAATGAAGGAAACAATAGCAGAGATCAATAAAACTAAAAGCTGGTTCTTTGAGAAGATAAAATAGATAAACCATTAGCCAGACTCAAGAAAAAGAGTGAGAGGACTCAAATGAACTGAATTATAAATAAAAAACAAGAAGTAAAAAGTGACACTCAGAAATACAAAGGATCATGAGAGACTACTACAAGCAACTCTATGCCAATAAAATGGACAACCTGGAGGAAATGGACAAATTCTTAGAAAAGTACAATGTTCTAAGACTGAAGCAGGAAGAAATAGGAAATATGAACAGATCAATCACAAACACTGAAAGTGACACTGTGATTAAAAATCTTCCAACAAACAAAAGCCCAGGGTCAGATGGCTTCAAAGGGGAATTCTATCAAACACTTAGGGACGAGCTAACACTCATCCTTCTCAAACTCTTCCAAAATATAGCAGACAGAGGAACACTCCTAAACTGATTCTATAAAGCCCCCATCACCCTGATACCAAAACCACACAAAGATGTCACAAAGAAAATTACAGTCAATATTGCTGATAAACATAGATGCAAAATCCCTCAATGAAGTACTAGCAAACAAAATCCAACAGCACATTAAAAGGATCATATACCATGATGAAGTGGGGTCTGTCACAGAAATGCAAGGATTCTTCAATATATGCAAACCAATCAATGTGATACATCATAGTAACAAACTGAAAGATAAAAAATATGATAATATCAGTACATGCAGAAAAAGCTTTTGATAAAATTCAACACCCATTTATAATAAAAACTCTCCAGAAGTGGGTATAGAGGGAACCTACCTCAACATAATAGACCATATACAACAAACCCACTGCAAACATCATACCCAATGGTGAATAACTGAAAGCATTTCCTCTATGATCAGGAACAAGACAAGGTTGCCCACTCTCACCACTGTTATTCAACACAGTTTTGGTAGTTTTAGCCACAGCAATCAGAGAAGAAAAAGAAATAAAAGGAATCCATATTGGAAAAGAAGAAGTAAAACAGTAAAACACTGTTTGCAGATGACATGATACTATACATAGAAAATCCTAAAGATGCCACCAGAAAACTCATAGAGATAATCAATGAATTTGGTAAAGTAACAGGATACAAAATTAATGCACAGAAATCTCTTGCATTCCTATACACTAATGATGAAAAATTTGAAAGAGAAATTAAGGAAACACTCCTATTTACCACTGCAATGAAAAGAATAAAATACCCAGGAATAAAACTACCGAAGGAGGAAAAAGACCTGTATGCAGAAAACTATAAGACACTCATGAAAAAAATCAAAGATGATACAAACAGATGGAGAGATATACCATGTTCTTGCATTGGAAGAATCAACATTGTGAAAATGACTCTACTACCCAAAGCAATCTACAGATTCAATGCAATCCCTATCAAATGAGCACTGGCATTTTTCACAGAACTAGAACAAAAAATTTCACAATTTGTATGGAAGCACAAAAGACCCCGAATAGCCAAAGCAATCTTGAGAACGAAAAACGGAGCTGGAGGAATCAGGCTCCCAGACTTCAGACTATACTTCAAAGCTACAGTAATCAAGACAGTATGGTACTGGCACAGAAACAGAAATGTAAATCAATGGAACAAGATAGAAAGCCCAGAGATAAACCCACGCACATATGGTCACCTTATCTTTGATAAAGTAGGCAAGAATATACAATGGAGAAAAGACAGCCTCTTCAATAAGTGGTGCTGGGGAAACTGGATAGCTACATGTAAAAGAATGAAATTAGAACACTCCCTAACACCATACACAAAAATAAACTCAAACTGGATTAAAGAGCTAAATGTAAAGCCAGACACCATCAAACTTAGAGGAAAACATAGGCAGAACACTCTAGGACATGAATAACACGAAGATCCTTTTTGACCCACCTCCTAGAGAAAGGGAAATAAAACCTAAAGTAAACAAATGGAACCTTATGAAACTTAAAAGCTTTTGCATAACAAAGGAAACCATAAATAAGACGAAAAGACAACCCTCAGAATGGGAGAAAATATTTGCAAATGAAGCAACTGACAAAGGATTAATCTCCAAAATTTACAAGCAGCTCAGCATCCAAAAAACAAACAACCCAGTCCAAAAATGGGCAGAAGACCTAAATAGACATTTCTCCAAGGAAGATATACATTGCCAACAAACACATGAAAGGATGCTCAACATCATTAATCATTAGAGAAATGCAAATCAAAACTACAATGAGGTATCATCTCACACTGTTCAGAATGGCCATCATCAAAAAATCTACAAACAATAAATGCTGGAGAGGGTGTGGAGAAAAGGGAATCCTCTTGCACTGTTGGTGGGAATGTAAATTGATACAGCCCCTATGGAGAACAGTATGGAGGTTCCTTAAAAAACTAAAAATTGAACTACCATATGACCCAGCAATCCCACTACTGGGCAAATACTGTGAGAAAACCGTAATTCAACAAGAGTCATGGGGCTTCCCTGGTGGCGCAGTGGTTGAGAATCTGCCTGCCGATGCAGGGGACACGTGTTCGTGCCCCGGTCTGGGAAGATCCCACATGCCACAGAGCGGCTGGGCCCATGAGCCATGGCCGCTGAGCCTGCGCATCCAGAGCCTGTGTTCCACAATGGGAGAGGCCACAACAGTGAGAGGCCCGCGTACCGCAAAAAAAAAAAAAAAAAAAAAAAAAAAGAGTCATGTACCAAAATATTCATTGCAGCTCTATTTACAATAGCCAGGACATGGAAGCAACCTAAGTGTCAAACAACCGATGAATGGATAAAGAAGATGTGGCACATATATACAATGGAATATTACTCAGCCATAAAAAGGAACGAAACTGTGTTATTTGTAGTGAGGTGGATAGACCTAGAGACTGTCATTTATAATGAAGTAAGTCAGAAAGAGAAAAACAAATACCGTATGCTAACACATATATATGGAATCTTAAAAAAAAAAAAAGGTCATGAAGAACCTAGGAGCAAGAAGGGAAAAAAGATGCAGACCTACTAGAGAATGGACTTGAGGATATGGGGAGGGGGAAGGGTAAGCTGGGACAAAGTGAGAGAGTGGCATGGACATATATACACTACCAAACGTAAAATAGCTAGCTAGTGGGAAGCAGCCGCACAGCACAGGGAGATCAGCTCGGTGCTTTGTGACCACCTAGAGGGGTGGGATTCGGAGGGTCAGAGGGAGAGAGATGCAAGAGGGAAGAGATATGGGGACATATGTATATGTATAACTGATTCACTTTGTTATAAAGCAGAAACTAACACACCATTGTAAAGCAATTATACTCCAATAAAGATGTTAAAAAAAAAAGGGGGTGAAGAAGATCAATATTCATCTACAAGATACATTTCTCATTCCAAACAAAGATAGTTTTCAGTTTCCAGTGAAAACTACCATATAGCTGTCCAATTAGATTTCCAATTAGATTTCTTGTGTTCTTGGCCCAATCCCAGGGCCAGAGAAAAGTGTCAGGAAGCTTAGGAGTACAAATCTGTATCAGACTAGGAAGTCTGAACTAGACCTAGGCTGGTGCTGAAGACTCATGGCATGCCCATGAAGTCAGAGGCAAGAGAAGCCCCTTCATGTGTTCTTGAAAATAGCACTCTCTGAGCTCATGTTTCTTAATCGCTAGCCCCTAGCACAACTACAGCAATGCTAGGTACAAAATCCAATCAAAGATACATGATGACCTGATGAATGCGGGAACCTTCCAAGTATTCAGAAATGACCAGGAACAGAACATATAGCTCTTCTTCTCCACTAACCACACCAGACTTCCTCACCCCTCCAAATATCATCATCTGCCCAGATTGGTTGGTTGTAAGCTTTGCAGATCTGTCCTAAATCAACCCAAACTTTGGGCATGGCTTCAGTGGTCCTGGGTACTGTAGGAAAACCTATCAGGATCCTTTCTGAATGTGGCTATAGTCCCTGTACTAAGACGTGTTAATGGGCACACATTTCTCTGACCACAAAAGTGCCAGAGATTTGGGCACATCATTTGTGGCCAATGACTCAGCAAGGCCAATCCAACACGAAACTCCACAAAGATAAAGCTTATTTTGGCCCCTGTCCACCTTTCCTTTAGTTTCTTATAAATTTTCTACTTTATCTACATTCCCAAACCAGAGCCAAGCTGGGTTCAGCATTTCCTTAGCAATTCTTCCTGAGACAGGATTTCTCAAAAGCATTCCCTTCCCAGAGAATTCCTTATCCAAGTGGTTTGGCAAAACTCAGAAAATTACATCCTCTACCTGGAGATTAATATTGAACCTTGGCATATTTAAGACTGAAAGATGCCTCAGTAAAGATTTTGTTTAATCCTACACTTCCCAAATAGAGTTGATCATAAAATCCCTCTTAGAATCCAGTGGAACCAACATTTTGTAGTACCTTCTTTGGGATATGTTTAGGACATAACGATTCATCTTTCCCAGAAATGTGGTAAGGGATAATTTTTAAGATTAAATCATAACTTCCATACAAACATAAAATAAACATGTATCATAGATTATGTTTAACTTATTTATGAGGGAGCCAGTGAGATTTTACAGTAAATCCAAAGGGAACCCCAAAGAGTAGACACATAGAAAGAAGGAACTCTTAAATGAATTCAAAAATAATGTAACATGGGCAATAAATAACCGATGTGGCAATCAATAACTGCATTTCACTGGATACAATTACTTTGTACTTCTGTAAGCAAGAACCATTTATATGATCATCAGTTTGCTACAATTTTCAGGGTTGTAAAGTAACTCAAAACAAGGAAAGACAGCTATATCCCAGATGGATGAGCTAGGCAAGACAAATCTTACTTTGCCCATTTCAACATCTTTCACAGTTTTTCCTGACAGGTATTTTCTTTTCAATCCACAACTTCTAGAGACTGAAAAGAAGGAAACACAAATGGGCTATGAGGAAGATTTAAATGCAAGGTTCTGATCATCCTCCAGTCCTACAATCTGAGCAGTTAGCATCCATACTTTCTGAATGGCTTACTTCCATGAAGCAGATGGGATTTCCATGCTGCCTTCTTAAATAGACCACATAGTACAACTCACACTCAAATCTCTTTTCTGGGCTGCATCTTTGCTTTTCTCCCCAAATGACTATTTCCCCAAGTCCTCTGAGATAGCAGGGTAACTTCAGATATTTGAGATTCACATCTCAACATGTTCCAAATTTGCATTTTGTACCATATTCCCCTGAAGTGTTTTCAGTCATGTGGCGATCACTACTGTGTGTGGCCACAAGGGACTTTTAATAGAAGCATTAAATAGAGAATTTTTTATTTTAGGGCTCTAGACATCTGCTGAAGCAGAAGTTCTAACATGATGCCGGATGAAGTTCTTGTTGTGGAACACATTTGAAAAGAAGGGGGAGATTCTGTAAAGCAGCTGTCACTTCCTTTGCAGGTTTTGAGAATCCCAGGGAGACTGCATATGCTGTATTGCCTACTGCTGAGCTGAAGCAGAAACCCCATATGCGTAGCTCAGGGTGTTTCAAGCTGCAATAAAGCACTCAAGTGGAATAATGATGGTTGCCATTTGTTGCCACTGATAGAATACTAACTTCACTCTCACCAAATTAACCCAAGCATTAAACTCCTTGATGAGACTGAATTGGGCTTTGCCTGATTATCAGTTAGGATGAGAGAGAAGTTCCTTATTTGGGAAACCTTATTCTTTTTGGCATAAAGTCTTCTGTTAAATGACTAGTTTTGTTACATTTTCAGAATGTCCAAGGTTTAAGCCCAGGGTCCCTTTCAGATAATAACTTGAACATCTCTGCTTGTAACTATTCCTGTCCCTTCTGGAGGGACCATTCTACCGGTATGTAACCTCCTTAAGGGCAGGAACTGGGCCTAGCTTATTCCCCTATTATGTCACCAAGGCCTAGCAGAATATCTAGGGTATAATAGTCACACAAATATTTGTTGAATGATTTCCTCAATGGAAATTGTGTATAGGTATACTATAAATAAGAATGAAATCTCAAGCTTCAGGCTGGGACTATTGAAGCATCCCTAATGCCCATATAACAAAGAGCTACTTACATCCCTCCAAAGTCTGCAGAGCCCTGGTAGAGAACGGAAATATACAGGGAAAGAGCCAGAAATTTCACCAAAGGACAAAGAATAAAGAATGAAGGCAACCCATCTATGAAGCAGAGTGCCAATAGCTTTACATCCATTATATCATTTAATATTTTTAAGCCTTTTTACTTTATGATTTTCAACAAATCACTATTATGTGAAACATCAGAAAAACATATAAAGTCTAATCCTATCTCCCCCACACTCTGTCCCATATCCTAAGGTAACCAACAGAAACAACCTAGTGTGTGTCCTTCCACATTTTCTCCTTGCTCAAATATTCACATATTTGTAACATGTATTAGATATTTCTTAGTTTTTTTTTTTTTTTTTTAACCAAAATAGAATGATATTCCCCATATTGCCAATTCCCCATATTGCCTTTTCCTCTTAGGAGTTTTTCGTTGAGTATTTCTGGTCATACCAAACTCATTTTTCTAATTTATTTATGCATATATCTGGACAATAGAAAAATGAGAAAAATCCCTATTTTTTTCTCAGGAAGTTAGCAGTTAAGGTCCTAAAGGATATTATGCTAAGCAAAATAAGCTAGTTACAAATGGACAAATAGTACATAATTCCACTGACAGGAGTTATATAAACAGGGCGTTATTGTTCAGTGAGTATAAAGGGTCAGTTATGCTATAGATTGGGCTTCGCACAATCCCTTCCCCGAACTTCAGACACTAGTTCCAAGTCCAGGTTGCTACCTGTATTCCTGACTGATTGGCTACAAATCAGACATTCCCACAACCCTTCTGCAGGTTCAATTAATTTGCTAGAATGGCTCACAGAACTCAGAGAAACATTTTACTTACTAGATCACCAGTGTATTATAAAAGGATATAATTCAGGAATAGCCAGATGGAAGAGATGCACAGGGCAAGGTATGTGGGGAAGGGTTGTGAAGCTTCCAGGCCCCCTGGGAGCACAACAATCTTCCCAGATCTCCATGTGGTCACCAGCCTGGAAGCTCTCCAAATCCTGTTTTTGGGGGTTTTATGGAGGCTTCATTATATAGGCATGATTTATTAAGTCAGTGGCCGTTGGTGATTAATTCAACCTTCAGCCCCTCCTCTCCTCAGAGGTCAGGAGGTGGGACTGTAAGTCCTCTAATCACAAGGTTGGTTCTCCTGGCAACCAGGCCCCATCCTTAGGTGCTTTCCGAAAGTCACCTCATTAACATAAAAGACACCTTTATTGCTCTCTTCTCTTGGGAAGTGCCAAGAGTTTGGAGAGCTCTGTGCCAAAAAGGAGACAAAGATCTAATGCAGTTGGCTCTGTTTATCCACAGGTTCCACAGAGAGTATTCAACTAAGTTCAGATGGAAAGTATTCAGAAAAATATTCCACAAAGTACCATAAAGCAAAACTTGAATTTGTCATATGCCAGCAAGTATTTACATAGCATTTATATTGTATTAGGTATTATAGGAATCTAGAGAAGATGTAAAGTAAAGAGGATGTGTGTAGCTTACAAGCAAATTCTGTGCCATATATGTATGGAATGTAAGCATCCTTGGATTTTGGTGCCCACAGGGCTCTGGAACCAATTCCCTATGAGTATCGAAGGATGACTATATACAGTTGACCCTTGAACAACACAGGTTTGAACTGCACAGATCCATTTATACATGGATTTTTTTTTCAATAAATATGTACCAGAGTTCTACACAATCCACAATTGGTTGAATTTGCAGATAAGGGCGGCCAACTACAAAGTTATATGCGGAATTTTTACTGTATAGGGGTTGGCCCCTCTAACCCTATTTCTATCCTTTCTCCCATAACAATCATCCAAGATGTGGTACAAAAAAACCCATCATCACCACACACATCACTGTTCTGCCTTGGGACCACCAGGTCAATGATATGAAGAAGGGGAGTCAGCACCACTCCACATTTGCCTACTACGTCCACAGAACTCCCAAGTAGCACTCTTTTCTTGCATTTAATGCTTCCTGTTTTGCTCAAATCAGTTGAAGGTTGTGAGTGGGCCACGGAGAACTTGGAAAAGCCATTCTTTAATCTCTCTCGATAATCGAAAGCCATTTTGTAAGACAGTTTTGTTTTTGTTTGTTTTTTAATGAAAGGTAACAGCAACTACATAGCACTTAGAAGACATTGCTTCTTTTAGTTTGGGAACTTATATGGCTGTCCTGAAATGAGGATCCTTATATTAGGGTCTTCTTACATATCTGAAAGCATTTTCTAATAGGTTTCCCAACTAGGTAATGATGCAATACCTCACCCTTCATCCCAAATCCCTCTGCATGGTTTGCCTAAATTGTGTAGCAGTGAGGAGAAAACAAACAGCAGTGGCATTCCCCAGCACTGCCACCCCCCAACCTTCATTTGCAGGCTTTACCACAAGTACCCCTCCTAGCCAGGGACTTCATTAGAAATGCTGCCAACATCCACCTGTGTTCCCAGGAACTTCTCAACTTGTAGAAAAAGCAGTCCCTCATCATGAAAACTGAGCTAAGTAAGGAGGAGTAACAAGGGTAGACATATTAGAGGGAACCCATCTCCAACCCCAGGCCCCTGTCCACCTTCTTAGCTCAGTCATAGTCACTTTGGACCTTCAGTATGATCATCTCCCACCACCCTGCCTTTGAGGTAAAAGAGGCTTAATGGACTCACAGAGCCAAGGATTGTTCCTAAGACTTGTGTACCAAGTACTGGCGTTTCCCCCACTCCTTGAGGAGCCTTGCATGTCCGGAAGTATACTTTGATGACTCGGAGATCATACCGTATTCCAGAGCCAGAGATGGGAAGACAGTTATATCTAATGACTGGCCCAAACTTGGCTGAATCCCATTTACAGATCAAAGAGTGTTCTACTTCAAGGACACAGTAAAACTTCAAGTGACATCTGGATGTTGACATAATGAGGTATAAGCACCCAACTCTTTGCCACAAAATCATTTTCTGTGGTTTATTATAAAAGAAAATGTCAGACATTAAATGTATAAAGAATATTTTATCTCCTTTCTACCATTCAGCTCAAGAAACAAAACACTTCACAACCCATTTGTCAAGCCCATGTGTTCCTCCCAGACCCATCACCTTCACCCTGTCCCGACCCCTATCTTTAGAGGTAATTACTCTCAAAATTTGAAGTTTATCACAGCACAAAATAATTAGGAAATGCATGGTGATATGTATGGATCCCTAGGCAATATGTTTTAAATTTTTATTTTCAGGATGTGATGCCGTGTATATTTTTCTGAAACTTCATTTCTTTAGTTAACTTTCTATTTCTGACTTATGCACTGCTCTACAGTATTCTATTTTATGGTTATACCATAAATTTTTATTCATTCTCCCACTGATGGACAACTAGGTTGTTTCCAGTTTTCTTTTCATTTTTAATTACAAACATAGCTGTTGTAAGTACTATTCTACATATCTCCTTGTGTACCTGAAGGAGAGTTTCTTTAGGGTATGTATTGATGGTGTTCAGGGAAAGCCACCCCAGAATGTGTCCCTTTGGCATGTGCATTATTTTGAGCTAAAAATCAAGTCCCAATAGATTCAAGAAGAGCTCTTTACCTCCCCCTTAACCGCCTAAAAGAATTTAGATGATGAGTCTGGTTCAGGAAAAGAATTCTCACCAGAGATAACTGCAGAGAGTATGGTCAAGGTGTGGTAAGCTGGGGGGAGCTCAGCAGGACCTCTTCGTTCAAAGTCCTCTCTGGGCCCCATTGTTTCTGCATGGCATGCAAAACATTTGTTTACCAAATATTTGCTCTTCCCACCTTTCTGTGAATTGTAGTTCCCATCTTCTCCCCTCTGTAGTTCCAGACACCTACCCTCCTTCTCCTTAGCTCAGGATGGTATATAATCCTCAATTGCCTGACCTTCTGGGAGCTTCTTTTGTCTATGTGGGGCACCTATACATACAAAATTAAGTTTGTTTTTCTCTTGTTACTCTGTCTTATGTCAATTTAATTATTAGACCAGCCAAAAGAACCTAAGAGGGGAGAGGAAAAATTTTCCTCTTACAGTATCTAAAAATGGGTTTGCTGGATCAGAGGATAGGCACACTTTCAACTTATCAAGATTGTCAGATTGTACCCCAAAAGGATTATGCCAATTTATATTTACACCAAGATTGCAGAAGAGCTCCTATTGCTCTCCAATCTAACATTTGCCATTCTGTGGCTATGAAATGGTATGTATGTGTAGTTTTATAATTTTCCTGATTAGGGGTATCGAAGCAGAAGTTGCACTGGCAAGCTTAAACAGGTAAGGAGACTTCATTCAAGGCTATTTCCATGGTAGAGAGAATGCAGTCTGAACTCAAGTCTGCTGAAACAGGGCAGGAGGATTTTTAAAAGCTGGGGTGAGCTAGCAGAAGAGTACTAGAGGACATTAGGAGGGAGGTCAATTCATGGTATGTGTCCAACACATCCAATTATCTCTGAGTTTTCAATTGTCTTCTCTGTGACTGGACCATCTGTGCTTCCCTCCCACAGAGATGGGGGTGTAGGGGCGCTGTCTCTCTTTTTTTTGTTTTTGTTTTGCGGTACACGGGCCTCTCACTGTTGTGACCTCTCCTGTTGCGGAGCACAGGCTCCGGACACACAGGCTCAGTGGCCATGGCTCATGGGCCCAGCCGCTCCGCGGCATGTGGGATCTTCCCGGACAGGGGCACGAACCCGTGTCCCCTGCATCAGCAGGTGGACTCTTAACCACTGCACCACCAGGGAAGCCTGGGGTGCTGTCTCTCTTGATGATTACATTTCAAAGGGCTGACCCCCAGGTTCTTGAGAAAGACATCCTTAGCTTATAAAACTGGCAAGAGGCTTTTTTAAAAATTTACATCTCAAAGGCACAGAGGAAGAATTTACGATGAGAAGTTTCAGGAGCCTAGAGTCGGGGAGAAGCCTGTTTAAGTTTAGTCAAGCTGAGGGGAACATCTCAGCCATCTTGGTCAGAGGTTACCAGCCATTCAGTTTCTGGTGGAGGATTGCCTGCTCTTATCTTTTGCCCTTATCTTTTGTTTCCTGAGTTGTTCATCTTAATGATTTTTAAGAGCTTTTTACATATTCTGGATACTCTTCTTTTATCAGTTATATCTAATACTTATCTCTCAGTTTGTGGCTTGTCTTTTGATTTTCTTTTTGCATCTTTTGATAAAAAGTAGTTTCTAATTTTGATGTAGCTAAAGTTATACAATATTTTCCCTTCTGAACTTTTTCTGTATGTTAAGAAACCTTTCCCTAACCTGAAGTCATAAAGATGATCTATTTTATTCTAAATTCTGCTTCCCAAATTTAGATCATCTATTGACTGTGTCTGGTATATATGCCTTTGGAATACCATTTGTTTGTTATCAGATTTCCATATGTGTGCAGGTTTATTCACTGATTTATTCAATCCCATTAATCTATTTTTCTGTACCTATACCAATACCACAAGGTTTTATTAAGTTGAAGTAATCTTGATATCTCATAGGTCAAGTCTCCCAACTTTTTTTTCACAATGTTTTTTTTGCCTTCAACTGTGTTTTAGATTAACACTTTGCTCCTATGTTTAAAATATTTCAAAAATACTTTGAAATTTATTTCACTACTTAAAGGAACATGATTCTATCAGAAATTATTCTGGTAGAGAACAATGTCTTATGTGTACAAGTGGGATGGAGGATAGAAGTTGACTAATAGGAAAAAATACTGAGAATGTCCCTGGTCCATCTCACCTGCATCAACACACTGACAAGTCTGACCCTGCAGAATCCAGCTCTGTAGCATATACCCATCTTTCCATCCTCTAGGTATACCTAATTCTTTCTTTTCTATATTCCTATGCACATCTTTGGAAAAATCCTCTCAAAAAAACAAAAACTTTTTGTAATACATATCGCTAAAACCGAGCTGCAACTCAGCAACTCAGGAAAAGACTAGGGTTAGTGATGGAATTTGAGGTTGTTACTATTTCCTTAGACATACACTTTCTTGGGCATCTAATTTGCCCACTTTTTAAACGCTAACCCTTTCAAAAGGCTTTTTCATTAGCTAAACTACACCGACTACTCCTTTATCCTTCACTATTAGTAATCTTCTAATGCTACTCCATTGCCTGATAGCAAATAAGAAGATGTAGCAAAAAATTTTTAGTCATTGCCGCTTTCCTTGTAGCATCAGCTTCTGAAAGTTTCCTCTCTTGGCATGTAGAAATCTGGCAGCAGAAACTGATGAATTAATTAGAGGCATTCAAAACCTTCATTCCCCTTTAAAAAGAGGGTAGGCAGGGGGGCAAATTCAGCCACTATTCAGCAATAAATTTTCTTTGAATGACAGTATAATCTCAAAATAAATATCAGATCACTGCAAGGTTATTTTGACAGCCCTTGGGCTTTTATACATTAATATCCCTTCCCCTGCCTTGGGTTCTATTTCCCTAAACACATTAGCCCTCTTTTTAATAAAACCATATAAACTGTGGATTACACTTTTAAAGTGGCATGTACAAGTATGAGCTCTGATGGGGTGTTCCAAATGCCACTTTCAGCATGGTGCAATTGCTAGGCCATAACTAACCTCATTTTCATTTCGGCTTAGTTTTTCCTCCCTCTCTAGGGAATAAACGGTACAACAGAAAGCTTCCTACGAGGCAGAGATGATAAAATCGAGTTTTGCTAGCTCAGAATGCAGTTTTCCACCACAGAACTGTAAATGGATAGGATTCCTTCAACTCTCAGAGCTGGCTCCTTGAGCACCGAGAAGCCCTCTGAGCCACTCTTGAGCCAGTCTTTGGAATTTTCAATTTTCATTACTCAAAACTTCAGATTATTATCACCTCTAACATTCTGATGCTTATGTGCCTAGTAAATAATTACCAGGAGTGCTTTCTTCTTTAATAAAGATGGGATGGATGCCCTCTTTGCCACCCCTCAATTCCACCTCCAGGGACTTATGTGAAGGAAAGAGCAGATGGATTAAGAGCAGGGACTCAAGCCAAACTCCTTGACTTCAAACCTTAACTTTGTCATTTACAAGCTGTTTGACTTTGTATAAGTTACTTAACCTCTCTGTGCATCAGTTTCCCCATCTGTAAAATGGAACTAATAATAGTAATTACCTCCTAGGGTTACTATAGGAATAATTTAGTATATATAAAGTTCATAGGCAGATACTGGCATACAGTACCCTGTATATAAGAGTTTGCTGTTATTAAATAAGGATAAGCACATTCTTCATAGCATCATTTGGGAACAAAAGTTCTTAAAAAAAAACAATCTACATTCCCATTGATTATCAGTTAAATCAATAGTGTACTACTAAGAAACCATTAAAAATGATGGAGTAAAACCACATCACTTTAAGAAAGGCTGGCAGCATAGTGTTCATATCTAGGCAATAAAGGAAGATGTGCTCTTTAAAAGTAAGTATACTGACCAACCAGTATACTGACCAATTCTTCAACCAGAGAAGAATTAGACTCTCAGCATGGATGGTCGTACTCCAGAGTATATTTTTCCTTGTTTTGGAATAGGAGTGGAAGAAGTTCAGACATTTAAAGACTCAAAGTTATCTCCCATGCACATTTTCTAACAAAATCTCTTGAGGATACATACCAGCAAACACAGTAAGAATTTTAGAATAAAGGAAAACATGGGATCCAAAAAGCTGTGAACCTAACCAAAGGCAGGGAGAAGGTTGAAAACATCACGTATCTTAGGAAAAAACCTGAACTTCAGACCTAGAAATTTAGACTCAATGGATCTAAACGAAAACAAGAAGTCAAAGCATTCCTAGAAGGAGGACTTTAAGAAAGTAGCTTTAACAAATATCTCATTTAAGATTGAATGATAGGCTTTCAAGAGTCACAAAAATTGAAATTAAGAACTCAAGAGGGACAAAAAGCCAAACAAAAACATTTATGGTCAAAATATGAAGCAAACTGAAACATAACATGATTTTAAATCAAGCGAAGGCATGTAAAACAAGATAATTCTTTGACCTTTATGCTTAGGACATTCTTCTATAAGCAGCGGACCTTCAGTCACCTCGGAGTCTACATTTCCAGAAGGCTCATATCACACTTCATAATTCCAGAGTGAATAAATATACAAAGTTATCATATTTATTGGTTTTCAGGTTTTAGCATAGACATATGGACAAAACATTTCATTATAGTTGTGGAATATTCTACACAAAATTTATCTTGTCTATTCTTGGCCGAATGGTATATTTATATGAATTACAAAATAGTATCCCCTCTGCAAGACACTTTACTGCAATAACGATGTGAACATATGCTAAAGGAATGGTGCTCCCTGGAGTTGTTCACAAAATTATCAACTGTGTCCCTGTAATTAACACAACTTGTAGATAAAGCCAAAAAGGGAGGATTGCCAGAAATGCACATTTATACATTTTACCTGTGAGGGAGTCGAGACGTATATTTAAGTTTATCAGATCAATAAAAATATACTTAAGTTTACTATTTATAGTACTAAGCAAATGAAAGAAGCCAATATATTTTTTACTAAAGTTTGTAAATTGGAGGAGAGATGACTATTACTGTCTGTGAGCTAGATTTCTTTTCTAGTGTGGGGATCCCCTGATAAATCTATAATGGAGTTATAAGATTATTGTTTGGAGCTATGAAAGTGCTGTCACAAGAATAAAAAACAGAAATGGTCAAAAACTCCTGCATGTAGAAAGAGCAATGAAGAGGTGGTATTGGGCAAAAGACTAACTTTTTATTTCATATCATTAAATATTGTTTTTATCATGCATTTAGATTACTTTTATAGAGTTGACCCTTGAATAATGCAGGGGGTGAAAGGCACCAACCCCCCCATCAAAAATCTGCATATAACTTTATGCTCGGCCCTCCATGTCCACAGTTCTATATCTGCAGATTCACCAACTACAGATCCTGGAGTACTACATTACGTGTTTAATGAGAAATTTATGCATATGAGTGGACCGAGGCAGTCCAACCCCTTGTTTTTCAAGGGTCAACTGTCATCATTTTAAATGATGAGGCATATTTATGAACAAAAGTATATATATATGTATAGTACATGTACAATTTTGTAAAAGCTATACCAGCCATGACTTTTGCTTATCTCTGGGCTATGGTATTAAATAATTTTTGTTTTATTTTGGCTTTTGACTCTTTTCAATTTTTCCAAATAGCCTTGTGTACTAAAACATTTTATAAACCACCATCATCAAAAATTGAAATAATAAAACTCATTTTAAGAAACTGATAGTAAACTCTCCTACCCCCTCCCTCTGCCTACATTATCTCCCCACTTTTCTGGCCAATGAGACAACAACTTGGTGAACCAAACCAATGCCCTGTGACCATTTTACCAGTACAGACTTCAGCACCTGTACCTAATACATGATGGCAGAGGAAGGCCAGAGGATGTCATTGGTATGTTTACACACACACACACACACACACACACACACACAATGTATCGCCTCTTAGTGGGTAAGATAGCATATTGGCAAGTAAACTTACTCCTCTCTTATGAGCCCATCTATATGGAAACAGTACTCTGAAGAAAAGGTATAATCTGTTAATTTTTGATATAACAAAAATACAGAAATCACCAGACTGTCAACATCACGAGAGCACCCGTGGCACTTACAAGTGACTTCTCTTTGTTCTCCAGATGACCCACAATGTTACTTTTCATATAAAGTCACTAAGTTGTCATTAAACTTGAAAAATGAACAGGCAACTGAGATAATGAAAGGATAGAAAACCAAAAAAGTATTTATGTCTGTTCCACATAGTTGCACTCCGTGGCCACAAAAACTAAGCAGACTTGCTCATTTTGCAAAGACCATCTTTTCATTTTTTTCACTAGAAAAATTTTCACCATGAGTGTGTTCAAAGAAAACTAGCTTAGCCCAACAAGTTCAAATGTGACTCTAAATGAACAGTGAGGAACTGTCTTGGCATTCCTTAGGCACCCATAATATCATATACTCTTACACTAAGTGCTATGTACAGAATATTTCTAATTAAAATACACAAGATGCCTTGTGTTTCCACAAGAGCATTACAATTCCATTTGGAAACACATAGGAAACATGTAAAGCTTGAGAAAATTAAGCCCCAAGAAGCCAACACATCAAAGGTAACAGATTACAAATGAATTTATTACGTGACAAGGGTACTCTGATCGAGAACTTAGCCACAGGGGCCAACGCCTGTCTCTCAGAGGCAACGGAGGAAAGCAACGTTAATGGAGAGTGTTTTGTTACAGCTTCTGGAAGCAAAGTAAAATGTTTTATAAACAGTAATCCAGTGAGACCATTATATTTAGTTTCCAAGGATCCTGTTCACAAGCTCTATCCCAGACCTAAGGGGAACTAAGGCCACTAAAGAAATAATTTTGATGCTAAAATACTCCCAACTCCTCTCTGCAAAACCAGACCCCTCACACTGCCATCAACCCTGCTCCCAGGGAGCCTTTGGAGAGCACATACCTTCAGGAGAACCACAAATTCACCCAATAGAGATTACAAGGGGAAGGGGTTGGGTGAATGTTAATTTCTATTTATGACAGCTGTTTTTACTTACCTTCATTTCATCTTCAAAATCACCTCTAAGAAAGCTACTTTTAGATCATTTTACACATGAAGAATCAGAGTTTCAGACTTTAAGCTTGTTCAATGACAGATCTACGAAGTGGTGGTACTAGGAATCTAGCTCCAAAACCCATACCCTTCTCACCACACCACACTCCTGAGTCGATGGCAAAGATACTTCATCCCTAGAGGGTCTACCGTCATCATAACCAGCCATGTTTCTTTGAGCCTAGAAAAACTTACCCTCAGTTGGCAAGAAACTGAAACTAGACACCATAGCAATATGGAATTCAGCAGGAGAACTTTGTGGAAACAAACACTGGCTCCCTTACACCAGTACATCCAAGTCACCTGAAGTCAGCTAACTCTCAGTCTCGCTTTCCATCTATAACATGAAGGAGTTGGATTTGATCATCACCTTTCAACTCTAGACTTGCCCTTTGTGAGTAAGCCTCAACTGTGGTAAACCTCAAATACTGAGCACTGATGGAAGAACACTTCGAAATGTTTACTCTTTTTAGTGTCCCTGTACTGACTGGAACCGATCCTGAAATATACAACAAGTGTCACATAGTCAAAGCATGAGTGAGGGAAGGTCAAAATAAACTGAATTCCAGAAGCAGCACTAAGACTTCACTTAACTTGAAATGGAAACTGAAAAGCACATAGGTGCCTTAATATGTAAGCAATCCATAATACAATGAAGTTAATTAAATGTTAGTAAATACAGAGATTTCCCCTTGGTCCACCCACCTATTTGGTACTTATTCTAGAATAACCCATAGACCTCAATTGTTTCCATTTTGCCTCCACAGCTTCAGGTTTTGTTTGAAAGGATATCTTTCAAGGACTGGGCAGCTAAATGTTTCAAAAGCTAAATTAATAGAAAGTTCTTTTCAACTATGGGAGAAAAGGGGAGGGTCCTTAGAATTTGAAACTTCTACGTTGAGTTTCTAGTCATTCAGGCTAATTCTTGTTTAAATGGAGACCCAGGATGAAGGCTAGCAGGGATGAGAGTTAAAAAGATTGGAGTGAGGATGATTATGAGGCACACCATAGGCTGATACCTATATAGGATGCTACCTACTAGCAAATAAAAAGATTCCATGCTTCTCTTGTTCTTCCATGGGTGTGGCTTAAAGGGAGCTGCAAGCAGAGGACAGCAGCAAAAGGAAGAGATAGAAAACATTCCTGTGGGAAGGGGAGGGTGGGACGAATTGGGAGATTAGGTTTGACATACATACACTACCATGTCTAAAATAGCTAGTTGGAACCTGCTGTATAGCACAGGGAGCTCAGCTCAGTGCTCAGTGATGACCTAGATGGGTGGGATGGGTGGGTGGGAGGGAGGTCCAAGAGGGAGGAGATATATGTATACATACAGCTGATTCACTTCACTGTACAGCAAAAACTAATGCAACAATGTAAAGAAATTTTACTCTAATATAAATAATCAAATAAATAAATAAGTAAGTAAACTATCTTAGAAAACACTGCTGTGCAGTGGGGAGGGATGTGGACAGGATCAGCCTAGAAACTGGGATTCCTGGGTGCTACGCAGGTTCCATCATTGGCCGTTTTTGTGACCTTGGCCAAGTTACTTAATCTCCCTTGGTCTTAAATCTCTCATACAGAAAATCACATACAGACCTTCATGCTCTCTGAAATCTAAAGTTCTATAAACTATAAGAGATGAAATAAATGTTAGGCCAACTCATTTATTTATTTATTTATTTATTTATTTGCGGTACGCAGGCCTCTCACTGCTGTGGCCTCACCCGTTGCGCAGCACAGGCTCCGGACGCGCAGGCTCAGTGGCCATGGCTCACGGGCCCAGCCGCTCCGCGGAGTGTGTGATCTTCCCGGACCGGGGCACGAACCCGTGTCCCCTGCATCAGCAGGCGGACTCTCAACCACTGCGTCACCAGGGAAGCCCCTCATTTATTTTTAAGTACCTCCAAATTCCCAGTCACTCTTCACTTACTATCCCCTAAAGGTCCCAGATGACCAGCTAGCTTTCTTATTCTTTCCAGCAATTCCAGGACTTCACTGGTGGCACAGTGGTTAATAGTCCACCTGCCAAGGCAGGGGACATGGGTTCGAGCCATGGTCTGGGAAGATCCCACATGCTATGGAGCAACTAAGCCAGTGCATCACAGCTGCTGAGCTTGTGCTCTAGATCCAGCGAGCCACAACTACTGAGCCCACAGGCCACGGCTGCTGAAGCCCGCGTGCCTGGAGCCCATGCTCCGCAGCAAGAGAGGCCACCTCAGTGAAAGGCCTCTGAACCACAAGGAAGAGTGGCCCCCACTCACTACAAATAGAGAAAGCCCATGTGCAGCAGTGGACCCAGTGCAACCAAAAATAAATTAATTAAAAAAAAAAACTTTTCACAAAGGTTATTCAGTATTTCTCTGCCCCAAAACTGGCTACAGAGTAATGTCTTCACTCTTTGCACTGAACTTCCCGTTACCTAAAAAATGCTCCAGTCTTTTATTTTTACTGCTAATATTAGGGGAACTAAATATCCACTCACAGAAGTCACAGTGTAAGCGCCCCTTACTCCTTTTATACGTGGTATCCATATATCCCTAAACCCTCCCTAAAAGCTCTTGTGGGTTTTTCTTACGATAAAGCATTTCTCTACATATTTCTACTCAACATGAAGACCGCTTCTCTAAAGGATACAGAACTAAAATTAGTTAGGACAGAAGTACAGGGAAATTAACAAGTAGCCCAATTAGGGTCAGTGCCCACTGAAGCACTCCAGATAAGGTGACACATGTTGGGGTACTGAGATTCACCATCCATAAGTTATTCTAGGACTTATTCCTCCCAAGAAAGGATACCTCCTCTGCAGAAATATTTGGAAGACCCTGTCCTTTTTTTTTTTTAAGAAGAGAATTTCCTAATCTATATTTCTATTTGTGTGCCAATACCAGACTGTCTTGATTAATGTAGCTTTGTAGTACAGTCTGAAGTCTGGGAGCCTGATTCCTCCAGCTCTGTTTTACTTTCTCAAGACTGCTTTGAGGGCTTCCCTGCTGGTGCAGTGGTTGAGAGTCCGCCTGCTGATGCAGGGGATGCAGGTTCATGCCCCAGTCCGGGAAGATCCCACATGCCGCGGAGTGGCTGGGCCCGTGAGCCATGGCTGCTGAGACTGCGCGTCCAGAGCCTGTGCTCCGCAACGGGAGAGGCCACAACAGTGAGAGGCCTGCGTACCGCCAAAAAAAAAAAAAAAAAAAAATGGAGGCAGGAGCTGCAAAATGTTCATTGCAGCTCTATTTACAATAGCCAGGTCATGGAAGCAACCTAAATGCCCATCAACAGATGAATTGATTAAGAAGATGTGGTACATATATACAATGGAATGTTACTCAGCCATAAAAAGGAATGAAATTGGGCTATTTGTAGAGATGTGGATGGACCTAGAGACTGTCATACAGAGTGAAGTAAGTCAGAAAGAGAAACACAAATATCATATATTAATACATGTATGTGGAATCTAGAAAAATGGTACAGACGAACAGGTTTGCAAGGCAGTAATAGAGACATGGATGCAAAGAACAAATGTATGGACACCAATGGGGGAAAGGGGGAGGTGGGATGAATTGGGAGATTGGGATTGACATATATACACTAATACGTATAAAATAGATAACTAATGAGAATCTGCTGTAAAGCACAGGGAACTCCACTTCACTGTACAGTAGAAACTAACACAACATTGTAAAACAACTCTACCCCAATTTAAAAAAAAATTTCATTAAACATATTTTCACTAGTTCCAATTCCTTAGTAAATTACTATTATAGAAAAAAATTTAATTTAATGACCAAAGTTTACTAAGTCTATCTTATATCAATGTGCATTTTGTTGTGTGTAGTTGTTAACTCAACTAAATGCAATTATTTGAGATTTTAAACATTGTCAAAATTTTTAATTATCAATACTTTACCAAATTAAAATCTTACCATGTAAATTTTTAAAAAAAACAAAAACGTGTTGTCAAAGATGTAGAGAAACTGGAATTCTTACACACTGTTGGTGTTTTTTTTTTATGGTGCAGCCCCTATAGACACCAGTATGGAGGTACCTCAAAATATTAAAAATATAACTACCATATGATCCAGCAATCCAACTGCTAGGAATGTAACCAAAAGAAGTGCAACCAGGATCTTGGAGAGCAGCACTCCCATGTTCCCAATTTTTTAAAGGCTTTGTGGGGCCTGTCACTACACCTGGTAAGCTTTGCTCATTGGGCAGGATATACTCTCGCTAGATTTGAAATACATCAACAATCTAATTGGTAATTCCCTATTTGTTTGAACAATACAGCAACTGAGCAAAAGGCATTGAATACAATTAATAGGTGCTGCCTTCATCAAACTGGGGTAACCTAGTGAACCACTCTTCCTCTTTGTAGTAATATTCTTGCCAAACTAGAATATTCACATTCTCTGTTGAAGGACTTTCTTTTTTTAGGTACTGTGAGAGACACGTTGATAAACGCTTATTGAACAATGCCATTTTCTCTGCTGGAATGGGTTGAATCATGTCTCCCAAAAGATACGATAGAGTCCTGGCCCCACATCCCAGAACGTGACATTTAGCAATAGGGTTTTTACAAAAACAATCAAGTTAACATGATGCGATTAGGTTGGAGCCTAATATGACTGGCATACTTACAAAAAGGGGAAATTTGGGCACAAAGCAGATATAGACAGGGAAGGAGAAATGAAGGCACAAGGAGAAGGTGGACTTGTGACAGCGTCGTGCATCTACAAGGCAAGGAACAGCAAGGATTGCTGACACACACCAGAAGCTACAAGAAGCAAGGAACACTCCCCACCCGGAGCCTTCAGAGAGAACATGGTCCTGACGACACCTTGATTTCAAACTTCTAGCTTTCAGATTGTGAGAATAAATCTGTTTTTTAAGCCTCCCAGTTTGGAGTATTTTGTTAAGGAATCTAACACATCTACAATTAACATTGCACACCCTTTCCTGTCTTACTATACCTTCATATAGAATATGATACCTGTTTTATGGCTTAGCTGATTATATATGTAAACTGGTTCCTTTCCAATGACACACAGGAAGGCATAGTTATCTTTCAGATACCCCCCTCCAAAAAAATTCTATGAAAGCTATATCCCTCAGTCTCATCCTTTAAATCATTCTTTCTTCTGTTCTTTTGGGCCCTTTGCAAGAGCACAGATAGCTCTTTTCCTTTTTAGGCTTATTTATTGTTATTTGGTACAAAATCAAAGTGAGATATGTATTAAACTACATGAGACAGGCCAAAAGCGTTTTTCCAAAGCCCCTTTACTCTCTGTCCAAAATTAGATTAAGTGAAAACTGAATATGACTCAAACTGTTCCTCAGACTGGTGACATTTATTCCCCTTTTCAAAATCCAAGCAATTTTGGATACCCAGTAAGCGCAGAAACAAGAAAGATTTCCCCAAGGCCATCATTCAAGCATTCAAATTAGTGTCTTTTTCATAGGGGATAGGCATTCTGATCTCTTTTGATTACTTACCCCAGAGTAGAAATTATCTATAGAGATGACATAAAATTTTAAGATTTTTCTTCTCATGTAAGGCACTAAGAGGCATTTCCCCCCTATTTCCTATGAAGAAACATGAGTATAGCAAGCATGTATAATTTCTAAGAAAGAAAATATATTGCAGAGCACAACCATTTTTATTGATGTATAGTTGACTTACAATACTGTGTTACCATAGTGATTCAGTGCTTTTGAAGGTTATATTCCATTATAAGTTATTACAAGATAATGGGTACAATACCCTGTGCTATATAGTAAATCCTTGTTGCTTATCTATTTTATAAATAGTAACCAACTTCTTCTCTGCTAAAGAACTCTTTTTATCCCATTTTCATTTGTATTGCTAAGCAACACCCTGTATCCCGTTTTATTTCTGGTTCTGCATTTATTGTCACAGACACCTTCAAAGTTACATCCCACATACTGGAGTATTTTTAGGTTTCATTTGTGAGCAGTCATATGTGCTATCAAGTACCTCAATTCACAGTAATGATGCTTCATACTTGTACAGAAGTTATCTTCACTGGCAAACATATCATGAACTTTCTCACCCATTTTATGACTCCAGAAGTACTCCATGAGGTTGTCTCTGGTGTTCCCACCATGAAGGGAGATGACTCAACTAAGATCACACACTGTAGGAGGCAAAGACTCAAGGCAAAGGCCCATGTCAGGTTTCCCACCCCTCATACAACTCAGAGCCCTTTGACATGTGATAGCCCTCAGTTTATTTATCTGTAAAATGCAGAGACTTGGCTTGATCATCTCTATGTATCTACAATTTACTTGGTAGATAACATTTCATGTCCCACAAGGAATTTTCTTGCTTCTGGCTGACACATGCCCTTCTTTCACCAATTGATTTTGAAAACGGAAACAAATAGAAATTTGGCTTATGTTTTATAAAAACTGATGAATATAAATATGAAGCCAGTATTTAGAAGGAGCTCTGCAAAAGAAAGAGTAGAAAATTAAAAGAAGGTATCGTTGACTCAAAGATTTTATTTTACCTTTCATCCCTGTCATACCCTGATTCCTAGGATCAGCAAATACCTAAAAGTATTTAAAAGAAGCTGCCTACCAAGGATCAATAACTATAGTACCAGGGACTCACAGAATCACAGTATTTTAAAGTCAAAGAGAACTTAACAGACCAAAAAGCCATGAGTCATAATTAAAGGAACATTTCACAGAAGGACTACAGTTGGTGATTCAGGATATGGGTGAGAGTCAGGAATGTGGCCTGGAGGCCACACCAGAAGATAACTTCCTAAGTGGCCAGAAAACTATGAAAGAGAGCTTTGGTTAGAGCCAGAAAAAGGAACTATAAAGAAAAGCAAGAGGCTGAAATATCCATGCAACTATAGCTTAA
Source organism: Aethalodelphis obliquidens (assembly GCF_003676395.1). Lineage (NCBI taxonomy): Eukaryota > Metazoa > Chordata > Mammalia > Artiodactyla > Delphinidae > Aethalodelphis > Aethalodelphis obliquidens. Next base: position 2,524,893 of record NW_020837970.1, read on the forward strand.
CTAGTTTGTGTAAGGTTGTTAGTTTATTTATATCCTATCTTATTCCCAAAAAAGGTTTCAAGCAGTTTAACAGTCAAACAATATAGCAAGTTTAAATGAACTTTAAAAAGGAAGAAAAGGAAGGCAGAGGAAATGTAGAAGTAGAAGGTGTACTGCTTTAACTCAGAGTTTCCAGTGCTGCAGAGAAACGCATTTATCCAGTTTAAATAACTGAACTTCATTGCTGTGGCAGGAAGCACGGGGCTTAGCACAGTGCCTGGCACACAAATACTCAAGTTCTATGAGTTACAATTCATGTTACTAATGTTATTTCTCATTAACCTAATGTTAGTTTTCTCCCCTGACTCTTCAAATAGGAGATCAAACTTGCCTCAGTGGGAAACTCCATTCCCAGTCCTACCTACTCCCTCCCCACTTCCTTTTTGTCCCCAAATGCCCTAACTTTATGAAATAACAAAAATATAACAAGCCTTCTGGGCCCTGGAGCCAGTATCTACACTACTGGCAATACAACAAGCTCCTAGCAAAGCTGTGAAATTGGCCACATTTCTCATCTTTTTTTCCTGTTCCTTCTTCTTCCCCTTTTCCCAGTGGCATTGTGTAGCCCCATTTAGGGTCTCTCTTCAACTTTGTGCTGCACCACTAATATATGATACATCCCTTACCCTGCAGGGTAAATTGTGTACACAAACTTTTGGTTGTTTTGATAAATAATTTTATCATTTATTTAATGAGAAAACATTCTCTACAAAACTTGGCTTACTTCCTCAGTGGAGATTAGAACATTGGGCTGGGAATTAGGAGACAGGCCTGTTTTTGATAATGTGCACACAAATTTAAAGTCCTGCAAGCGTTACATTTTCAAATGGAACAAAGCTTGAAAAGAAAGGCATTAAATTCTTTAAGTAGAAATCCAGTTGTCCATGGGTGAAAGGGTACAGGAGGTTTTGTTTTTGTTTTTTCAGAGAGAGATATGAAGAAATTGTAAATAATTTCTTATTGATTATAGTACAAAGATAGAGTACCATTTGAAAGTATATCCCAAATATTACTGGGGCCCCCAAGTGGCATAGTGTCAATTACAATTAAACTGAGTCCCCCTAAAACTGAGTTCCCTCACCAAGTTTATGATTAATCTCTCTATCCAAAACTTTATTCTCTTTCTCATGCCATCCCTGTTCTCCTCAGGATTGAGGAGTATCAAAGAAAGGTGGGGACTGAAACCAAGCAGGGCCTTCCCAGGTATACAAGCCCCTCCATGTCCCCCATTTCTTGTTTGAATAAAAAAGGTTTTAGTCTCTTAGGCCTTCCCCTGAGATCCAAGGAGCAAACTCAAACAATTAATGATTAGAATAGACTCACAGGACTCCTAGTTCCTCCAGAAGGGGTATAGATAACAATCTGATGTATATCTTTGAGCTGTTCTGCAGAAACTAAGACCCCCACCCAGAGGCGGATGGTGACTACTTGATGACCACAAGCACGTTGATGCCAGACTAGTTGGAACCAGAAGGTTGAAGATTGACTACTAAGATTCCCAAAACATCACCCTGTTATCTCACTACCAGCTAATCAGAAAAAGGTCCACAAGCTGATCAGACATCCTAAGACTCTCTCCCCTAATATTGTCTTTTAAAACCCTTTCCTTGGACTTCCCTGGTGGCACAGTGGTTAAGAATCCACCTGCCAGTGCAGGGGACCCGGGTTTGATCCCTAGTCTGGGAAGATCCCACATGCCGTGGAGCAACTAAGCCCGTGCACCACAACTACTGAGCCTGTGCGCCACAACTACTGAAGCCTGTGTGCCTAGAGCCAGTGCTCCACAGCAAGAGAAGCCACCACAATGAGAAGTCCCCACTCTGAAATGAAGAGTAGCTCCCGCTCACCAGAACTGGAGAAAGCCCAGCAGCAAAGACCCAATGCAGCCAAAAATAAATTAAATAAATAAAGTTAAAAAAAATAAAAAAATGCTTTCCTAAAAGCCATTGTGGAGTATAGGCCTTTTGAGTATAAGCTGCCTGTTCTCCTTGCTTGGTGCATTGCAAATAAACCTTTACTTTGCTGGAAACACCTGCTTGTAAGGATTTGGCTTTCAGCTCTTTGGCCACACAAGCCCTTGCTTGATAATAAAAGACAATTTTGATTCTCACAATTTTAAAAAATAAAAGATTTCTATCTGTAGTGAAAGGCTTAACTACCTACTTAATATATAGTTTAAAATCTTTAAAATGCTTTAGTTCATCCTGGCAATTCTCACTCTCCTCCTGATGGCAATGCTTCCCCCCAAATTGTCTAACTCAATCCCAAACAAAGGAAGTTCCTAAAACATTGATTTCCTGGTCCCTTCCACTTTCTAGGACTCTTCTCTTGTTTGAAATTTCTTGCTTTACTCCAAGTTTCTAGCTCTTTCTATTTATTAGCATAATTAACATAACAAAATGTCAGTAGTCCAGCAGTTAGACCCTAAACTTCCTTTAGAAGGGTGGCAAGGAAGAGAGAGAGGGAGAGAGGGAGGGTAGGAGGGGGAAAGAGAGAGGGAAAGACAGAGAAAAAGAGAAAGATCTGGCCCTGCTCAAAAGGTAAAATTAAGACTGTCACCGAAGAGAGCAAGAAAGAAGATGGGACCTAGGACAGGACCTCTCAGAATCAGGACCATACAAGATTGTCTACTCGTAGGAAAAAAAAAAAGTACCAATAGAACTAAAGCCTCAATTTCATGAACAAATAGAAATTGTTTATTCCAGTAATTGCAAGGTAAAAGCAGGCATGCTCTTTAGGGAAGAGCACATAAAGCCATACTTGAGCCCATTTTTCAGGTAGTGTAGAGGCCAGCACATCTCTGAGTCAATCTCAAGGTCAGGGCTGAGCTGTTAGGTATCCTAAAATGATTATTCATTCTTGAAACATTTATTCCAGGCCGTATTTCCAAAGACAACATTGACAACAATGCTATCGTCTTGCCATACAGACTTTTTGGTGTCCAGTGCCTTCCTCCAATGCTGTCGTCTTGCCATACAGACTTTTTGGTGTCCAGTGCCTTCCTCCTTCACATGCGTACTACTGTTTTGCATGTGTACTCTCCTCCCACTACTGCCTTAGGTAATTATGAGACCCCTTAGCCAAGTGCTTGCATCAGGTGTGGAAGTAAAGACCCTACCTTTATTTATTAAACACAGGACATCTTCCAGAGTTACCTCCCACTGTCAAGGGCAAGAAAATCGCTCTGAGTATATTAGGAACCATTTTGCATTATTATAACACACAGCTGTAGCTCAATTTGTCTACACTTAAATGTCTGGAAATTTACCCAGAAAAAGCAGTATTTAGTTGCTATGTCATTTAGCCATAGATATTCATATTTTTTACCATTTTCCCATGTTTCTTTCACTCTTACATTATCTTTTTGATGTCCACAGGCCATATAAAGAACAAAGAATAATCTTTATTGCAGCGAAAGAAACTCCTTGCAAACTTTACCAAATGTGCTACAGCATAAAATTAGATGAATTAAAAGAAATTCAATAACCACTAACATGAAACTAGAGAACCTCCAGGATACAGATCAATATCTCTAGTTCAGGAGGTACTTCTACCCATAGTCATGTCAAAACCCAATACTGCTTTTCATTTCCAGTGATGATAGAGAGGGTAAAAAGAACCTCACTCCTATGGTAACAAGATAAACCTAGATAAAATTTTATTTTTCTATAGGGCTAATCAAGAAAATATGGTTGAACTGAGCAGAAAGTTGTAGCAGCTTCTATAACTGAGGATAGGCATCTGATCTGTGTAAGAGCAAAAGGAGAGCAGGCATGCTGTAGGCTGGGGGACTTCACAGAGATGACTACAGCATTGGACCTCAGTATCAGTTGGAATCTGAAAGAGCCCAAAACATGAACACAAATCACTTGACCCAGTAACTCTCCACCCCAGAAGCAGCTGAGAATGCAGGACTATGAAGCAGAGAGAAAGTGTAATCCTATACAATCTCAGAGCTTCAACCCTATGACCCTGCCAGAGTTGAATATAAAGGTAGACCAACACCATCTGGTGTTAGAGCCTGATCCCATCCCAGATGAACTACTGGCCAGATCAAAGGGACAGTGCTGGTATAGGAGGTTGGGGTTTTGGTTGAATGGAGAAGAATTCAATCCAGTTCAAGTTGCTACCTGTCTGGTTCAACTGGATTACAGGAAAAATCTAAATAATTAGCCCCTTACCGTAACCACATCATGGATAAAGACCTTCAGGCTTTAGAAACTATTTTTAAAAAAGAACAGACACCTCAATTAAATAGAGTTGGGAGACCAGAAGGGGAAGCTCTCATGCCCTGCCAGAATAGCAGAGCCTGAAGGAAAAAGTTTTCTTCCTTCCTAGCAAGGACTCAGTCAATGAAAATCCATAGACTCTTTATTTACTATAGCCCTCCCAAGTTCTTTTTCCTCTCTATAAACGTGTTCTCCTTCCCTTGCTGTGTAGAAACTTGAATGTGGCTCATCATGGTGGCAGACACTGAATTCAATTCTCTGCTGGAGAAATATCTGGCAGTCTATGTCACATCTACAAAACCAAACCAAAAAACGATAATTCTCTCCACTGTTGTATTATACATAATATCCAGTGTGTAATAAAAAGTTGAGACATGACAAGAAGTAGGCAGATGTGACCCATAATCACCCAAAGCACAGCCACACCCTGATCAAGTGGGATTTACCCCAGGCATGCAAGGATTCTTCCATATATGCAAATCAATCAATGTGATACACCATATTCACAAATTGAAGAATAAAAACCGTATGATCATCTCAATACATGCAGAAAAAGCTTTTGACAAATTTCAATACCCATTTATGATTAAAAAAACAAAAACTCTGCAGAAAGTGGGCTTAGAGGGAACACACCTTAACATAATAAAGGTCATATACAACAAACCTACAGCTAACATCATACTCAATGGTGAAAAGCTGAAAGCATTTCCTCTAAGATTAGGAGTAAGACAAGGATGTCCTCCCTCACCACTATTATTCAACATAGTTTTGGAAGTCCTAGCCATGGCTATCAGAGAAAAAGAAATAAAAGGAATCCAAATCAGAAAAGAAGTAAAATTGTCACTATTTGCAGAGGACATGATACTATACATAGAAAATCCTGAAGATGCCACCAGAAAACTACTAGAGCTCATCAGTGAATTTGGTAAAGTTACAGGATATAAAATTAATGCACCGAAATCTCTTGCATTCCTATACACTAATAACAAAAATCAGAAAGAGAGATTAAGGAAACAATCCCATTTACCACTGCATCGAAAAAGAATAAAATACCTAGGAATAAAACGATATAAAGAGGCAAAAGACCTGTTGCAGAAAACTGAAAGATACTGATGAAAGAAATCAAACATAACACAAACAGACGGAGAGATATACCATGTTCTTGGATTGGAAGAATCAATATTGTGAGAATGACTATACTACCCAAAGCAATCTACAGATTCAGTGCAATCCCTATCAAATAACAAATGGCATTTTTCACAGAATTAGAACAAAAATTTTTACAATTTGTATGGAAACACAAAAGATCATGAATAGCCAAAGCAATCTTAAGAAAAACAGAACTGGAGGAATCAGGCTCCCTGACTTAAGACTACAGTACAAAGCTACAGTCATCAAAACAGTATGGCACTGGCACAAAAACAGAAATGCAGATCAATGGAACAGGATAGAAAGACCAGAGATAAACCCATGCACTTATGGTCACCTAATCTATGACAAAGGAAGCAAGAATATACAATGGAGAAAAGACAGCCTCTTCTATATGGATAGCTACATGTAAAAGAATGAAATTAAAACGCTCACTAACACCATACACAAAAATAAACTCAAAATGGTTTAAATACCTAAATGTAAAGCCAGATACCTTAAAACTCTTAGAGGAAAACATAGGTAGAACACTCTCTGTCATAATCACAGCAAGATCTTTTTTGATCCACCTCCTAGAGTAATGAAAACAAAAATAAACAAATGGGACCTAATTAAACTTAAAAGCTTTCCCACAGCAAAATAAACTATAAACAAAACCAAGAGAAAACCCTCAGAATGGGAGACAATATTTGCAAATGAAGCAACTGACAAGGAATTAATGTCTAAAATTTACAAACAGCTCATGCAGCTCAATATCAAAAGACCACCCGAACAAAAAATGGGCAGAAGATCTAAATAGACATTTCTCCAAAGAAGACATACAGATGGTTAAAAAGCACATGAAAAGATGCTCAACATCACTAATTATTAGAGAAATGCAAATCAAAACTACAATGAGCTGTCACCTCACACTAGTCAGAATGGCCATGATCAAAAAATCTACAAACAATAAATGCTGGAGAGGGTGTGGAGAAAAGGGAACCTTCTTGCACTGTTGTTGAGAATGTAAATTGATACAGCCACTATGGAGAACAGTATGGAGATTCCTTAAAAAACTAAAAATAAAACTACCATTCATCCCAGCAATTCCACTAACAGGCATATATCCAGAGAAAACCATAGTTCAAAAAGATGCATGCACCCCAACGTTCATTGCAGCACTATTCACAATAGCTAGAACATGGAAGCAACCTAAATGTCCATTGACAGAGGAATGGATAAAGAAGATGTACATATATACAATGGAATATTACTTAGCCATAAAAAATAACAAAATAATGCCATTTGAAACAACATGGATGGACCTAGAGATTCTCATACTGAGTGAAGTAAGTCAAAGACAGATATATGGTATCACTTATATGTGGAATCTAAAAAAAAAGGCTACAAATGAACTTATCTACAAAACTGAAATAGAGCTACAGATGTAGAAAATAAAGTTATGGTTACTGGCGGGTAAGGGGAGAGGGAGGAATAAATTGGAAGACTGGGATTGACACATACACATTACCATATATAAAACAGATGACTAATAAGGACCTATTGTGTAGCACAGGGAGCTTTACTCAATACACTGTTATGGCCTACATGGGAAAGAATCGAAAATAGAATGGATATATGCATTTGTACAACAGATTCACTTTGCTGTACACCTGAAACTAACACAACCTTGTAAATCAACTATACGCCAATAAAAATTTTTAAAAAGAAGGAAAGCATAGCAAATAAAAACCACAAAAGAATTAGTAACTAAGGACTTTAAATCTACTACTATAAAAATGTTAAAGAATTTATAGGAAAATATGAATATGTGAAAAGAGGGTATTTCAGGAGAGAAATGTAAATATAGAAAACAAAATATAGAAAACCTAGAGCTGAAAAAATAGAGTACCTAAAATAAAACGTTCATTGGATAGCTTAGAAGCAGATTGAAAACTGCATGTAGAAATTTGTTTAGTGGCCAGAAATGAATTCCAACACAGTAGGCATATCCTTTAGTGATGTGACTTTGCCACTCTTCTCATACAGAGATGGGAGACTATTTCTATACCCCTTAAATATAAAATGGCTTTGCAGCTTTCTTTGACTAAAAAAATGCAGCAGCAGTTATGTTAGTTTTTCTTCTAAGCCCTTAACCTGAAGCTACACCTGAACAGATATTGAACGTCTTGGCATGCTATGAGGAAGCCTGGTATGAAAGACCATGTGACAAAGAGATATAACCCTCTCCCAGCTGAGCTTAGCTTCCAGCCAGTTCCCCTGCTGAATGAAACTACATGTGTGAATTTAGATGCATCCAGCAGAAGAATGTACAGTCAATACATACACTTCTGACAAATTATAATCTGATAATGTTTTCAGCCACTAAGTTTCACAGTGGTTTATAACAACAGATTATTAATACACTGCAGGTAAAAAGGTCAGTCAATTTGACTCTAGTTCAATACATGTTACCCCAACTGAAGCAAAGAGATAATTGGTAGAGAATAAGTGAGGCTCAAGAACCCCAAGCTGGATAAATACAGGGAAAACCACACCTGGGAACATTATAGGCAAACTGCTAAAAAATAGAGAAAATTTCAAAAGCATTAACAGGAAAAAACAACAGTAGCATTACATAGATGAACACTAGATTGAGAAAGAAAGTTAACTTCTCATCAGACACAATGAAGGCCAGAAAGCAGTGGAAAGATATCCAATGACAAAATATTCCAGCAAATAAAAATATCTGTGTGCATCTATATGCACATACACACATATATATGCATATGTATGGGATATGCGTATACCTACACAGAATCTTTTTTAAATGTCGGGTTGATTGAGGTATAATTTACATACAGTAAACTTCAGTCATTCATCCTTCTTAGGTATAGAGTTGGAAGATCTGTGAGCAATTCTCTCATTCCCCTTTGTTATCAATCACTACTCCCACCCCCAACCCAGCAGTGATCTGATTTCTATCTCTATAGTCTGGCCTTTCCAGATGTCATATAAATTCAGTCTTATAGTATGTAATCTTTTGTGTTCAAGTTTTTTTTTAGCATAATGCAGATGACACTCATGCACTGTGTTGCCTATATTACTAATTTAACCATTTTTATTATTGAATAGGATTTCATTGTATGAATGAGCCACAATTTATTTATTCATTCACCTGCTGATGAGAATTTGGGTTACTTCTAGTTTTGGACAATTATGAATGAGACTGCTATAAACATTTTTCTACCAAACTCTTCTGGTGACATGTTTTTATTTCTCTTGAATAAATACCCAAGAGTAAAACTGTTGGGTTACAAAGTGTATGTTTAATATTATAAGAAACAGCTGAACTGTTTTCCAAAGTAAGGCTACCATTATTGAATTCCCACTAGCAAAGTCTAAAAGCTATGAGACTTCCAGTTGCTCCACATCCACTTGGCACTTGATATTTTAATTTTAATCATTATAATAGATATGTAGTGACATCTCATTGTGGTTTTAATTTGCAAGTCCTCGATGACTAGTGATGTCAGGGATTTTTTAATTTGTCATCTCTCTCTTTTGAAATGTCTGTTCAAATCTTTTGTGATTTTATGGGGTATTTGTTTTCTTATTGAGTTGTGTAAATTCTATATGTATTCTGGATGTATATCCTTGGTCAGGTACGTATTTTGTAAATTTTTTCTTGAAGTCTGTGGCTTGTCTTTTTATTTAATGTCTTTCAAGAAAAAAAGTATTTCATTTTGATGGACTTTAATCCACACTAATTTTGTTTACACTTTATCCTCTTCGTGTTTTCTAAGTCATTGCCTAACTCAAGACCACAAAGATTTTCTCCTGTACTCTCAGAAATTTTGTAGTTTTAAGTTTTACATTTAAGTCTGTGATATACTTAGTGTTCATTTTTGTAAATAAGAGGTACAGGTCAGGTTTACTTTTTTATATATGGATATCCAAGTGTTTTGACACCATTTGTAAAAAAGCCTATTCTTTCCTTATTGAGTTACCTTGTCATCTCTGTCAAATTTTCTAAAAAATTAATTGCTCATAGCTGTGTGGGTCTATTTCTGAATTTCCTATTCTATTCCAAAGATCTGTATGTTTATCTTTTCACCAGTAACATAGTATCATGATTTCTGCCCAAATAAGTACAACAATTGGTAGGTATAAAACAGTCAAATATATGACAACGATAGCACTAAAGATGAGAAGTTGGGATAAATAGGATTATAGTTTTACAAAGTTCACACATTGTGATCTTCCTGAAGATATAGACTATGGTAAGTTAATTAAGTACACTGTATTCTCTAGAGCCACCACTTAGAGATATACCTTTAAACCACACCAAAAAAATCAATAGGAAAGATTAAAAAAAAAAGATACAAAATTCAAATTACCCAGGATATGGAAGAGAAGGATCTCTTGTCTTACTTTAGACCTGAACTTCCAATTTCCTACTGTGTGGCATCAAATGATGCTGTACATCTCCAGAATATCCTTCAACATTCACTAAGTATTTACTGAGTATCTATCTAATCTAAATATTGTGCTAGGCACTGAGTAAAATAGTGATGAATAAAATAGGCATGGACCATGACTTCATGGAGCTCAGAATCCAATGGGGAGACAAACATTGAAAACACCTACAAATATTTCAAATTCTGAGAAACACAATTGGAAATCAAGCAACAGGGCTTCCCTTGTGGCACAGTGGTTAAGAATCTGCCTGCCAAGGCAGGGGACAAGGGTTCGAGCCCCGGTCCAGGAAGATCTCACATGCCGCGGAGCAACTAAGCCCGTGCACCACAACTACTGAGCCTGAGCTCTAGAGCCTGTGAGCCACAACTACTGAGCCCACGTGCAACAACTACTGAAGCCCACACGCCTAGAGCCCATGCTCCACAACAAGAGAAGCCACTGCAATGAGACAACCCCGCACTGCAACAAAGAGTAGCTCCCGCTTGCCACAACTAGAGAAAGCCCACACGTAGCAAAGAAGACCCAATGCAACCAAAAATAAATAAAATAAATAAATGTATTTAAAAAAAAGAAATCAAGCAACAGGGTGCTGTAAGATCTCATGAAGAACAAATGCAGTGAGCATAGTAGACAATACCGGGGCTCAAATCACTGATATTGCCAGTTTTCTTTTCCTTCCAGGCCTATGGGAGAATTATATTTCCCTGGCCCCTTAAAATTACATGTGCCAGTGCTTTGTCCAATGAAACGTAGGCAGAAATGATACAGCATTTCTAGGCAGCAGCATTTAAGAACAAAAATGTTTTTAGTATTTTTATTGGCGTATAATTGCCTTACAATGTTGTGTTAGTTTCTGCTGTAAAACAAAGTGAATCAGCTATATGTATACAAATATCCCCATATCTCCTCCCTCTTAAGCCTCCCTCCCACCCTCCCTATCCTACCCCTCTAGATCATCACAAAGCATCAAGCTGATCTCCCTGTGCTATGAAGCAGCTTCCCACTAGCCATCCATTTTACATTTGGTAGTGTATATATGTCAATTCCTCTCTCTCACTTCATCCCAGCTTCCCCTCCCCCCCCCATATCCTCAAGTCCGTTCTCTGCTTCTGTGTCTTTATTCCTGCCCTGCCACTAGGTTCATCAGGAAGCGTTTTTGAACCAGTTCAAAATCTTCTCTGTGCTCTTCCCCTGCCTCAGAATAAGAAACATCATGTTCAAATTAGAGCATCTGGGAGATTGGGATTGACATATATACACCAATATGTATAAAATAGATAACTATTAAGAACCTACTGTATAAAAATAAAATAAAATAAAATTCAAAAAGAAAGAAAGAATTTGGAGCATCATTCAATGGTGAATGAAACAAGTCACTGTTGTTTTAGGGTTGTTAAAAACAGAATAATCTAGTCTAATCTGAGTGATACATTGAGCATAGACAGCTTTTTACACCAAGACCCAAAAGATAAATAGGACACAGGGAGAAAGGGGTGGGGGAGGTGAGGAAAGTATTCTCAGCAAAGGGAATAGCATATCCAAAACTTTGAAGAAATATTGCTATTGGTTCATTTGTGAAATGGAAAGAACACCAGGTGGGTATGACATAGTGAGCAATGTGGAAAATATGGAAGGATAAGCGTGGAGAAGTTTTCCAAGGACAGACTATTCCGGATATTAGAGACTGTGTTCAATATTTTAGATTTTCTCCCAGATGCAGAATTCCCTTGAGGTTCTTACATACTACAGAAACATATAAATTTTTAATTGTATCTCTCTAGACCTTGTGGGAAGAATGGATTAATACTGGGGGAGACAGAGTGGAAGAAACAGGACACACTGGGAGACCATCCTAGTAGTCAGCAGGAAATGTCATGGCTTGCAGAAGGTAGCCACAGTAGAAATAGAGAACAGGGTGGATTTGGGAAGTGGAATTGGCAAATTTGATAAAGGATTGAATGTAAAGTGATGGAGAGCAGGGTATCAAGAATTACTGTCCAACGAGTGGCTCCTGAAGCAGGTTGGTTGGTGGGAAAGATGAGTGACCGGGCAAGGCAAAGGCCTGATGAAAAGACAGAACACTGTCTGGGACATGTTAGATTTGGGAGAACTATGGGGTATCCAAGAAAAGGGTCTAATAGGAAACTGGATACAGGAATCTAAATCTAAGAAGAATTGCATGGTTTAGTAACAAATTTAGGACTCACTGGCATTTTAAGCCGATGAAATAGATGGTCTTAAGTTAGGAGAGGACAGAAGGTGAGAGGCAAAAAAACATAATAAAATACAATGCTAAAGAACACCAACACTTAGAAGTTTTTAGTGGAAGAGGGGCTGGCAAATAAGATTAAGTAGTAGTCAAAGAGTTGTAGAAGGTAAACCTGGAGAAGGAAGAATCGTAATTCAAGAGACCAATGTTTCAATGCGGAAAAAGAGATTAGAAATTTCAAGATACTTAAGTACTCAATTTTTCATGAAGTGTGACAAATAGATATAATTTGCCACTTTAGGAAGATCAATTAGGTAACGTGTTAAAAGGGAAATCAAGACTGGGCTGACTTGAAGAATGACTAAAAATGGAAAATGAAGATGGCAATGTTGACAACTTTCTATCAGAGAGGCTAAGTTATAAAGCAGAGACACAGGCCAGTTTGATGGGAGGTGATATGGTTTCAAGGGAAGATTTTTATTGTGCTTTGTTTTCTAATGGGAGAGACAAGAGCATGTTCAAAAGTTAGTGAGACATATCCTGAGCAACAGAACTCATGTTCCTTCCCCTTTACCCCCAAGCCATATCCCCACATAATCACACACCTAATCAGTTACCAAATCCTGTTGCTTCCATCCTTAAAATGTCTTGAATCCATTCCCTTTTCTCCATCCCTACTGTCTCAGCACTAATTAAAGTTTTTTTTATGTCTCTAAGCAAGAAATTAGGGTATGACTATAAAGTTAGAGGGAAAAGTCCATACAAGATCATTGTCATTTCTGACACCAATTGCAAGTTTGGGCGTTTCCCAAAATCATCCTCAGTTTTGAAAATTCATTAGAAAACTCACAGAATTCATTGAAACCTATGGTACTCATAGTTACATTTATTACCTTAAAAAGTATACAAATTAGAACGAGCTGAAGGAAAAGAGGCATAGGGCAGAGTATAGATGGATTCCAAATGTGAAGTTTCAGCTGTTCTCAGAATTCCAACACCCTAACAGCATCATTGTATGACAATATACATGGCGTTTTGCTAACCCAGGAAGCTTACTCCAGCTTCAGTGTCCTACATTATATTAGGGCTTTATTACATAGGCACGATTAGTGCCCACATGGTTGAACTCCACGCCCTCTAAGATTGGCCCTGGCTTCCATCTCCAGGCTAATATCTCTATTCCACACAATGCATCAGACTAGCTCTTCCCTCCAAGATTCATGCTTTTTCATGTTTCCATGCTTTTGTACACGTTGGTCTCTCTGCCTGGTCTGATCTCTCCACTCACCACCCCCTCATATTCCTTAATTTTCTGATATTTAGTCATCTTTTGAAACTCATACTATCACCTCCTCTGGGAAACTTTTCCAGATTCCATTAGCTCTAACTAGCTTCTCCATATTGTCCCATGTTTCTGTTATACTCCTTTAAATAAATACTTACCAAAAATGTGTGTTTCTTCCACCAGACCTTTAGAACAAAACTATTATACCATATGAACAAGTTCTAACAACATCTGGCATATGTTAGAAGTTTAATAAATGTTTAAGTGTATGAATGGGTAAGTCAGTGAATGAATGATCTAAGACAAAGTCCAGGCCCTTTTGAAGGGCATTCAAGACCCTTCACACTTGAGCCCCAAGCTATACTTTCAGCCTCATCTTCTGCTATCTTACAAATGTACCCTGTACAATACCCAAGTGCATGTCCAACCAATATACTGTGTATTGCCATAGTTCTGTGAGATTATTCCAGTCAGTCTCAGTGTGAACTCTCTCTTCCAGCATCCCATGCCCCTGTTTACTTGTAAAATCTGTTTTCTAAGGCTCAGCTCAAATATCATCCCTATGTATAGGTTTCCGTAGTTCTGCCAATCCTCCAGTCTCTATCCCATAATGGCTGCAGAGATGAATTTCATTGACTCCAAAATATGAAGGAATCAAAGCCATAAATACAAAATCAGGCAATGCTAAAGGGGAGAGTTTGGCATGGAGTAATTACATGGGTTTGTCACTTACCAAGAACCTCCTGAAGATAGTCCTATGTCACACTTGAGAGAACAAAATCTCTCTTAATTTCTTCAGCTAAGCATAGCAGCCAAAGAAAGGTCTAAATATAATAACTTATCAATAGTCCTCACTCAGTTGAAAGTCAAGGAGGAAAAGAAAATTGGGGCCTTGGTTCAGCGTTAGTCCTAGAATTGACTACTGACTCCATCACGTACTGGGTGTTTGACACATGCAAATATCTCTGGGCCCCAGATTCCTCATCTGGAGGAATGAAAACATCTACCTCATAGAGTCAGTGTGAAGATTAAATCAGTCCATGTACTAGGTGACTACTCAGTGATGGTTCCCTTTCCTTTCCGTTATTCCAATACAGGGCAAAACTAAATTTCTTAACTCTAGAACATAAACGGCCAAAAAGTCAATCTCTCTGTCCTTAATCGGAGAAATTGGTATATATATTCTCCCTCATCCTAGTGACATTTTAACATTTACATCAAGTTCACAGATCTTTCCTTCTTAGCCAAAACGAGAAATGCCCGTGACATGACTATTGCCCTTGCCACTGCATTTTAACTTTTTGTTAATTTCAACCTAACTAGACAAGACAGTGTATCTGTTGCCAAGTTTTCTTCTCCCTTGGAAAAAAAAAAAAAAAAGCCATGACGACTTTTTGTTATCAACACTGTCCTCTTTTATCCTCTTCCAACAACCTGGATCTCTACTGGCACTGTCTGGAAGAGAAACTAGTCTAACCTCACCCCATAAATTGGAAAAGTGAAGGATGAGATGATCTATGTCTCCAAGGTGAAATGCCTTCGGTCATTCATAGACTTACTGGGAGAGACATCTGCAGCCAACAGAAGCCATGTTAATCTCCCAAGGAAAAAAAGACAAGAGAAGCAGTGACCACAACATCGATCACTTGATTAATACGTGCCTTATTCATCCCATTCTGCTTATTTCAGAATTCTTTTACATGAACTAGTCTCATAGTCGCCCTAAGAGGAGGTAGGGCGAGTAATACCCGTATTTTACAAGGAGAGTGAAGCACAGAGAAGACATGTGGCTTGACTAAAGTGTCACAGCTGATTGTTATCAGATTCAAGAACAAAGCTGAGGTCCCCTGACTTCCAGATCCAGATTACTCTCAGCAGTTAATATTAAAAATATTAATTTTTCTATCACTCTACTTCTTCATTCCGTCCTGTCCTCAGATTATGTTTTAATAAACCAGCTATAGTGCTTTAGTATCCAACTCCCTCACGTTTGTAGATCAAGGAAT
This sequence comes from Aethalodelphis obliquidens, assembly GCF_003676395.1. Classification (NCBI taxonomy): domain Eukaryota; kingdom Metazoa; phylum Chordata; class Mammalia; order Artiodactyla; family Delphinidae; genus Aethalodelphis; species Aethalodelphis obliquidens. Next base: position 2,540,271 of record NW_020837970.1, read on the forward strand.
TAACATTGGAACTTTCTTTTAAACGAATCAGCTGGAAATTATCAGGCTTCAACAGTGTCAGCTCTTCTCATTCACAGTTGGACTTTTTTTTCCTACCAAAACTGTGGTCTCCAGGGATAGTTTCCTCCTAATACTACTCCTGAATTTTATTCCATTATTCTGTTGTTTTATCTATAAGGAAGTGATACTTCTTTTAAGGAAGATCCAGTACAAGCCTATAAAGATATTCAGACATAACTAATGAATTGATTAGCAAGTGTCCTCCAGAAATTTCCTTAAGCGTGTCTTTGACTTTTTAACTTGTTTATATTCACTTTCCTTTGTACTGTTTTGAGGTTCTGTGGCGAGAAAACAAGGGAAGGACTTTGTGTGCACAGCTGAGAGCATAAGAGGAAAGTGGGTAGAGCAGCAATTTTATGCCAGGTTCCATGAGGAGGGAAGGGGTCCCAGAGTAATCTTAGCAGCTCTGGTCAAAAAGCTACATAATTTCTTCGATGAGAAATTACAAATGGCCAACAGATACATGAAAAAATGCTCAACATCAATAAACATCAGGGAAATGCAAATCAAAACCACAATGAGACATCACCTCACACCTGTTAGGAGGCTTATTATTTAAAAATCATAAAGATAAGTTTTGGTGAGAATTTAGAGAAAATTGGAACCCTTGTATACTGTTGGTGGGAAAGTACAATGTAACTTCTGCTATGGAAAACAGTATGAAGTTTCCTCAAGAAAAGTAAAAACTGAATTACTACATGATCCAGCAATCCCACTGCTGGGTACATACCCTAAAGAATTGAAAGCAAGATCTTGAAGGGATAACTGCCCTCCCATGTTCATTACAATATTATTCACTATAGCCAAGATATAACAACCCAACTGTCCATCAACAGATGAATGGATAAAGAAAATATAGTAAATACATACAGTGGAACATCATCTATCTTTTAAAAAGGTGGAAATCTTTCCACACGTGACCACATATATCAAGCTGAAGGGCACTGTGCTAAGTGAAACTAGCTGGTCACAGAAGTACAAATATTACATTAGTCTACTTACATGAAGTATTTAGTCTAACTCATAGAAACAGTAGAATGAGGTTTCCCGGAACTAGGGGAAAGGGGAAGTGAGGAGTTGCTATTCAAAGGGCATAAAGTTTGTTATAAAAGATGAGTAAGTTCTAAAGATCTGCTGTACAACATGGTGCCTATAATTAACAGTATGATGTTGTACACTTAAAAACTGGTTAACAGGAATTAGGGAAATGCAAATAAAAACCACAACGAAATATCTCCTCACATCCATTAGAACAGCTATTATAAACAAGACAAGAAATAACAAGTGTTGGAGAGGATGTGGAGAAAATGAATACTTGTACACTGTTGGTGGCATTGTAAAGTGTTGCTCACTATGGAAAACATTACAGGGATGCCTGCAGAAAAGAACTACCACATGATCCAGCTATTTCATTTCTGGGTATTTATCCAAAGAATATGAAAACACTAATTCGAAAAGATATATTCAGCATTATTTACAATAGCCAAGATATTCAAACAACCTATGTGTCCATCAATGGATGAATGGATAAAGAAGGTGTGCTTGATATACACACACACACACACAAAATGGAATGCTACTCAGCCATAAAAAGAATGAAATCTTGCCATTTTCTACAACATGGATGGACCTTGAGGGTATTATGCTAGGTGATATAAGTCAGAAGGAAAAAGATACTGTATAATTTCACTCATTTTTGGAAACTGAAAAGCAAAACATAAAAGCAAACTCAAAGATAGAGAACGTATCAGTGATTACCAGAGAAAACGGGGCTGGGCAAAAGGGGTGAAGGTGCATATGGTGATGGATGGTGACTTTTGGGGGTTATTACTTTGCGGTGTATACAGACGTCAAATTATAATACCGTACACCTGAATACTTATATAATTTTTAAAAACTGGTTGAGAAGGTAGACTTCACATTGTGTGTTCTTATCACAGTAAGAAAACATTTCATAGAAGAGGGGAGAGCAGCCCTCTCTAGCTGGGTTCCATGAGAACAAGGGATCCCAGGGTATTCCTTACAGCTCAGAGGTTAAAATGTTGCATAGAGCGGGGAAGAGGAACACTCTTCCTCCTCATGGGCAAGATACAGTGCAGTCCCAAGGCAAGAAGAACCATGTTGGAACTGCTAGGGTAGGCAGCACGAGGCACAGCAGCAGAGATCCCTAGGATCGAGAGCATCAGTACTTTCCTGCAAGAACCAGAAGGCACTGCTCATGTGCCCTCTACACAGCTACAAGGGCAGGAGAAAGGGGAAGAGGAAGACAGAGCTTGAATTTCCAAGGAACGGAGAGCACTGTTTGTGAGCATGTGCTAGGTTCCTGAGGACTGTCAGAAATATTTGAGAGCTTTTTGGAGCTAAGAAGCTAAGATATATAGTAGGTACATGAACCACTAACTTAAGCCAAGGTGACATTCCTGTCCAAAGGCCGGTAGGTATTTGTCAAATCACACAATAAAATACCACGCATGAGTACAGAAAATTGGATTCTTGGAAAGCAAGTTTATCCTAGAAATAGTCATGTACTGAACAAGGCAAGGTTAATAAAACAGCTTTAGGACTTATTACCCTGGGTCCTTTAAGTTGCCTGAATGCTTCTGGAAAACATATGATACTTTTTTAAAGTCATTTATATTCTTTCAATGTTGAATGTTGTTACTCAAGAAAATGTGATCATAATTAAGAAATTTTAATAGAACTGAGTACTATTAATCCCTTAGAGGATTTTTCCAAAAACAATATTCTGTGGAATATTCTGTGGAATAAAATACCCCCTCTATTTTATTTAGATAGACCCAGCTGTTTCTAAAAACTGTACTCTTAATGAGAATAAATACATATATAAATAACTATTCACTCGCACATATAAAGAAAACATTCACTTGGTCAGGACTATTAGTAATAAGTAGAGAAATATACCTGATATAATGACACATTTTTATTCCATTTTTTATAACATTTGGTACAGTGCTAGACTTAAGAATTTCACATTGCTGATGTTATAGGTGAAATTGTGTCCCCACCAAAAAAAAAGAGTTTAAAAAGATTTGAAATCCTAACCCCTAGTACCTTAAAATGTGACTTTATTTGGAAATTAGGTCATCAGACACAATTAGTTAAGATGAGGTCAGACTAGAGCAGAGTGGCCCCTGCTCCAGTATGACTGATGTCCTTAAGAGATAATGGACACATAAAGAGAGAAACACAGGGAGAATGCCATGTGACAAAGGCACAGACTGGTGTTATATACCTACAAACTAAGGGATGCCAAAGATTGTCAACAAACCACCAGAAGCCAGGAAGAGTGAAGGAAGGATTCAGAGGGAACGTGACACTGTCAACTCCTTGATTTTGGAGTTCTGGCCTCCAGAACTTTGAGACAGTAAATTTCTGTTGTGTTAGGTCACATAGTCTGTGGTACTTCATTAGGCAGCCCTAAGAAACTAATACAGGTGGCACTAAGGCCAGTGGTTGGAGGCTCTTTACTTTCACTGAGCCCCTTGCACCATCCTGTCCTGCCACCTGAGAAACATTAATTGTTCCCAATTCTTCAGTACCTCCCAGTAAATACGTAATCCATGCCCCTAGCCATGTAACTTTGCAAGTGCCTCTCATTAGAGTAGGTGCAAATGCTTCCTCATCCTACTGATGGGCTTGGCCATGAGCCTGCTTTGACCAATGAAATGAGGAAAGAAGAGCCAGTGTGCTAGTTTCAAGCTGAGTCCTTAAGGGGGCCTGGCAAGTCTCCTACAGTCTTCTTGGTACTTCTGCCATCCACCATGTAGCCACTAGCCCAGAATAAAAAGATACACGGAACAGACCTGAACCTAAATCATTGTCCATACCAAGGCCCAGTCAAACCAAGCCAAGCCCAAGAAAGCTGTAATAGCAAGACCCAAACGTATCAGTGAGAAATACATCCTTATTTTGATAAGCCTCTGAGCTTTAGGGATTATTATTAGGCATTATTATTAATAGCCAAGCGAAACATTCACATAATCGTTTTTACTCCTTGCTTGGGCTTCTGCCCCACATTCCTATCTGGTTTCCTGAACTCTGAGCTGACATCTTCAGATATTCCTGTGTATCATTTCCCCCTAAATCCTTAAAAACACAAACAAACAAAACTGCATCCCTGAATAGCCTTAACGAAGGCTATTAGTGAAAGGTATCCTCCACTAGAAAGAGAAGAAGGAAGAGAGCTCATTAAGGATAGGCTATTTTACCCATATCCTCAAGGAAAACCTCACCTTCAAATAGAACAGATGTCATAATTATATGTTTCTCCATCTCCTTCTTAGGCATCTCAGAGTGCCCCTCCCTATGACAGACAGGATCAGCATTACTTATATACTCATAGACTGAACAACATGGATTTTTGTTCCCTCATTTCATCTATTGTCTTTGCTAGCAGCCTACAACACTGCAAGCCAGTGGGAAAGCACCTGAGGGTGGCAGTTAGGGGCAAGAATTATCCATCAAGCTATTCCCTACATTCTAACCCAGCGAGAATGAGACGGCACCGGGTGATAATTTCTGACTGACAGAGCCATTTCTAAATTGGTATCTCAGCCATGACAGGTACACAGATACTCATGCAGATTTGAAGACTCTTTTTATAACCTCTTGAACAGCAAAAGTCAGCTAAGGTGACTTGGAAGAAAAATTGTCAGTTTTGGCAGGGCCATCAGTGAGGAGGTCTTCAGGGTGAACTTCATTTCTCAGCAGATGTGAGGTCAATCCAGTTCAGTCTGACTTTCATAGGACATTACACACAAGTTGTTTGTAGGAATATTCAGAGTAGGAATCACCCACAGATCTTGACTTTAATACCTGTTTTCCTTCCCCAGGACATGAATTGGGAAGCAGTAAGTTCCCCTAACTGTCAGAACAGTCACTCAAAGCTAAAGGGGAAAAAAAGAGTTCAGAGTAAGGGTCACAGGACAAGAACATTCTGAAAATTAAACAGAACATAGGTGTCCCACAGATGAGTCTGCACCTGCACCAAGAGGAAGTGCTACATTAGATGTCCAGAGGTGGCCCCTTACAGAGTCAAAAGTTGGAAGAAAAGAGGTAGTGCCAGAGGACTGAGCAGAGCTGGAAATGTGAACCCCTCCTTCCTGCTGCATGGGAATGACACTAAGTTCCATTTGCTCATCTTCATGGTAAATGATTGCTTTCACATACATTCACATACATTATGGCATTGGGTCCTCACAAAAACCTTGTGAGGTAGGAATGATTACTGTATTAGTTTGCTAGGGCTGCTATAATAAATTACCACTAACTGGGTGGCTTAAAAACAAACTTATTCCCTCACACATCTAGAGCCTAAAAATATGAAATCAAAGTGTTGGCAGGGCCATGTTCCCTCTGAAACCTCTAGAGGAGGGTCTTTCCTTGCTCCTTCCAGCTCTGGTAACCCCAGGCGTTCTTTGGCTTGGGGCTGCATGACTCCAATCTCTGCCTCCATTTTCACAGTACTAGGTTCTCTTTGCGTCTGTCTTCAGACAGTGTTCTCTCTTTCTTGTAATGATAGCAGTCATGTTGGATTACCGCTCCCCATAATGACTTCGTCTTAACTTGATTTACCTGAGAAAGCCCTAGTTCCAAATAAGGTCACATTCCTAGGAACCACTGATTAGAACTCCAACATATCTTTTGGAGGAATACAGTTCAACCCCTAAAAGTTAGCCCCATTTCACAGATAAGAAAAATGAGTTTTACAAAGGTCAAGTGATCTAAGTTTACACTATCAGCAATGAGCAGAGCTAGGACTTCAGCCAGGTCTGACTTCTGAAGCTGGGTTTTATCCACCATATGACAAAGCCTTAACAGTTGCCAGCTCCACAACGTTGCTACAGCTATGAGCCCCTTAAGACTTGATCTAGAAAAAGTGGATGAAGAATGCCATACCCAACAAGGGCTGATGGGCAGAACCCAGCGGACATCTGCCCAGAAATGGCTTTGAAAATCTCCCTTCCAGTTGGCCATGTACATCAAGTGACTTGAGGGCCACTACAGGGCCCTGCACACCAGTCACAATGCCAGAATGCCCATGATTCAAGATTCCTCCCTTTGGGTCTATTCTGTGGTGTCCTATTTGAATATAGGTATTCCTGGTCTATTTAGCTTAATCAGGTTTATTTTGTAAATATTACTGACTTTAAGGGTCCTTTCATACATGAAAATCCATTTGTTTACTTACAGAGGTGTTATGTGTCATATGGATAAAGGGATGAATGGATTAAGTTATGCCAGGCACTTACTGGGAATACAAAATAATTTAAAACATGGCCTCTGTTCTTAATGTGTTTATATTAGAATAACCATAGTGAAAATAAGATAGGTAGTTTTTCAAACATAACCAGAAAGATGTATAAGTTGGTGGTGCCCAAACTCTGTTGTCCTTCATGATAACTTGGAAGGCCTTTTTAAAGTAAAATTTCTATTATCAAATGATACTGAATTGGAAAATTTTAAGAATCATCAGAATTTATTATCTAAAAAGCATTTACAAAAATAAAAGATTCTATATAAAAACAAACAGCTTGAATATAATTGAAGTGACTTTTACAAGAAAAAGATTAAGTATATATAAAATAGATAACCAACAGGGACCTCATGTATAACACAGGAAACTATACTCAATATTTTGTAATAAGCTAAAAGGGAAAAGAATCTGAAAAACAGATATAACTCAATCACTTTGCTGTACAACTGAAACATTATAAATCAACTATACTTCAATAAAATAATGACCAAAAGAAGAAAGAAAGAAAAAGATAAAATACCTAGGAGTAAACATAAGACTGTGTGTCTGGTTCAACATAATGCATTGAACACTACTTTGTCACTCTAAATCCCTATTAAAATGACAAAGTAATAAAAATACACTACATACATGGATAAAGAGTAGGAGAAAAGAAATAGATGAGAACTGTCAGAACTGTCAACCAAAGTTTTAGAAATAAAAAGTGGGTATTAAATAGTCCTTAATTAGCTGAACTGATAAAGTGGAATGACTTTGGAAAGCCAACCGTAAACAAGCCACTTTACTGATACATTCTAGAACCCTAGATGGCCTCCAGAACCAGATATACCAAATGCCTTTGAAAGGAGGAAAGGCATAAGAATTGGAACAGCCTTACATTTCTTAGGCAACAGAACTATTTAATTGAACTATATCTATCAAAACTGTAAATGCACAAAACACTGACTCAGCAATGACATTTACCATAATTTTTTTCTTATGAGTGTACTCACATGTATGTACAGATATGTGTAAAATGACTTTCATAGTATATTAATTAAAAACTAGAATTAAACTATTAAATATAATAAACAATGATATATCCATACTGGAATATATCTTTATCAAATGGAATATTTTCAGATAGTAAAGAAAAAAGAGATCTGCATGTGCTCTTAAGAAAAAAAATCTCCAAGTTTAAAAGAGTTAAAACACAAACAGTGTGTGGTATGCTCCCAACTTAGCCCATTCCCTCATTCTCCTGTGGGAGAATATTTGATCTCAACCCATTTAGAGATACTTATCTCTGGACCTCGGTCTACACTGAAGTCCAACAGGTAGATGAATCCATCTGTCTATTGGTCTTTGGAGAAGGCCCTGAACAGAAAGGAAAGGCAAGTGGACCTCTGAATGAAAACCAACATGAAACCACAAGTCTAGAAAATGGATCAGACAGGGAAACAAGACCTTCACATCCAAGGAAATAATAGTTCCAGGTCTAGTGTGAGGCTGTGTGACCATTCCTCAATCAGCCTCTCCTCCACCAACTCTCAACTAAACCTTACTAACTCTCAACTACAGGAAGAGAACAATGGAAAAAGACACAACCATGTGGTCAGAGCCCAGCAGCACTGGGTAACCTTTCAGAAACGTCTGGCCCTGTAGTGTAGCAGAAGCTCCCTTCTGTTCAGACCTGAGTGTTAATATCTAAACAGTTTTAAAAGCCACAGAAGCAAAGAACCTGGTGAGCCCAGTACCACAACATAGTCAGGAAGTAAAAGGAAGAAGGCAGCGTCTCTGATCAGAATAGAGAAACCATTCTGTGCACATGCATGACTTCTGGAAGAAAAGACTAGACTTCTTGTTAATCAAGCAAGAGATTGCTCAGAACATTAAGACGTGTCACACTATTATAAATGTGACACTCTTGTAGTCGATGTGTCCAGCAAAATAATGGGATGCAAGATAGAAGCATCCTGGTTATGCTGTTTATCTTCCATTTCCCCTCCAAATCTACTCTCCATTCTTTTTCCTTTTGCTCCATGCTTAGAGAGGCTGGCCTGTGTGGACTTAATCAACTGGTTCCCTTCCCTCAGGATTCTGGTCTTGGAGAGCCCAGCTAGAGGTCAGAGAACTGAAGGGGAGTGAGGTCAGAATATTTATTTCCCTGGATCCCTCCCATGCAAGGTCATTTCAGGCTGAGGACACACCTCCATCCAACATCCCAGTTCCTGTAGAGGCAGCTCTTCACATAAATCTCCTTCCAGGCTCTGGTAACATTCCCTCCCTCACACCTTCAGCCAAGGACAGTAACTTCCAGATGTCACTCACTTGATGTTTGGCACCATCCCTTTTGGTTTCAACACCCTGCCCATAACTTTTAAATAATCCATGTGTTAAACTCACCTCAAATTATCATCTATTATTGCTGGGGCCATGACTAATATGTGATTTTCAAGGAGAAAACAAACATGTCTTTCTAAATAAGCTTCTGAAAGGATTTTTATCACATGAGATGTAAAATTTTATGGGGAAAATATTGGCCAGTATTAGACATTGACAATGTTTCACAGCAATTCATTCAGTCTGTAAATAATTGATAACATCCTAGTACATACCAATAACTCTTCTAGATGTTGAGTATAAATCATTAAACAAATAGACAAAGCACCTGCCCTAATGTACCTTCTTCATTACAAAATCAGAAACAAACTGAATCAAAACTGTTAGGTAGTATAAGTGTTAAATATATATATATAAGTTACAATAACAGGACAGCGGGGAAAGGGAGGGCTATTTAGGTAAAATTGTCACAGAAGGCTTCTCTCTGCAAGCAACATTTGAACATAGACATAAGTGAAGTCAGGATGTAAATGAAATAACTATAGAGGAAGAATGCTCAAGGCAGGAAGAAAGGGAGTAATATTATCATATTTATATTTTTAAAAATCATTCTAAAAGAACAGGAAGTCTTAGAGCAAACAGACAAAAAAAAAGGCATCCAAATAGAAAAGAATTAAAATTGTCTGTTTGCAAATAATATGATCTAACGTACAGAAAATCCTAAATATCCCCAAAAAATTACTAGAAGTAATCAACATATTCAGTAATGTTATAGGATAAAATATCAACATTCAGAAAACAGTTGTATTTCTGTACACCAATAACAAAACATCTGAAAAATAAAGAAAATAATCCCACTTACAATAGCACCAAAGCAGTAAAATACTTAGTAATAAATTTAACCAAGGAGGTGCAAGATCTCTATGCTGAAAACTATTGTACTTTGATGGAAGAAATCGAAAGCACAAATGAATGGAAAGCTATCCCATGTTCATAGATTGGCAGAATAATGTTAAAATGTCCTTATTACTTAAAGCAGTCTACAAATTCAATGCAATCCCTGACAAAATTCCAATGGCATTTTTCACAGAAATAGAACAAACAATCCCCAAATTTGTATGAAGCCACAAAAGACTCCAAATAGCCAAAACACTCCTGAGCAAGAAGAGCAAAGCCAGAGGCATCACACTTCCTGATTTCCAACTATACTACAAAGCTGTAGTAATCAAAATAGTGTGATATTGGCATAAAAATAAATATATAGATGACTAGAACAGAATAGAGAGCCCAGAAATAAATCCATGCATATATGGTCAATTAATTTATGATAAATGATACAAGAATATACAATGAGGAAATAACAGACTCTTCAATAAATGTTGTTGAAAAACCTGGACAGCCATATGCAAAAGAATGAAACTGGACCCTTATCTTACACTATACACAAAAATTATCTTGAGACAAATTAAAGACTTAAATATAAGATCTGAAACTGTAAAACTCCTAGAAGGAAATATAGGGATAAATCTCCTTGACACTGGTCTCCACAGAAATTTCCTGGATGTGATATCAAAAGCACAAGCAACAAAATAAAAAATATGTGGGACTACATTAAACTTCTGCTCAGGAGAAGAAACAATCAACAATATGAAAAAGCAACCTGTGGAATGGGAGAAAATATGTGCTAATCCTATCTGGTAAGGAGTTAATATTCAAAATATGTAATGAACTCATAAAACCCAATAGTAAAAAAAAAAAAAAATCTTTTTAAACAGGAAGAACTGAATAAACCTTTTTCCAAAGAAGCCATACAAATGACCAACAGGTATATGAAAACGTGATCAGCATCACTAATCAGAGAAATTCAAATCAAAACCACAATGAGATATTACCTCATACCTGTTAGAATGGCTAGCATGAAAAAGAATTAACAAATACTCGTGAGGATGTGAAGAAAAGGAATCCCTTATGCACTGTTGATGGGAATGTAAGTTGGTACAGCCACTATGGAAAACAGTATGGAAGTTCCTCAATAAACTCAAAACAGGACTACAATATGATCCAGCAATCTCACTTCTGAGTATATATCCAAAGGAAATGAAGTCAGGATCTTGTAGAGATACCTGCATTCCCACATTTACTGCAGCATTAGTCACAATAGCCAAGATATAGAAATAATCTAAAAGTCCATCAACAGATGAATGGATAAGGAAGATGTGAACACACACACACACACACACACACACAGGAATATTATTCAGCCATGAGAAACAAGAAATTCTGCCATCTGTGACATCAGTGAACCTGAAGGGCACTATGCTAAGCGAAACAAATCAGACAGAAAAAAACATTTTATGATTTCACTTATGTGGAATTTTTAAAAGATGAACTCAGAAAAACAGTAGAGTGGTGGTTACCAGAGGCTTGGGAGTAGGGGAAGTGGGGAAACATTGGTCAAAGAATATAAATTTTCATGTACACGATTAAGAAGGTCTGGAAAATCTAATGCAGAGCATGGCAATTAGACCTAATACCGTATCATATACTTGAAAGTTGCTAAAAGAGTGATTCTTAAATGTTCTCACCACAAAAAATAGAGATGGTAATTGTGTGAAAAGATGGAGGTGGTAGCTAATGCTATGGTGGTAATCATTTTGTAATATATAAATGTATCAAATCAACACATTGTACACCTTAAATTTATATGTCATATTTAAATTATGTACTAGTAAAACTGGGAAAAAATAAAAAGGCAAAAGACAAAAAGAAACATTTCATTGAAGAGGATATAGAGATGGCAAATAAGCACAAGATGTTCAGCACCACCAGTTATTAGGGAAATGGAAATTGAGACCATGATGAAATATCATATACCTATCAGAATAGCTGAATTTTTTTAAGTGACAATACCAGATCGTGGTAAGGATGTTGAGAAACTGGACTGGTCTTACATGGCTGGTGACTGTATGAAACTACAAGCCACTCTGAGAAACAGGTTGGCAGTTTCTTAAAAAACTCATACCACGTGATCCAGCATTCTTAGTCTTGAGCAGTTATCTCAGAGAAATAAAAAATTATGTCCACACACAAATCTGTACAAGAATGTTCATAATGAAATCTGTACATTAATATTCCTGAACTAGTGGGTGAGTCCCTCAATACATTAACGGTTAAACAAACTGGGCTACATCCAGACTATGAAACACTGTTCAGCAATAAAGATGAATTAATATTGACTCAGTGACACTGCATGGATCTTCAGAACATTGTGCTAAATAAAAAAGCCAGTATCAAATGATCACATACCCTGTGATTCCATTTACGTGCTTAACATTCTTAAAATGACAAAACTATAGAGATGGAAAACAGATGAGTGGTTGCCAGGCTTAGAGATGCTGAGTGAGAGTGAGAGACTATAGAATGGTAGCAAGAGGGAAATCTCTGATGATGGAATAGTTCTGTATCTTGATTGTAGTGGTGGTTACTGGAACCTACTCAGGTGATAAAGTGACACAAATCTACATACGTACATTGTAACAATGTCTAATGCCTGTTCTTGATATTTTACCATAATTCCATAACATAAAACTATAAGGGGAAACTGAGTGAAATGTACTTGAAACCTCTTTGCACTAACTTTGCAACTTCTGGTGGATCTGTAATATTTCAGAATATTAAGTTTTAAAAGTTCATTCTTCTGCCATGGGGAGAATATATCATAGGAGCAAAGGTGGAGTCAACAAGATCAGTGAAGTCGTCTTCACCATTATCCACACAGAGATGCATGTGACTTGTTACTAGGGTGGTATCTGGAGAAGTGGTAGAAATGTTTGGATTTGACATATTATGAATATGAAGCCACAGGACTTGCTGGTGAATTGGAAGTGGTATAAGAGAATGAGAAGCAAGGGAATAATTTTAAAGGTTGGGATTTTTGTTTGGTTTTGGTATTTTACACCTAAGCAATAGGGAAAGTGTAGTTTTCATTCATGCAGGCAGGAAGACGTGAGGAGGAATGGCTTATGGGTAGTGGGAATCAGTTTTAGCCATGGTGAGATGCCCATTAGCCATCACATGGCTCTGTCTGGTAGTGATATATGTAGTTAAATCTGGAGTTCAGGAGGAAGGTTGAGCCTAGGATATAAATTTTGAGGTCAGCTTACAGATGATATTTGATGCTATAAGACTATATGAGATCACCCAGAATGCATATATAGAGAAGAGTAAAGGTCTGAGGACACTCCACCATTTAGAGGCTGGGAAAGTTAGTATTCAGCAAAGTAGGCTGAGAAGTAGCTACTGTGGAGGGTAGAATTCCAAAGGGTAGGATACCGGAAATCAACAGAAGAAAAATCATTTTGGGTGGGGGAGGGATAATCAGCAGTTTAAATAATAAAGATTAGAAGTGAGAATTGACCATTTGGGTTGAAGAGACAATAACTTTAGAAAGAACAGTTTCAGTGAACTGAAGATCCTATGGACGTATTCAAAAGAGGATAGGAGGTAAAATATCTTCTTTACACAACACTTTTGAATGTTTGTTGTAAAAGGGGCAGGGAAATTGGGTGGTTACTGGAATAGTGTGCGTAGATCAAATGGAAAAGATTAAGATGGGAAATATCATACGCATGTACGCTGCTGGGAATGTTGCACTAGAAAGGAGAAGTGATACAAAAAAGAATGAACACATGAATGAGTGAAGTCCTTAAGCAGGTAAGAGAGAATGGGATCCAGTGCATAAGTTGAGGAGTTGGTCTTAGATATCAACACTGGATAGAAGCAGAGTATAAGGGCACAGATGCATACATGTCAGTAGGTTCTGTGCTTGGAAGATGTGGTGCACTCTTAACGCTATTTCTATTATCACGTGTAAGAAGGTCATTAACTGAGAGCAAGGAGGGGGAAGGAATGTTAGAGACTGAGAAAGCAGAGCTATGAGATCATCTTTGAGGACAGGAGCAGAACAATGAATTCACAAAGAAAATGCAATAGGATTGTTTGGCAGCACTGAAAGTCCATTGCATATTTATTTGATACATATATGAATTTAATGTGAGAGAAGTCAGCATGGTTGTGGGTTGTTCTTCCAGCCTCTCTCAGGTGTTTGGGTGCAAGTGTGAAACTGAGCAGAAATGAAGAAGGTCTCAAGAGAGTTGAGTACAGATGCAAAAGAATGGTAGTAATAATGGAAGATGGTATCTAAACTGGAAAAGGAAGCAAGGCCCTTTGAGGGAGTTGATGAACAGTTAAAAAGTGGTAAGGTCAACTGTAGTACATTCTGTATAGTAAATTATTGGAGGGGTCATCCTAGAGGGTAAATTGGAAAGAAAGGAGGTGATGGTCAGAGTAGGATGCTTTAAACTGGTATGACATGAGAGGAGGGGTAGAGGTAGGCTGGAAGACAGAAGCATTAGAGGTGAGGAGTTTAAAGAACTGAGAGGTCAGGACATTGGATGGATCATTCCTATGGATACTGAAATTCTAAAACTTGGTAACAGAAGTGGTGGTAAACTAAATACAGTAAGTCAGGCGCTAAAATCAAAGTGAAAGGGAAAGAATCATAAATTACTACTACAAGGAGCAGTAGGCACTAAGATGCTTCAAAAGCCCCGAGAAGGGATGGGGGAGAAATAAACCGTGGTTGGAAAGCAGCATTAATGAACAAGAATACCCACCCCACCTCCAAGACTAGGAGTACACAGGGTATGAGAGAAAATAAAAGAAAGCCATGTCTGAGGACACTGTAGAAGTGATCGCCATATGATTCTTCCTGTAGCAACCCTCACAGTAGCACAGAGCTTTCTATAACCAGTTATCAAGAGGAATTCCAAGCAGGAATGTTCATGATAGATAAAGCTGCTACATGATAGATAAAGGTGGGATGGAATTAAGGCACAGAATAGTTGGTGGTAGGGGAGATGACATCTGAAAAAGTGTTTCTACCTCACAAATGAGCACATTCACCTATCACTGTTTCTTCATAACCAAGACAGATCTATTGTATGTTCACTTGTCCTCAGCATCCTAAAGGAGACAGCAAAGTCTCTCTAACAACATATCTCAATAGACATGTGAACTAAGGTCTCTGATTCTGCCTTCTGCTGAATCAAATCCATGGACCCAAAATGGAGACTTCATTTTTCTTTCTACCCATGCATAAAGGTGACCTACCATCTGATCATTAACTCACTTTAGTGCATTTGGGATTGCTGTACACATTCCAAACTGGAAAAAGTAAGTGCTTCGGGGATCATAGTTACATAAACCACAGGCTGTGATGATAATGCTTTAACACAGTTCATTCTCTTAAGAGCTTAAAATGCTGAGCCACAGAAATACCTTAATTAGTCTCAGCTTTCCTCTGAGGTAAGACGGATGCTATCAAGTATTCCTCAATTAAGAGCTGAGGTTCAGGGCTTCCCTGGTGGCGCAGTGGTTGAGAGTCTGCCTACCGATGCAGGGGACACGGGTTCATGCCCCGGTCCGGGAAGATCCCACATGCCGCGGAGCGGCTGGGCCCGTGAGCCATGGCCGCTGAGCCTGCGCGTCCAGAGCCTGTACTCCGCAACAGGAGAGGCCACAACAGTGAGAGGCCCGCGTACCACAAAAAAAAAAAAAAAGAGTTGAGGTTCAGAGAAGTTGTGACCCACCTCCCCACCGTCCTGCTTGCTCCGAGGAAACGGCTAAAGAGTTAGCCAACTAATCTCAACTGAACTCTGCTACGATGACAGTCTGCCTGAGAACCACTGCAAGCTCTGTTCTTTGCATTAATAGGCTCTAAGCCATAAGCTGTTGGCCAGTAACAAAAGTAATCATGCAGATCCATCCTATCTCTTCCCTACACATATACACATACCCTTTCTAGAAGAAATAGATTATCAGGTAAAAGGGTGATAAGAGGCCTTACAAAAACTCTCACCAAGGACATCACAAAAGCGTAATTAATAGCCAATGCTTATTGAGAACTTACTGAAAACCAGACACTGCTCTAAGTGCTTTCCATGCTTTGACTCTCCTATCCTTACATCGGTCATAAGGTAGGTATTATTCCCACTTTACAGAAGAAAGTGAGACACAGAGAAGTCAGTAATTTGCCCATGATTTTATAACTAGTTCAGTGGTAGAGTCAGAATTTGAACCTAGTTATTCTGGCTTCAGAGTCTAAAATTTTAACCAGTATGCTTTATTACCCAAAACACACACACACACACAACAGTCTCATCAACTATACTTGCTGGAAGAAATCATTTCTTCATGCCTTGCAGGAGGTGTGGGACCACTTCCCAGAGCAGAGGTAAGAATCCCTTTGCTGCAAGACAGGATGATGCTCTTGTTTAATTTAACACCAAAGTCCTATAAAACATAGAAGCAGCTACAACTCAGGGAACAAATTTGTTCTCAGCAGCAAATTATCCTCCGAAGCTCCCCCCTCTGCCACCCACAATCTCCGCCCACGAAGGGGCTTCCTAGTGTGTGGAAACCTTTCCTCCTTCACAGATCCCTCCCACTGCAGGTCCTGTCCCTATTCTTTTGTCTCTGTTTTTTCTTTTTTCTTTTGCCCTACCCAGGTAAAACCAATAGCTAGTGGGAAGCAGCCACATAGCACAGGGAGATCAGCTCAGTGCTTTGTGACCACCTAGAGAGGTGGGATAGGGAGGGTGGGAGGGAGACGCAAGAGGGAGGAGATATGGGAACATATGTATATGTATAACTGATTCACTTTGTTATACAGAAGAAACTAACACACTATTATAATGCAATTATACCCCAATAAAGATGTTTTTAAAAATTAATCCTTATTAAAAAAATAAAATTATCCTCCAGTATAGTGTTTGAAAGTTTAATGGTTATGACATTCACTTGTCCAGATTATTAAAAATGCATTTTCCAGGGCTTCCCTGGTGGCGCAGTGGTTGAGAATCTGCCTGCCAATGCAGGGGACACGGGTTTGAGCCCTGGTCTGGGAGGATCCCACATGCCGCAGGGCAGCTGGGCCCGTGAGCCACAACTACTGAGCCTGCGTGTCTGGAGCCTGTGCTCCAGAACAAGAGAGGCCACGATAGTGAGAGGCCTGTGCACCGCAAGGAAGAGTGACCCCCGCTTGCCACAACTAGAGAAAGCCCTCGCACAGAAACGAAGACCCAACACAGCCATAAATAAATAAATAAATAAATTTTTAAAAAAAGGAAAAAAATGCATTTTCAGGGGACCTAGCCCCCAGAGTCTGATTCACTCGATCTGTGATTGGTTCTAGTAACGTGTGCTTAACAAGCCTCACCATCACCACTGCCACCGCCACCAGGCAAACCTAATGGAGGTGGCTCACAGAGCACACTTTGCTAAGGGTCGCTCTCAGGAAAAGACAATTCTAGTTATGAATGAGAAGTGGGGGAGGGAAGAGCCACATGAGATCACGATATTTAGTTCTTGGGTGAATCTTTTGATATTTCTTTGAAGTCAAGAAGCAATTTAAACCATTGCTACTAAAATGGCAAAAAAAATATGAGAAAGATCATGAATCTGGGAGTTAGAAACGTATGAATGAACCCCAGACTTCCTGCTTCACTACTTGTATACCTTGGGAAATTGGGCCTCCATTTTCTCCATTTAGTAAACCAAATACGATATTCTGTACAATTCTGTTTCAAGCTTTAGACTATTTATGCTTATTCCCACCATATGCTGGAAAAGTAGGCACATACTTTTCTTCCTGCCTGGGATGTACACACAAGGCTGAAGGTGGAACTGCCATCCTGCCATTATGAAATGAACAAGAGAAGGAACTTCTGTCTGACAGAATCATGGGATGCCCTGCCAGCTCTGGACTGCCCATCTCTCGAGATATTACCAAGTATATACAAGTCCAAATTTAAGCCACGGTTTTTCAGATTTCTGTTACTCACTATTGAATGAGATCTCTATCCCTTTATCATTGTGTAATGTCCTCTTTGCCTCTTGTTCACAGGCTTTGTTTTAGAATCTATTTTGTCTGATGTGAGTATTACTACTGGAGATTTTTGTTTTTATTTGCATGCAATACCTTTTTTCATCCCCTCATTTTCAGTGTGTGTGTGTGTGTCTTTGGATCTGAAGTGAGCCTCTTGTAGGCAGCATATTGATGGGTCTTGGTTTTGTTTTTAAACTGTTCAGCCACTTTGTCTTTTGATTGGAGGCTTCAGCCCATTTACACGTAAAGAGTAATTATTGATAGCCATATAGTTATTGTCATTTTGTTCACTGTTCTCTGGTTGATTTTGTAGTTCATTTTGTTCCTTTTGCTCTCTTGCGATTTAATAACTACCTTTAGGTGTTAATGTCTGGATTCCCTTCTCTTTGTGTGTGTGTGCATTTATGGTGGGTTTTTAGTTTGTGGTTACCATAAGGTTCGTATAGAACAACATATGTGTGTATATATTATTAAGTTGATTACCTCTTAAGTTCAAATGCATTTTTACACCCCCCCCACGTGTAGTATTTTTGACATATTTTATACTTTTTGTGTATCCCTCAACTACTTATTGTTAATACAGATGATTTTACAACTTTTGTCTTTTAACCTCCCTACTGGCTTTATAAGTGGTTGATCTACTACCTTTACTGTATGTTTACCTTTACCAATGAGATTTTTTCCCATAGTTTTCATATTTGAATTTGTGACCTTTCCTTTTCCGCTTACAGAAGACTTTTAATATTTCTAGAGCCAGTTTAGTGGTGAACTCTTAGCTTTTGCTTGTCTTGTAGTATGTGTCTCAGTGTAGACCCCTTTAGGTTCATCTTATTTGGAACTCTGTGCTTCCTGGACTTGAATGCCTCTTTATTCCATAGGTTAGGGAAGTTTTCAGCTATTATTTCTTCAGGTAAGTTCTCTACTTCTTTCTCTTTCTCCTCTCCTCTGGGACACCTGTAATGGGAATGTTAGTATATTTTATCTTGTCCCAGAGGCCCTTTAAACAAAAATTTTTTCTGTTTGCCGTTCTGACTGGGTGATATCCACTATTCTGTCTTCCAGATAGTTTATGTGTTCTTCTGTATCACGTAATCTGCAACTGATTCCCTGTAGTGTATTTTTCATTTCACTTATTTTATTCTTAAGGTCTAGATTCGTTATTTTTATGTTTTCTAATCCTTTGAAGTTAGCCCTGTGTTCCTCTATTCTCCTAAGTATGGTGAGCACTTTTATGACTGTTGCTTTGAACCCTTTATCAGGTAAATTACTTATCTCCATTTCATTAGGGTTTTTTCCTGGGGTTTTGTTCTTTTTTGAGGGCGGTGGTGGATATATTTGTCTTCTCGTTGTTTGACTTCATGTCTCTACGAATTAGAATTAGAAACAGTTACATCTCTGTCTTGAAGGTGTGTCCTTGGTAGGAGCAGGCAGACTATGCAGACTGCAAGTGCCCAGTGGCTTTGATAGGAGGGCTGGAACTAAGTGAACATGAGCTGGGGCTTTTTTGAGGGTGCAGTGGGGCCACCACCTTGGTAGAACCAAAGTTCAGCACACACTGGGGGCTGCCACCTTGGCAGGGTGTAGGGGGCTGGAGCCATAGCTCAGCACAGGCCAGGGGTTTTTTGGGGGTGTGCTAGAGCCAGAGCCCAGCATAGGCCGAGGCTTCTCCCAGGGTGCACCAGGGGCCACCGCCTTGGTGACGGGCTGGAGCCAGATACAGGCACAGACTGAGAAGGTAGGTGCTGGAGTGGCTTTGGCAGGCTGGCTAGAGCACCAGGTGCTTTTCAACCTGCTGCCCCTGCACTGATATGTTGAGCAAGTTTGTGCGCACAGCCTTTAAGAGCAGAGTCTCAGTTTCCTATACTCTTCCAGCTCTCCTGATGGTAAGCCCTGCCTGTTTACAAAACCAGTTAAGGGGATTCATCTTCCCAGTGCTGGTCCCTAGGGCCGTGGTGCTCAATGTGGAGCTCAAATCCCTCGCTCCTTAGAGAGAACCTCCAAGTTTGTGATATCCTCTTCCTCTATTGGGTTATCCACCAGAGATGTAGGTCCTGAATAGACAGTTCTCTTCCTCTCCTACCCATCTTAGTGTACTTTTTTCCCTTATGTCCTTAATTGTAGAAGAGCTGTTCTACATACAATCATAGTTTTGTTGTGTTCATGGGAGAAAGTGAGCTCAATTTTCCTATTGTTTTGATTCCCCCATTTGTTACGTTTTTCCAAATTTACAAAATAAAGGAACCCTACACATGGGAAGAACATCTCATTTGTTCCCACCCCAAGAAAATTCATGTTATTAATTCATAACACTACAACACCTTGTCTATGGGTTCCCAGAAGCACTAATTTTATTCTCTGTGAAGTCATACAGAATGGAAATAGTTCTAAAGAAAAAATGCCTAGTATGTTTCCTTAGAACATTAGACCAGTATGTTTGCTTGATTCTCCCATTAAGTTCTATTAATAGGCTATCAAATGATTTGTGAGCACTTATAGGAAGCAGTCATCACTATAAAGCAGTATGAACTCATTAACAACAAGCTCTGTTAAATTAATGGCTTTACCTAAGAAATAGGTTTGCAAGTTTGCAGCATTTATTGATCATTGATTATTTATTTACTGATTGATATCACAGATATCATCTCTGGGTAAGGTGGAAAAACATGGATTGGCAGAGTATATGGCTAGGCAGGTTTCTAATCAAATAACTATGCCCAAAAGGGGCCAATTAGTGAAAAGATGTTAAGAGAACCAATAGTATCAGTATTTTATCAACATCCTAGAAAAAGATTCTAAAAGTCTATCAATTTTGTAGATAAGCTAGGAGGAATAGTTAATTTGTTACATGAAACAGTCAAAATATCATCATCTCCCAGAGAATAGACATAAAAGCTTTGCTTTTATGACCTAGAGAATAAAATATCCAAGAATGCTTTGTAAAACTAAGCTTGATAGCAGTTGATACAAAAAAAAGCTCCAAATAATTCTACGTATTGAAATGCCTAAGAAAGCTAAAACAAACTCAGGCTAATTTAACAAAGGTAAAATTTTCTGATCAAGCTATATTGTCTTGATGGATACCTTTAATAAATGTATCATGTATTCTGGACAGCTACATGTAAAAGAATGAGATTAGAACACTCCCTAACACCATAAACAAAAATAAACACAAAATGGATTTGAGACCTAAATGTAAGACTGGACACTATAAAACTCTTAGATGAAAACATAGGAAGAACACTATGACATCAATCACAACAAGGTCTTTTTCGATCCACCTCCTAGAGTAATGGAAATAAAAACAAAAATAAACAAATGGAACCTAATGAAACTTCAAAGCTTTTGCACAGCAAAGGAAACCATAAACAAGACCAAAAGACAACCCTCAGAATGGGAGAAAATATCTGCAAATAAAGCAACCAACAAGAGATTCATCTCCAAAATACACAAACAGCTCATGCAGCTCAATATTAAAGAAACAAACAACCCAATCCAAAAATGGGCAGAAGACCTAAATAGACATTTCTCCAAAGAAGACATACAGATGGCCAAGAAGCACATGAAAATCTGCTCAACATCACTAATAATTAGAGAAATGCAAATCAAAACTATAATGAGGTATCACCTCACACCAGTTAGAATGGGCATCATCAGAAAATCTACAAACAACAAATGCTGGAGAGGGTGTGGAGAAAAGGGAACCCTCTTGCACTGCTGGTGGGAATGTGAATTGATAGAGTCACTATGGAGAACAGTATGGAGGCTCCTTAAAAAACTAAAAATAGAGCTACCATATGACCCAGCAATCCCACTACTGGGCATATACCCAGAGAAAACCATAATTCAAAAAGACACATGCACCACAATATTCATTGCAGCACTATTTACAATAGCCAGCTCACGGAAGCAACCTAAATGCCCATTGACAGATGAATGTATAAAGAAGCTGTGGTACATATATACAATGGAATATTACTCAGCCATAAAAAGGAATGAAATTGAGTCATTTGTTGAGACGTGGATGGATCTAGAGACTGTCACACAGGGTAAAGTAAGTCAGGAAAACAAATATCATATATTAACGCATGTATGAGGAACCTAGAAAAATGGTCCAGGTGAACCAGTCTGCAGGGCACAAGTTGAGACACAGATGTAGAGAACAAATGTATGGAC
The DNA here is from genome assembly GCF_003676395.1 of Aethalodelphis obliquidens. Lineage (NCBI taxonomy): Eukaryota > Metazoa > Chordata > Mammalia > Artiodactyla > Delphinidae > Aethalodelphis > Aethalodelphis obliquidens. The sequence goes on from NW_020837970.1 coordinate 2,562,050, forward strand.
ACCAAGGGGGGGAAAACTACGGTGGGGTGGGGATGGTGATGTGCTGAATTGGGCGATTGGGATTGACATGTATACACTGATGTGTATAAAATTGATGACTAATAAGAATCTGCAGTATAAAAAAACAAACAAAAAAATACTAAACTTTCTTTGGGTTATTTGTATAAAAATATGTTAATATGAATGTTTCAGACATTACATGAAATTTCTAAAAATCTTATATGTTCTGGTATAATGTTATGTCATAATTCTAGTTATTACTTTAAAATGTATATCTCAGAAATAACTAAATTTCCTTGTCAATTGCATTATTATGAACTTTCATCAAATCTTGAACCGTGCTCATTTTAAGTCTTTTGTTATTTACAGACAGTTCTGGCTGCCCTCTAATGCTTTCACAAAAATGTTCCTATAAAAGGGTTTCATCTTCAAGGAATTCACGGAAAAGACTCTTGACAAGTACAGGTTTCTGGTAACTGACTATACTGCTGAACTGAATGACTAAGCATTTTCAGAACTCTAACGGAAAACTGATGAATTCATAAAAGTGCTAACAAAAGATCAAGATGAAAAAATAATTACATGGGACAGAGTGAACCGATGAGGATGATTATAATTTTTGTGACTTTCTGTTTGAATTAAAAAAAAAATCCTTCAAGGACTCAGAGGCAAAAAATATACAAATCAATTTTCACTGCAAAGTAAAGGAGCTGTTACAGTGGAGGATTACTGGACTGAATGTCAATATTATGACATGGTATGAGTGCGTTTCATGTTTGGTAATTGCAATCATTGTTGCTTTTGTTGTGGTCATCCATTTACAATGCTTGGTGTCAGTTTATCTCTTGTAAAAATAAATTACAGTGTGTGAGTTGTGGAAAAAAATAGGATTCTAATGTAGAATGAACTTTCAGTTGAAATGAAAAAATAAATAAATCCATCTAAACTATGCTAGTGTTAGCTAAGTGAAAATATTAATACATGAATATTAATAGTCCATTATTCTCCGGTTATCTGAAGGAGATTTTGAAAAATAAAGTTTTAAGATGTAAAATTTTATTAGATGAAGAGTCAGTCAATCCCTGGTTCCTTTAAAATATATCTAAATTCAATTGCTTTATTCTTTGAGACATTTTTTTCAGAACATAAACTTTTTTTTTTTTTTTTTTGCGTTACACGGACCTCTCACTGTTGTGGCCTCTCCCGTTGCGGAGCACAGGCTCCGGACACACAGTCTCAGCGGCCACGGCTAACGGGCCCAGCCGCTCCGTGGCATGTGGGATCTTCCCAGACCGGGGCATGAACCCGTATCCCCTGCATCGGCAGGCGGACTCTCAACCACTGCGCCACCAGGGAAGCCCCAGAACATAAACTTTTTACAGTCTGTCTTTCAATTCATTCCAATACAAGTATACTCTATATTCTGTCAATATACTCTCTCTATATAAACTTCAGTTTTTGAGATTTTTGGTTCCCTTCCCCTTCAGTCTGTACTCTAATTATAAACAGTAGAAATATATTGGCTTCCCCCTTAGTAGCCTACAGTGGCATTTCCAATGGTGTAATGGATAAACAGTGACAGTGCAGTTGGAATATATGCATTTCAACTCAGTAGAAAAAGATGACACCTTTATCTGTTTTCACCATTCAATAATGATAAAAAACACAAAAATGTATTTCAAAAAAAAGTGTCATGTATTCATAAGCAGGTAAGCTACATCTGGAGCACTGTGTACAAATTTGTATGCTACGTCTGTGGTTTATGTCATCTAAATCCTACCTGGAAATTCAAGCCCTGTCCGGACTCTGGGACCAATAGTATCCAGTAGATAGCCCTCCTTTTTTCCTCCCTAGATAGGCAATACAACAGCTTAGTGGTGTGGGATCAACTGTAGAGGAAAAGATACCATATTCTTACCTCTCAAATTTGAAAGGCTGTGGGAGATAGAAACTCAAAGTACCACTTACTATATAATAAGAAGAGCAAGTATTTATTTATTCCCTGATTAGCTGGGGAGGAAGAGGATTATCCTAGGGCAGAGGCAAGAGAGGAAAGAATGCATATGCTCCACTCCTGCCTACTCAGGATGTCATTTGCCTGCCTGTTCTCAGACCTATTTCCCATTCTCTTTATGCCTCAGCTCCCTTGCCATCTGCCTTCCAGGCACCATCAGTTAACTGGAGACACTAATAAAAGACTAAAGGGAGTGAGAATATTTCTGCCTCTTCCTTTAATTCAGGCAATGCCTCCAGCAACGATTTTGCCTGTTCCATGGCTCCAGCTACCACTGAACAACCCTTCCCTCTGCAGTCCTAGCTCCCCACGTGGCAGCCCTCTCCACAGTTCTAGACATCACCACCTTCCCTCCCTGTTCCCTTCCAGCCCACAATGGCCCCAAGTTTCTGTGAGAACCCCTAGTTGCTCCTTTAGTTCTTCTGTCATCTAAGTAACCAATTTGTTATAATAAATTATTTCTGTTAAATGATCTAGTGTGGGTTCTTTGTTTTCCTTGATAAATCCTGACTGATACTGTCCTACCCTATCACTCTCCCTTAGTCCAATGATTTACTGAAAGAGAATAATTTAAATACTCCTTTAAGTTTGGAAATTAGAATTTAGTGGTCTTGTGCCTCGCTTATGGCTGGGAATTTTAGAGCTGCTGCCTCTGAGAGAAACCCCGATCTGAGCACAGTAAGGGCAATAGAAAAGGCAATATGGCTGAAGAAGGATCATTACCCCACCAAGATTCCTGTGGCAGCCCGTGGCATGAAAGAGATGCAAGAGTTCCCTACAGCTACACTGCCACTTCACATTCAGTCTTAGACCTTCCAAAATCTGACTTCATTTCTAAAACTATTTTTACAAAGATCTGAAGTGACCTATTTGTTTTCACTCCATTTTTTCAGTATTCATTTTATTTGACCACTTGTCTACATTTGACTGGATAACTACCCCCTCAATCTGCAGCTCCAGGTTGTCTCACCCTTCCTTGCCGGCCTTAAGATATAAGAAATGGGATTCAGAGCAATGAAGGCTGTCCATTTTGCTACAATCCCAATTAGACTACAATGGTTCTCAGTCTTCTCAGTTTTATCTACTTTTATTTTAAATATTTACAGGTATTGGGCTCTCTTAGGTTTAAATTTGTAGGCATCTTCTATACCCTTAAAAATGCTTTTTGTCTGAGATGTAGCTACCATAGCTTTTAATTTAGTATACATCTGGCATATTTAACCTTTCCTGACAGGCTAGAGATCCGTTTTAGCCTAACAATCTCTTTGTTAATTATACTCTCTATTGAAGCTAGTGATTAATTACTTCGATTTACTTCTACCATCTTACTCTGATCCCTATTTTGGGGGAGATTTTTCCTTGTTTCATTTTTCCTTATGTAAGAGTACTTTATTTGGATATATAACCCTAGAAAACCACACTAAAGTGAAAAAGAAGGAAGGAGAACCAGAACAAGGATCTGTAGAAATGGCTGCCACCAAGTGGCTGGTTGCTCCATCCTGTGAGACCCTCATAGAACCCATCTCAAGCCATATACCCAGTCAAAGAAGCAGGGAGCACTTCTCCACTGGCTCCCACCTACTCAGAGTCAAGAGTTCAGCCACAATTCAAACCCCTTTCCATAGGTACTTCTGTACAAATTCATTACAAATCTCCAAGCAAGCCTCTCACTCTGTTGTGGTCTCAACTATCAAAAATGATCTCTTTATCAGACAAGCATCTCGCGTCTTCCTGATCAAGATATTCTTTTATTGCCTGCGTCATGTTCACCTGATTCTGTTGACTTAATACATACTATTCATAGATCAAATAAAAACAGAATTCCCAGTTAAGTATGCATTTCAGATAAACAAGGAATCATATCTAAGTATGCTCCATGTAATATTTGGAACATACCTACCTACAAAAAAAAAAAAACAACAAACCCACCTATGGAAAACAAAACAATACAAATAATTGTATCTTTAAGTCCAAACCACTTAGGTTTATTACCCATGTCATATTACTTAACCAAATAAATTCCCCTTGTCTATTACAATATATTTTACTTTTCATCAATACTACCAATATACTTCATTGCCTGTAAGATAAATTTCCAATCCTTAGCATGTTACACAAAACCTACCATGATTTGGCTCCAACTTCATTCATTCCCCAGCATCATTTCTCACCTAATCACAATCTTTTTTCTAGAATACCTGTGGTCTCCTGAACAGATATGCCGCACACTGTTCTTATGCTCCCACACAGTGCTCCCTCGTAGCCAGCAGTTTCCCTGGGCTAACTCCTACCTGTCCCACAAGATTTAGCTTTCCTGCCAATTCTCACAACCTACTTTCTTCAACTCAATTCCACCAAACCTCATGTCACCCAAAAATTTGTTTAGAGTCAGAATATTATAGTCAAATTCTGCAGAGTTTGCTGAATATATTGTTCCTGACTTTCCAGCCAACAAAATGCCATAAATTATGCATCAGTCCTATTACTGATAGAAGTACAATTTCCTGAGGAAGACAAGTATACTTTCCTTTTTAAATTCAGGGTAGAGACACAATGAATTTTTTCACTATTGGCCTCATGTAGAAGATTGTTACCCTTGGACTATCATGCATTTACTCTTTTTCTCTCCCATGGCTGTGTACTTGGAAGATCACATTCTCTTCAGGATGAGTGTCTTGGATGAGGGTGTCAGTGAAAGGATGGTTTGGAACTAAATTCTGCTTATTTCTCTCCCCACATTACACTGGAAAAACAGTTGCCAGCCTCTCCATCATAAAAGTCATTAGTTCACTGGGACCAGCATGGACAGAATAAAACCAGAGCAACATAGAACCCTCCTAAGTTGAGGACTTAATGAGAAGAGCCATCCTTGAGCATTCATTCATCACTTACTACTTCTCTAAACCCCAAGATGGTTATGTCATATCCCAATCCCCTCATATCCTAATTTCAGTATCTCTGGAGTTTAAAGGCAAAAGTCTGACCTAGAGGAGTGGTAATAGCACACAGCAGTTTTGTGATGTTTGGGATTCTCTGCCCTCTCACTCACCTCTCCCCTCTTCTCTCTTTTGAATTCACAGGGAGGGATGCTCCGAGGAAATGGAGCATCCTTTGGTCCTTTTCCAATATACATGATTGTACATAATAGCTAATAATAAGAGAGCACAAGAGCATAAGTAAAAAGCTGGAGGCTGAAGGCATCACATTTCCTAATACCAAACTATATTACTAAACTACAGCAATGAAAACAGCATAGTATAAACAGATAGACCAATGGAACAGAATAGGGATCCCAGAAATAAACCCACACATTTACAGCAAATTCATCTTTGACAAAGGTGTCAAGAACACACAAGGAGGAAAAGGACAGTCTCTTCAACAAATGGTGCTGGGAAAACCGGATTTTAACATGCAAAAGAATGCAATTGGACCTCTCTTATGCCATATGTGAAAACCACCTCAAATTGATTAAAGATTCAGGTGTTATATTTAAATCTATAAAACTTCCACAAGAAAACATAGGGGGAAAGCTTTATGACATTGGTCTAGGTAATAATTTGATATGACACCAGAAACACAGACAAGAAAGAGCAAAAATAGAAAAGTGGGGCTACAAAACTAAAAAGCTTCTCCACAGCGAAGGAAACCTCAGAGTGAAAGGCCACCTGCAAAAGAAAATATTTGCAAACCATGTATCTGGTAAGTGGTTAATAGCCAAAATATGAGGAACTCCTACAACTCATTAGCAGAAAAATTAAATAAGCCCCAAACAACTTGATTTTCTATTTTTAATGGACAAAGGATTTGAATAGATCTTTCTCCAAAGACAACTTACAAATGGTGAAAAGATTCTTAACTTCGGTGAAATGTAAAAGAAAGCCACAATGAGATATTACTTTACACCTGTTAGCATGGCTATTATCAAAAAAAAAAAATAGGGGAGAAAGGATAAGTGCTGGCCACAATGTGGAGAAATTGGAAAATTTACACCATTGGTGGGAATGCAAAAGGGTACAGCCACTATGGAAAATAGTATGACGGTTCTTCAAAAAGATAAAAATGGACCTACCATCTCACTTTTGGGTATATAACCAAAGGAATTGAAATCAAGATCTCCAAGAGATAGCTTCATTCCCACACTCACTGCAGCTTTATTCACAATAACCAAGACACAGAAACCCCTGAAATGTCCATTGACAAGTGAGTAGATCAAAAATAAAAAATGAAGGACATTACGCTAAGTGAAATAAACCAGTCACAGAAATATAAATACTGCTATTATTCTACTTATTAGTTTTCTAAGATAGTCATACTCACAGAAACAGAATAGAATGGTGGTTTCCAGAGGCTGGGGAGTGAGGAAAATGGGAAGTAGCTGTTTAACAGATACAAAGTTGTAGTCATTCAAGGTAAGTTCTAGTGATCTGCTGTAAAGTATCAGGCCTGTAGTTTATACTGTATTGCACACTTAAAAATTTAAGAGGGCAGCTCTCATGTTAGGAGTTTTTACCACAATAAAAATAAAAGCTTTCTAAGTAACAATAGGTGACATTTTTTAACTCAAAATATTTGGAATAAGAAGAATGGCAGAAGTTCAAGACTTAAAGTCAGAAGCTCAGATTGAAGCACTCAGAACACAAGAAAGTAAGTTTTCGAAAGAAAGCCTGTGGAAGACAGAAGTGCCAACAACTGATTAACAGTAAAAAAAAAAAAAAAAAAAAGTTCTCAATAGAGGCAAAACTATTTCTGCTAAAATTTGACATCCATTCATGAATTCAAAAGGAAACATCAGCAATCCAGGAATAAAGAAGAATTTCCCAAGTCTGACTAAGAATATCTACAAAGGGCTTCCCTGGTGGTGCAGTGGTTGAGAGCCCGCCTCCCAATGCAGGGGACATGGGTTTGTGCCCGGGTCCAGGAGGATCCCACATGCTGCGGAGTGGCTGGGCCCATGGGCCATGGCCGCTGAGCCTGCACGTCTGGAGCCTGTGCTCCGCAATGGGAGAGGCCACAGCAGTGAGAGGCCCATGTACAGCAAAAAAAAAAAGAATATCTACAAAAACACTGCAGAATACATTAAGGAAGAAGAGGATGAGAAATAATCAAGAGAAACTATTAGAATGAGAATATTCAGTTAAGATTGGATTCAAAAATCTGCCTAACCCCCAAAACAATCAATACCTTTCTCTAAACCCGAGATGATCATCTAGGAAACATAAAAATAAGTTATTTTTAATAGCAACAGAAACAAAGTACCCAGGTTTTAGCTTTAAAAAACTAAGTCCTCTATAGAGAAAAATTTGAAAAATCTAATGAAAAATCTAATAGAAGATGACTGATATAAATAGATGGAGACTTCCACAATCACAGGTGAGAGGATTCGTTATGAGATTTCATCCCCCAGATTAATCAAATGTAACCCTAATCTAAACTCCAACTGGATTCAAGGAACTCATTGATTTTAAAATGTGTATGAAAATAATGGCACAAACAGCCTTGAAAAGGAAAAACTAAAAAAATGTTATGATGTTGTAGCACAGACATGAAGCTATACAATAAACACCAATAAAAAGTAGGATGGAACTAGTACAAAAACAGAAATAACCTAATGGAATAGTGTAATGAACTGAGATAGACTCATTTACATATGTGAACTTAGTATGTAATAAAAAAGGGGCACCCCAAATCAATGGTTAAAGGATGATTTAAAGAGAGCTAGGGAAACTAGTTCATGCATTTAGAAAAATTAAAATGGATTCCTACTTAATTCAAAAGGGTAGACTCCAAATGGAACAAAGACCTAAAGATGAAACGTAAACTCTACAGTCAACAAAAGAAAACAGGAAGATATCCTCAAGATAAAAGCAAGGAAGAATTTCTTAGGCCAACAGAAACACAAACCACAAGGCAAAACAAACGGCTGAATTTGTACCAAAATTAAGAATTTCTACACAAAGACACCATGGAAAGAGCTGAACAGATGACAAATGTGAAGAAGATACTACCAATGTACAAAGTTAACAAGGGTCTAACTATTAAAAAAATGAATTCTTGTAAATCACTGTAAGTCCAATAAGAAAACAGGCAAAGGATATCAACAGTTTACAGAAGAACCCAAAAATCTAATAAGCATGTGAAATGATGGGCACACCTATTAGTAATCAGAAAAATGCAAATTAAAACAATAGTGCAGTATCATTTTACGCTTTATGCCTAATAAACTGGGAAAAAATTGCTAGAGAATGCCAAGTGCCCCTGGTGAGTGTACAGATTGAGCTCTAGAATGTCCTCACCAATCCGGCCGCACTTAATCAAGTAATTACATACTCTTTGACCTAAAATGCCATACCTGAGCATTTATCACAAAAATTCTCACACTGCCTTTAGGGGGCATGTATAAAGGTGTTTATTGCAGTTCTACTGGTGATAGGATGGAGATGAAGGAAATCCAGCTTTCTCTCTGGTGCTGTTGGGTTGGTCAAACAGTTCATTCAGCTTTAAGTAAAAATTAGACATTTTTCATTTTCACCAAGAATTTTACTGAACATGTTCATTAACTGAACAAACTTTTTGGCCAACCCAATACAACAGGAAAATGGATACACAATATATGCTAGATAAACCACAGCATACCATGAAGTAGTAAGAAGTAGTAAACTAGATGTACCCACAATCAAAGATAGGTCACCAAAAAACCATGTTAAGGAATATACAAAATACTATAAAAATATCATTTATCTAAGTTTAAAATACGTAAGATAAAAAATGAAGTCTGGAATTTGCTTCACAATCATTTGGGTAGGGTCAGGCTAAGTAGTTAAGGGGGGAGAAATTATAGATAAGATAATCTGGGCCATGAGTTTATTATTATTGGAGTATTATTATTTTTCTCTCTACTCTTGTATACTTAACATTTTGTGTAATTTTTAAATGTATACAAAGTACAAATTTTACCCCAAAAAGAGAATATACATAAAATGCACAGAATGGTTACCTGAGGGAGTAGAAGGAACAATAGAGAGAATACAAAAGTAAAAATAAGAGGCTTTCTGTGGGCCAGTGATAATACAATTATAATACTTCTTGTTTACTGGTATGTTACCATTAATTTTTCACTTCAGAGAAGCTTCTAGGTCTCTGGCTGTAAAAGGCAATTGTTGTATTACCATTAGACGGTAGTCACTGCTTTCGTTTGTCAAAACAAACCAAGATGAAACAATGTTCCTTAACTCAATTACCTATTCGGTACCACGACCCTCCCTGTAACAAAACTATTTCTTGCATATATATCACTATTGAGTTACTATTGTTTACTATTTACTTATTTTCCAAGTAATTGGTTCATTTCTTCCTTCCCATCATGATTTTCAGATCTTAGCTATTGACCCTCTCTTCTTATTTAACTTATCTTTTGCATATTTCAAAACACTACACACAGCCAACTTGAACAATACTAGAATAAGGGAGTAGAAAGAACTATTTATTACAATGAAAGGGTGACTACTTTCGTTTCACCTTTTTCTATTAGGTCTTTTAGTCTCCAGACCATATATGTGCTTCTCTGGGAAGCGACCTGAACAACAAATATAATCAGGTCCCACTGAACCCAAAACCAACCTTAATACTATATGCCAAAGAGAAGACTTTTTGTTTCTCCATTGCCTGCAAATGGAAAAAGAATAAGAACACAGCAATTATTTGGGGCCTCCAATCAAATGGGTCCCAAAGGAAAGAAAAGGTAGAGGGGATGAAATGCAGTACAATTAATAGTAGAGGGGATGAAATGCAGTACAATTAACAGTTGAAGCCAAGAGTTCTCAAATATTAGCCTGTATCAGAATCACCTGGAGATCTTGTTAAATCAAATGGTGGGGGCCGCCACTTTCAGCTTGATTCAGTACACCTGGGTAAGACCCTAAGCAACACTGTTCTAGCAAGTTCCTAGGTGCTGTTGATTAAGGTGGTGGTTCCAGGGCTAAGGTTTTCAAATTGACCCTGCCCATGTCCAGGGCCCAAACCCCTGACCACTAGAGCATACTACCTACATACTGACATGTTTTTGCTTAAAGCATTTTTCCAAACTACCAAAAATATTTAATTTGTATGCACATGCATGAGCAAAGTCTTGAACCAGATTCACCAGAATACTCCACTTAAAGAAACTGGGATTTCCAGGAACTTCGAGCTGCCCCAATACTGTGCCAAACACTTAAAATTCATTCTTTCCACAAACGTTTATTAGGGACTAACCATGCGACCCAGTATCGAGCTAAGCACTGGCACACTGTAGAAAGGAAATAGAATCCCTCTTTCCTGGAGCTTACACTAAACTCCCAAAATAAAAGTCCCAGCAGGGGCTCCACTAGTCCATATCATGTTTTCCTGTGAAGTACAAAAAGTTCTCATACAGCAAGTAGAACACTGGCTACATTTTAACTCCTCCTTCGCCCTGGGCTGGCCCCTTGTACAGCCTAAGACCTGCATAAACAGAGTCACCCTGAGACTTGTTTATACAAGGCCCTTAGGCTTAAACTGTCTTGTTTATTCCTATTTAATCTGTAGTTCTCAAAGTCAAATAGGGTTTTCAAATCCCACAGCATATTTCAAGGTTTTAGAGACATTTACAAGGTGGGTGGGGATGGAACTCAGGTACAAATCTTGGATAATTCCTCTGTCTGTGGAATACTCTCATTATTATTCCCTAGGAGATTCTTGCTTATATTTCCCCTCTTCATCATTAGTCTTCCTTTCCCCTCCCTTACAGGAAACATACTGTGTTTAACAGTATCTATCTATCTATATATATATGTATTATTTGAATGTACGGTGCATGTGTGTAGAAACATACAGAAACTATACATATTTCTTTAAATATATTCATGTTACTTGAGGTCAATGTGTTTTTAACTTCCAAAAATTGCATTACACTGTAGACTTAGCCCTACTTATGTTTTTCACTCAACACTACCTTTTTGAATTCTAATCCTACAGTTAAATGTACATCTAGTTCATTACTTCTAGCTGCAGCAAAGTATTCCATGGAGCATATCCACCATATTTTGTTTTTCCACTCTCCAAGTGATGAACTGAAGTTACCAGCAATGCTCAGTTGCTTCCAACAATGTTATTGTGAAAATTCTGTTACTGTCTCTTAGTGAACTATTGCAGAATGAAATAATTACAAGGTGAGAAGTGATGGTGGGAAATAGGTGGAGAAACGGAAAAATTCAAAACCTAGGCAGAAAATAATTTTTCAATGATTTTACAGTAAGTGTTGCTGGTGTTGCCTTATGGGAAGCAAAGGAAAAGCAGCAAAACTGATTTCTTCAAGAACTGACAAGAAATACTCCTCACAGACATGCTCCTATAACCACCCGGGGACTGAGAAACCAGAAGTATTAGAGTTCAGAACAAGTCACTTAATTAAAAGGAATTAGTTTGTAAATTTAGAAAAGTAGTCATGTTAACCTAGCAAAGATTATTTTAGTATCAGCTGTATAAGAACAAAAGCAAGCAAGCACTATTCCACTTCTTATAAGGATACTGCTAATCGACTCCTTCGTTCATGAAATTCTCACGCTGGGAGAGTTCAGGAATGTTAGAAGAAAAACTTTTCAACACCTGCACAAGCAGACGTTTAGTAGTTGTTGTTACCAATGGTTCTCAATGCTGCCTGAACTTCAAAATCACCTATGAAAAAATTCCACTGCCAGGGCTCTATGCTGGACTACTGCACTCAGATTCTCTAAAGGTGAGTCCAAGAGTGGTATATTTTAAAACTGTTCCTATAACCTAAATATGCAGATAGGATTGATAAAAATCACTGAACCAAACACTTGAAGTTACAAATACTCGGTTTGTCAATCAGGATATCAACATCAAATAAGAGAAAACATTGCTTCGAATTGGCATAATTAATAAAGAAATTTATCAGCTCACCCAGTCACAGTTCATAATGCAGACTTCTGTCAAGGTATATCCAGGTCACAGGTATATTTCTCCAAAGTTTTGCCACTCCTGCTCTAACGGGACGCCTTCCTCCTCAGGCTGGTAGCAAGATGGCTTGCAGCCATTCAACACCGCACACCCAAGCACGCCCAGTAGCTGCTGCTTTACGGAAACAAAACCTTTCCCAGCAGCCCCCAACACATATATACTCATGGCTAATTGCACAAGCTGACGATGGTAATTGAATTATCAAGACCAGCTGAGAGTGATTGTTCTCAAACTTGAGTGTGCTTTAGAATCACCTGGAGAACGTATTGATTCAGAGTACTGCCCTGCCCCAGAGCTGCTTAGTCAGTTCTTCTAGAGTAGGGCCCAAGGACTTGCATACTCAGTTCCCAAAGCAATTTTCATGCACTTTGGGAACCATTTTGAGAACCAGCTGACAATGTAAGCAGCTTTCCCTAAAACACATGGTTATGTGAAAAAGTAAACACCTGTGGTTATTTAAATATGTCCACAAATTCTCTGACACTCTTTTCAAAAGATGGACTCTAATTTCCCTTCCTTTGACTGTGGGCTGGACTTAGTGGCTCACTTCTAACTAACAGTAAAGTAGAAGTGATGGTGTATGATTTAAATTGTAGGTCATAAAACACATTGCAGCTTCCATCTTGGTCAGTCTCTCTCTTGAATCATTCACTCCGAAGGAAACAAATGGCCATGTTGTGAGGACACTCCAAGGAGCATCCCACATGGTAAAGAGCTGAGGCCTCCAGTGCATAGACATGTGAGCCAGTCCATTAGGAAGCAGATCCCCCAGCTCCAGCCAAGTCACCAGATGACTGCAGCCCTTGCCATCATCCTGATTCAAACTCATGAGAGATCCTGAGCCAGAACTCCCAAATAGGCTGCTCCTGAATTCCTGACCCACAGGAATATAAGTTTATAAATATTTGTTGTTTTAAGCCACCAAGTTTTGAGGATAATCTGTTTTGCAGCAACAGATAACTAATACAATAAGTGAACAAAAGAGAAAAGAGAAACCATCTTCAGTAATTCATAGTGTCTGCTACAGCTTGCTTCAGGTAATGAAAGTTCAGTATAAAAACACACCTGCCAAGAAACTCGGGAAATCCAAACTAGATTTTAAGGAACAACACGAAGTTAAAAGTCCTTCTATATTCAAGCAACCTCTAGGAATCTCAGAATCAGGAGTTCAGGGATCTTTATTGCAGTGCTGTTCCAACGTTAATTCAAGAAATATTTGTTCCATTCTCCTCTTCCTAGAGTCCATCCATCTCACGTTCTATATCTTTTGTTGCTGTTAATCTCATAATCTCCATTCCCTCCTTCTGGTTTGTACCTCCCCCTCAGGATTTCTTAGACTCTCTTACTGCTGCTCAGAATTTGGTCTGTGGACCAGCATCATCAGTTTCACCTGGGAGCTTGTTAGAAAGGCAGAACTGGGGCCTGACCCCAGACCTACTGAATCAGAATCAGCACTTAAGTTTGAGAAATGCTGTTCTACACTATGACCATTAGGCTTAAGCTCCCACCACTAACTGCAGTGGCCCCCAAATTTTGATGCATCTTGTAATTACTTGGGATGTTTAAAAACTGCCGGCTCCCAACCTAGACATTCTGACTTGATGTGTATGCGTCAAGACAGGCCATTGGAAGTTTTAGAAGCTTCCAGGTGATTCTAATGTCCAATGAAGTTTGGGAACTATTAGCTTACAACCTTCTTTGCTTGGTATTTCCCAGTTAATTTTTTTTAAAGAGGGCATTTGATTAACCTGTTTTATCTTTTAGTACAAAGGCATGCCATGGGCATTTAACCAGCCAATTGTGGGGGAAAGAGTAAGTATTGCAGGATTACATGACCCAAAATATAACCACTGCTGCTCAGAAAGGCTGTGGGGAATGTAGTTTTCTGTAGTACAATGTTTCTCAATCTTGACAACACATTAGAATAATCCAGGGAGCTTAAAAATCTCAATGCCTAAACCCCACAAAATAATTAATTCAGAATCTCTGGGTCGGATCCAGACAATAATATTGTTAATCCGCCCAGGTTATTCCAATTTGCAGCCAACAGTGAAAACCTCTGTTAAAATAAATAGTGGACATAGCAGTGACATACAACAGTATTCCAAAACAAATACAAATCAAAATTATGTTATCTTTAAAATCATGGGTTTTATTTTTGACCTCAACCTAAAATTAGTTGAGTGAATGGAAGCACCATGTAAGGAAAAGAACATAGGTTTTGAATCAGACAAAACTGGGGTTTAATTAACCCATTGGTTGAGTGGATTTAGGCAAGTTTTTAATCTTAATAAGCTTCAGTGTCTTTATCCATAAAATGGAGAAAAAACCAACTAACTCAAAATGTTCTAAGAATAATAAATTTTATAATGTAAAACACCTTGGACATTGTAGGTGATGAAATGTTACTTACTTTCTCTTCCATGTATGAGGGAATATTCTCTTTAAAAAGTGTAATTCTGTGTATTATTGGATGTAAACCTCCCACCAACCCCATAGAGTAGGAGTACTGTTGTTTTTCTAGTTTGACAGGTGAGAAAACTGAAACTCAAAAACAGGCTAAATAATGAGCAATAAGCTGAGATTCAAACACAGGTTACCTAACCCCAAATCCTAGATTCTTAACCATCCCATTCTACCTCCTTTCTACAATAGCTACCTCCTCCTCATGAAAGACAAATATTGGTGTGCATACAGGGTGGAAAGGAGGCACTGGGAAGGGAGAGAATAATGTCTTTGCTGATGGGATATGGCACATGTGCTACCAGCATTCTGGTAATTGTTCTGCTCTTTCCCTTCCCTCAGGCCAAGTTGTCAATTGCAGACCTTTCCATACTGTCCTAGAAAGTCATAATGCAATTCTTCAAAGGTGGTACTGTCAGTATAGTTCTGAAAAATCACCAGAATGTGCTTATTTGTTTTCATACACAATTCTCTGTCTACACAAGCATAACACAGTCTGTACTTTCACAAACTAAGGAATGGAAGAGATACAAACCTATAAATAACTATTTCCAATTAACCTTCTTCTACTCTTTCAATTTGATCTTTCAAATTGATATTAATTCTTTGTCCTTCAGAAGCCAATTACAGTTGTCACTTGATTTTTTCAGATATATTTCTTTTCTTGTTTATACTGCTTCTTCTATCTTGTTGTAGTTAATTCCTTCAATCTCCCTTGGTAAATTAATTAGCCAGGATGTTTTTCAATTTAAGTAAATTTCATTTGTACTTCTTTGCATCTTTTCTTTTTTTTTGCTTGTCTGAAAGGAAAGTTTATTTTTATATCCAAATGCCATATTTTAAAAATCAGATAATGCAGGCATCCTGTGAGGATTTACTGGATTAGCTAAAGAACACAAAACATCAGATTGTAATTAGATGATTACAGAGAAAAAACATAGGATGCATATTTCCACAAAATATCTGGCATCCTTCAGCATATTCAAAGTAAAGATAAGTTATCTATTTTGGCCTCTCTGTGGTTTAGAAAAGGGTTCTTTGCACAATGGCTACACACTGGAATTCATCTTGCTTTTCTGAGAATATTACAGCATCTCACTATGCCTCTAAAAGGACCAGCCTCAAAATTATCAAGGGCACTTACATAGAGACCAGCAGTTAGAAAGAACACAGAAATGAAACACAGACTGATAAGTGGGTGGAAGTCATTCATCTTTTAAAGCCCATAAAACAAAGATATTTTTAAATTAAAATGTCTACAATAGGTTCAACACCTGTCTCTCAGCCCCTCCCCTCTCTTTGTCATGGAATAGCATTCAAGTGTGGGAATGTTTCTCTTAAACATGTGTAAATCACACATTTAGTCATGCTCCAGCTTTGTATCTTTTCAATACACTCATCCCTGTATAACCCCTTAGTTTAACAGCATGCAGGAAAGATGTCTATCAACACCTGAAACTAACACAATATTGTAAATCAACTACTCTTCAATATTTAAAAAGTGAGCTTGGATAGCAATCGATGTCTGTATTAATATCAATTAAATCAGCATTTTCTTAATGATAAAAACTCAGGGGCTTCCCTGGTGGTGCAGTGGTTGAGACTCTGCCTGCCGATGCAGGGGACACGGGTTCGTGCCCCGGTCCGGGAGGATCCCACGTGCCGCGGAGCGGCTGGGCCCGTGAGCCATGGCCGCTGAGCCTGCGTGTCCGGAGCCTGTGCTCCGCAACGGGAGAGGTCACAGCAGTGAGAGGCCCGCGTACCGCAAAAAAAAAAAACAAAAAAACTCAGATATAGATTTAAGAGTCAGAATTGCAGCAGGCCCAAGTCCTATATGTAAGTTTAATTTAAGCTAAAGTTTGTCTTTGGCATACTTCACTTACTCTCTTTAGTCACCAGGACCTCACATTATTCAGACCTTCTCCTATTTCTCTTTCCCTATCAAAATGTAACCATCCCATACTAAAGTCCCTTGATTCTCTGCTAAATAACAATTATCTCCTCTCTTTTCTACATTACTATACTCCTCTCGACTGGTTCATTCCCACTGGCATACAAGCATATTCAAATATTCCCCATCTTAAAAAGAAATTTTCCCTGAGCCCACATCACCTTAAAGCTATTATCCCATTTTTGACACCATGTATAATAAAATCAGTTTAGAGTTGTCGATAGTCACTCTCAACTTCCTCACTATCTATTCCCTCTGAAACCAGACCAACGAACTTTCATCCCCACTACTCCACTGAAACAGCTCCTCAACAAAATTGCCAAGTACCTCCTCCTTGCCAAATCAATGGGCAATTCTCTGCTTTCATCTTCCTCGCTCTCAGCAGCATTCTACAGTGTTACGACTAACTCCTTCCTGAAAAACATTCTTACCTTGGCTTCCATGACACCAGGACAGGCTCCATGTTTTTGTTTTTTTTTTCTGTTAGTTGCTCCCTCAGAGTCTCCTTTCATGGGTCTTCCTCCTCTGCCCAACTTCTAAGTGTTATCCCTCACCCATTTGTCTACTCAAATTCTCCCCAAAAAGGATTATCATGTATTTACATGACTCTGAATACTACCTAGGTCCTAAGCATTCCCAAATTTACGTCTCCAACCCTGACCTCTCCCCAAGTCCAAACCTGCATATCTACTTGCAAAACTGCAAGCAGTCCATTTGATGTGAATTGTGTGTTTAATAGGTATCTCAAATTTAACATCCAACACAGAACTCTTAATTTGCAAACCGAAAACCTGAAATTCTGCAAGCTTCCCTATCCCACTTGACAGCACCACCAATCACCCTTTGCTCTTGATTCCTGGACTCTTCTGTCCTTCACCTTTATCCTTGATTTCTCTCTTCGTTCCCTTCATCCCCCCACCCCACCCCCACATACCACTCATCAGTCCATCAGCTGATACTTTGGTTCTACCTCTGAAACACATTCCAAGTCCAGCCGCCTCTCACTATCTTCGTTGTTACCACTTCAATCCATTGTCAGTTTTTTTCCACATTAAGTGTAATAACCTCCTAAGTTGTCTCTCTGCTTTTGCTCTTCTTTTCTTTACAGTCTACTCTCAGTTTAGCAGATGATCAAAGAACCCCTCTCCCCTAATGCCACTTCCACTGGCATTTAATTATACTTAGAATAACATTTAACTCTTTTCTTGGCCTACATTTCTAATGGTCTGATTCCTGTGGTGGTCCTTATGCTTTTCTCCCTAACATATATTCTTTCTTCAAATGATTGGCCTAAACCAGTGGTTGTCAAACTTGAGTGTCAAAAGGCTGATTCTAGGACAGAAACAGGAAATATTAAAGATGATCCTGGAGCATCTTGTAGTGTCATAAAGTAAGGAAGTGCTAACACACACACACACATGTGCACGCACGTACACACACATGCACGCACGCACACACACACACACCTGGTAGAGGTATATCAAATAGGCACAGAAGCCAACTGAAAGAGCTCCCAATGTTCAACACTGGAATAATCTGAGCAAGAAAATACATAAAGTAGTATTGGGTTATAATCCAAAGTATGATATCCATGAGTCCATACCAATATAAATAAATGATGGAATAAATTAATAAATGGGGAGAAGAAACAATGTCCCATGCAGACAGATTCCAAATAAATTATTTAGATACTTCACCATAAAGCAGAAATCTGAGAAACACTATTTCAGCCAGATGATCAAGGTCAACATCAACAGTCATAAATCATGTTGATAGTATGTACCTTTGATGAAAATGACATTTCTGTAATCTTCCTCCCCAAAACCTATAACCCCAGTATAGTCATGAGAAAAACATTGGACAAATTCTAGTAGAAGGGCATACTACAATATGACTGACAATTACTCCTCAAAACTGTCAATCAACAAAAAATAAGAAAGTCTGAACTGGAGAAAATATTTGCAAATGAAGCAACTGACAAGGGGCTAATCTTCAAAATATACAAACAGCTCATGCAACTCAATATCAATAAAACAAACAAGCCAATCAAAAAATGGGCAGATCTAAACAAACATTTCTCCAAAGAAGACATACAGATGGTTAAAAAGCACATGAAAAGATGCTCAACATCACTAATTATAAGAGAAATGCAAATCAAAACTACAATGAGGTATCACCTCACACCAGTCAGAATGGCCATCATCAAAAAGTCTGCAAACAATCAACGCTGGAGAGGGTGTGGAGGAAAGGGAACCCTCCTACACTGTTGGTGGGAATGCAAACTGGTAAAGCCACTAAGGAGAACAGTATGGAGGTTCCTTGAAAAACTAAAAATAGAGTTATCATGTGATCCAGAAATCCCACTTGTGGGCATATATCTGGAGGAAACCATAATTCAAAAGATACATGCACCCCAATGTTCATTGCAGCACTATTTACAATAGCCAGGACATGGAAGCAACCTAAATGTCCATCAAAAGAGGAATGGGTCAAAAAGATGTGGTACATGTATACAATGGAATATTACTCAGCCATAAAAAAGAATGAAATAATGCCATTTGCAGCAACATAGAGATTGTCATGCTGAATGAAGTAAGTCAGATGGAGAAAGACAAATATCATATGATATCACTTATATGTGGAATCTAAAAAAAGCTACAAATGAACTTATCTACAAAACAGAAATAGAGTAACAGATATAGAAAATAAACTTATGTTTACCAGGGGATAAGGGCGGAGGGAGGGATACGTTGGAAAATTGGGATTGACACATGCACACTACTGTATATAAAATAGGTAACTAATAAGGATCTACTGCATAGCACAAGGAATTCTGCTCAATACTCTGTAATGGCCTATATGGGAAAAGAATCTAAAAAAGAGTGCATATATGTATATGTATAAAAGATTCACTTTGCTCTTCACCTGAAACTAACACTACACTGTAAATCAACTGTACCCCAATAAAAAGTTATAAAAAACAAAGAAAATCTGAGAAACTGTCATATCCAAGAAGAACCTAAGGAAACAACAGCTAACTGCAACATGGCATTTTAAATGGGATCCTGGAACAGATAAAGGACATTAGATAAAAATAAGAAAATCTGAATAAATTACAAACTTTTGTTAACAATAATGTAACAAAATTGCTTCACTAATTATTACAAATATAGCAAACTAATGTAAAATGTTAATAATAGAGGAAATTGGAGGGTGGTATATGGAAACTATCTGTACTACCTCTTCAGTTTTTCTGTAAATTTAAAATTGTTCTAAAAAATAATGTCTGTCTTTTTAAAGTTTTTTTAAAAAGAGAAAAGAAGGACAAACCTCCTTCTGGGGAAGTTATAAACTTTCTGAGAAGGCAGCAGATTGCGCCAGGGCTTGAAGTAGGAGTATGAGTCAATCTTATTCAAATCCCAGGTGACTTCTGATTTCCACCACAAACTCACTAAGAGGAAGCACAGCTTTAATGCTCCAGGTGTAAATAAAAATCTACTTTCCTCTCTCCTTCTCCTCAAAGGCATAGTAAAATTAGTCTGAGGTTTCTCAGACTGAAGTGTTTATCCGAAGAAGCTCTGATGATCACTTCTCTTTGGCTTTCTCAAACTTAGGGCTATGGCACAATTGTCAACAAATCTCACAAGTTTATACCTTGTTCCACTTTAAATATATATACTTAAAAGCTTAAAGCAAAAAACAAAAAACTTGAGCATACATCAGAACCACCTGGAGGGCTTGTAAAAACTTTGGTAACTGGATGTCACTTTCAAAGTTTCTGATTCCTTAAGTCTTGTATTTCTGAGTTCCCAGGTAATATTCATGCTGCTGTTCCAGGGATTACACTTTGAGAACCACTAGGCAAAACCAAGAATGGTAACTCCATTGTTACCCCAGTTTTTTAAGAAATGGATATGAGACCAAACTCATCCAAAAGTTACATGAGAGGAAATTAGATGAACTGCTTCTGGGAAAGCCTTCCTCATCCTAAAAGGAAGGCACAGACCCCTCTCTTCTCCTGCATGTATTGTACTTAAATATAGCAACCAGCTTGAGATCAAGTGGCAAATGGCAAAAAAATGGCATAGCAAAAAAATGGGGAAACCTGCATCTTTAATGATGTCATTGAGCTATTAAATCAACTAACCTTGGAGTCCACCTTCTCTTCAAACATTCCATGTGAGATAAATTATTTCCTAATTGTCTATGCCAATTTGAATCATAACGCTTGGTTTCTGATAATTAAGATCATCCTGAGACACTACCTTCCAAATCCTATCCCTTCCCACTCTCCTCATTAGTTACTAGTTCCAGGCACAGTGGCCTTCAGTTTCTCAAACCTGCAAAGCTCATTCTACATCAGGATCTGCCGTTGCTAGTCCCTCCACCTGGACACTCTGCCCCCAGACCTCCCCATGGCTGGTTCTTTTTTGTCATTGAAGTCTTAAATCTGGTGTCAAAGATATGTTTCCAAATCACACAATCCGAAGTGGTGTTCTCCACCTACCTCCAATACTCTTTACTCTATTACCCCATTTTATTTCCTTCAGAGCAGTTACACCATCCTAAAGTATATTCTAGTATTCGTACATCTGTGTTCCTTTTCAACCTTCACCACCCCCTCTCTTTCTACAATGTAAGGTCCATGAGAATTGTGACCATCTCTATCTTGTTCATCTCCCTATCTCCAGTGCCTGGAAGAGTGCGTAGGAATGGAGTGAGTAATTAACAAATATTTATTTAATGAGTTAATTAAAAATGCTAACATATGCTCATTTTTAAATAAATCTGGACTTTTTCCAAATGTGAGAATTTCAGAAAGATTGTTGAGAGAAGATATTTAAAAGTAATTCTCAAAGATTCCCTTCAAAAAGAAATGACTCCATGTAGAGAACTATGTATTGCATCCACATATAGGGCACCCAGATTCTCAATAAGAGATCAAGTAAAGATTATCAAAACTCCTGCTGTATAAAGACAGCTGACAATGTATCCATACACCAGGCTACAGCAATGCCAGCAAAAGAAAGGGCAGCAACTTTCAAAGTCAAAAGTCACTAAGGGCAGAGAAAATATTCTGTCTCTGACCCAGAAAGCTTCCTGTAATGAACAAGATAAGGGATTATTTCATACGTTTGTGTTTTTTAATAGTGGTATACATTTCAATATAAGTCAGAGAGTGGAATCACTAACATTCACTTAACCTGGCCCAGCAATTCAAGTCAGTTTCCTAAAGAGGGGATCAGAGATAGGCTTAGAAAGGAGCATGGCCTAGGGGAGTTGAAAAACTTCTTTCTCACTTTTTCTTCAGAGAGAAACTCTGTCCAAAGGGCACCCTCCGGAGCACCTGGAGCACAGTGATAGGATAATTTGTTTCTTCCTCCAGTACCTGCAAGTTACCTGTTCCCTGGATTGATTGTCTACTCTGAACTTACAGGAAGCACCCTCCCTGCCTCCTTCTGGGACATCATCATACGGGTTAGACAAATTGATTCTCCCCATATTCTGTTTTCAACCTCCTTTTGCAATTGGAAAAGCCTCTTTACCAAGGCTAGGCTGTCCTGATGAATGAGCAGAATCAGCAGCTACCGATGAGGCAGGATTTATAGTTGAGAGATGATGTCTTTGACTCTCAAAATACTACCCCAGCCACTGCCCATGATTGAACTTCACCTGAAAAGGGACAAAACCTTTCAAAAGGGAAAGATTTCTGTTTTACGTGGTGTTCATGTCCTATAACTTTCTTTAAGCGTCTTGTTGAATTTAAACTATCTTGGTAATTGTTTTAGTAGGCAGGTGAAGTTCCTGGAGGAACATACCCATCACTGGAAGGTACATTATCAGGTCATCCTTATTCAAGTGGTCATGCTTTTAACAAGAGTAAGTCAAACAGGGTTTACTATGTAAGGCCTTCAACTAAATGAATGTTCAGAGGAAGAATTTTGTTTGGTTTTCTTTTTTCTCACAAATTACTTTTTAAGCCCAGGGGATATCATCCCATCCTCCTTCTCTAGGGAAAATAGAGAGCACAGTCTTTCTTTCCCATTCACCATCCAAATAAGCCACAATATGTGTTAGAAGGCTGAGAAGCTAGAGTTCAAAGCATAGGGCTATCAGACACTGTTCTGTTCAGAATTATAACTGTGAAGGATAAGAACCCTACTTACTATTGCTGTATGTATTATTCATGGATTCATGGACAAAATAACTAATTATAAAAGGCTTCCCAGGGCTTCCCTGGTGGCGCAGTGGTTGAGAGTCCGCCTGCTGATGCAGGGAACACGGGTTCGTGCCCCGGTCTGGGAAGATCCCACATGCCGCGGAGCGGCTGGGCCCGTGAGCCGTGGCCGCTGAGCCTGCGCGTCCGGAGCCGAAGCCTGTGCTCCGCAACGGGAGAGGCCACAACAGGGAGAGGCCCGGGTACTGCAAAAAAAAAAAAAAAAAAAAAAAAAAAAAAGGCTTCCCAAACTAGTTTTGCTTAATAAATCACTCTTCCCTGATTTTACTTCCATTTTTATTTGCTCCTGATTCCTATAAACTTACCTACATTACTCCTGTTTGGTCTTTGTGTCTGATTTGTCAGTTAATTTTGGGCTGCTTGTCCTGTTCTTGCTACTAAACTAATTATTCTATTTCTTTATCTGCCTGACTACTCTATTAAAGCTTAACAAGAGAAAAAAGTTATTTTCAAATATTAGTCTTATGTTAATGTATTTATTAGGACTAACAGGCTGTGCCTTCACTCGTTTATTTATATTAATAGTTATCAATCACCTTGTATCAAACTTTAGGCTGGGCACCACAGGGAAAAATTAAAATGAAAACAGTTTATACCCATTATGTTAGTTACAGCCTGATAAGCAATGTATAAAAACAAGTGTTATATGAGGTAGGAAGTGGTAAATATGCTCCAGAGATTACACTAAGCTTTGGTGAGAGGTCACAGCTAGAATACAGCAGAGGAAACAGAGCCCAGATTCAAGAGAAACAGCTCATTAGGAGAGATGATGTAGTAAATTTCATTATCAAAAAAATATATACCTACAGGAAAAAAATATATATATTGGAGAGTGGAAGGAACCTGTCAAGCATTTGATTTTAGGAACAACCAGACTGGGGGGAGGAATGAAAAACTGCAAAATTATATAACAGACTACATACCAAGTTCAGAAAACATATGATTTATTAAACCTTTATGCAGATTATAAACTTTATATATACAAGTGATGTAGAAGATCAACAACCAACACACCACATTTGGTCAAATCCTATCTGAGAAACTCTGGACTTTGCTTCCAAAATGTGTTTCTCTCTGAAAGTATTAGAGAGTCATCTGTGGAAACTGTTTCTCTAACAGGGAATAAATAGTTAGTCAAATGAAAATGTCAAAACCTTGAGGAAAAGGAATCATATAACCTTGGATTTTTGCAATAATTGGAAAAAGGGAAAGTTGGCCAAGTCAAGAGTATACACTATCTGGGAAGCCAGATTCCAAGACATTCAAAAGAAAGGCAAGATTGATTCCATGCTCTGGTCTCCATAAAAGAAAATGACTCACAAAGCTGGAAGATTTTTAAGATAATTTTGATGATATAGCATCAAGTCCTGATTAGAAGGATAAGAAATGTATTCAAATAAGTGTTATATGGGATTTTTTTCAAAATGGAAATAGGTAGGAGAGAAGGCTATGGAACGAGAGAATAGATACCCAGGAGGTTCTCTGGGGAGCTCACATTCTCACAAATTAATTTCACATTAATTTGTAAAAATTTGGAAATATTATTCCAAAAGTTGGAGATAAGATGCATAATCAGGTATGACTATAAAAGAAGTCTTAGAATTAGAAAAAAGTGCGAGGTTTTGCTAAAACCTGTAGTAAACTGAGGCTTGAAGAAAAATTGGGACAAAGGGAAGAAGAATAAACATAGAAAGGATGGATGGGGGCTACATAAGGAAATATTTTTAATGGCAAAGGAGAGAAATTAACTAAATAATATCAGTTGCAGCTCATAGACAAGGGAACAAAAATGGAAAGAGTGGTGGGTTGAGCTTCAGTGAAATTGGTTTTTCACCCCTGGAAGTACCACCTTGACGTCCTTGAGTTTCCATGTCCTTCCTGGTCCTACAGAATTTTTATGCCAGGGAATCTATTTAGATCTGTACATGGGTGAGCCACATACTTGGTCCACCTCCTTCTTCCCAAGACTCTCATTTTCTAGGTGGATTCTTTTATCAGTCAACTCCTACAGTCCTGTTCAACCTTCTTAGAGTCTTCCTACACTCTTCCTAGAGTGTTTAGGTGATTAAGGACACATACAAATTTAAAATAAGACAATTATCCCTGTTGAAAATAGATTTCCCTCTCCTTTTTCTTTGAAAATTTGGAATTGTAAGTACTTTCTCATCTCTTTGAAATGTATATAAATCCTTTTAAAGACCAGATGGGCTTTTCATCAGCTAGTCTTTTGTCTATTTTATGACCCAGAATGTCTTTCTCAAGGACAGGGGAGTCATCTGTTTGAAATGCAAACATCAAAGAAGATAGCACCCTTATCTCCTAGTTTCTACTAGGAGGTATGAGCCTAATTTCAGTGGGCACATTGCTCCAAGTTGCAAAACTACCTCCTTATCATAAAGAGATGAGTTTGTTTTTCTACTGAATAAAGCAATTTAGCTAATACAGATGGTCACCCCAATTACCAGGTAAAGTTAAGATGAATTGTGTGTGACAAATGGTGTTATCAAGTTTTCTTACTTGAAGACCAGTTATTGTTTATCTTGAAAACATGTATGTAATTGGTTGTATCTTCTTTGCTATATAAGGAGATGTGACTCCTTTCTGTCTGTGCAGTCTCTTAAAGCTGATTGCCTGAGACACTCAGCACATTCTGGTTTAATGCTTATTCAGTAATAAAAGTGTTTTCTTTCTCTTACTAACTTTGCGAAGAGAATTTCTGGATTTAGAGAAGACTTTGTTTTTAATTATATTCCTCCAAAAGATACCAACCTTTCCTTTCCTGACACATTGAAAATTAACATACAAACCTACTTCAAGAGACACTTATGCCTATAGGGAAAGAGAGAGACTCAAAATACACATAGTTTGGGAGTGTTGATTTATCCTTCTCAGCAGCTGACGTCTTCAATGCTGTATTTGTTATTGTTGGATAAAAAATTTTAGAACAGTTTTTTTTTTTCACTTGATTCCAAGTAAGTAAAGATCAGAAGTGACCTTAAGTTGAGTTTTCTGTCCTAAAAAAAAGATTGTGACTCATTTAATAATGTTGAAAGGACATTTGAAAATTTTTCCAAGTGGAAAAAAATAGTGTTTCAGGTGTTTTCATTGGTATATCTGAATCCTACTAAACATTTGTAGGCTACGTAGCAGAACAGTCATTGTGCTCTACTGAAATCACCATCTTTCTATAACAAAACATTTCATTAGGTCGTTGAAACCATAGAAACCCTTTGGAAGCATATTCGCTCCCACCAGCTGCTGTGTACTGATATCAGTTGGCCTTTGACAGATATTTGCTAGTGGAAGCAGTGTGTTTCCCCATGGGGTAGGAACTAGCAGTCGTGTTGGAGACAGGCATCATTCCCATGCATAGACAACAGCAAAACAAACATGGCCCTGGGGTGATGGATATAGAGGAAATCTTAGTGAGGGTTTCAGAGAGCTAAGTTACCTGTGGTCAGTAACCAGTATGTTTTAGGAATACAGAGTTAAACACAATTATCAGAGATGTCATTGCAATACTAATGGAGAATATAGATGACATGTGAATTTCATTCCATAAGCCAACTTTAATTGGGAGTGATTGATTGGAATGCTGTGTTGAAGAAGATACTGAGGCTGTGTCTATCATGAATGTAGAAGCAGGGAGTAGCAGCCCATGGGTTACATATCTACTTTTCCTAATATAAAGCTTCTTTTGTACTTTGTGCCTTTATTGGACCTTGTATTTGGTGCCTGATCCACAAAAGAGACCCAGGAAATGACTGCAATTGGTTGGATGACAAATTCTGACACAGGCTGTAGCATGAGGAATGACTTGTAAGTTTTGACCATAAGAACTCGACTCACCCAAAGCCGTAATTTGGGGAAGCTGGGGAGGAGACATCTGCTCAACAGTTCTCCAAATTTAAGAGTTGAATGGCTTGGCTTAGAAAAAAAAGAACCCATATAATTCAACTAAGTTCTGAGAAAGCAAAAGGCCATGCTAACCAGTGATCATCTGGGGCATTTTTAAAGGAGTCAGACCTCTCCTTGCTTGTTGATTTTCAACTTTTTCTTCAAATCCCAACCTCCTATATTTATTGAATCCTAGACCTGGAAGGTATCTTAGAAGTTATAAAATGTAACTCCCTCATTTTCCAGGAAAGGAATGAAGGTGAGGCCCAGATAGTTCAACTTTTTAAGGTCACACAGCTGCTAAGTGGCTGAGCCAGGTCTGAAAGCCCTAAAGTCAGAGGAGTCCAGTGCTCTTTCATTACATTATTCTGTGAGAATGATCCTCCCTCCTTCATTCACTCAACCTGGAGTTCTTTTCTTGGGCAAACCCTCACCTCATGGAAGGGCTCTGCAGGGTCCTGCACAGAGGCTTGAAGATGCGTCTTAAGTGGAAAGATTTGAGCACAGGGCCCTACAAGGCTGAACCCCATGGGGTTCTTCTATGATTCCTATAAGAACTAGGTACCTTTTATCCCCCCAGGTGTTCTTTGTAGATGCCCAAAGTCCCACCGAAAGGTTGGATTAGGCTTCCACACTGGGAAAAGGCCCCACTCCACACCCCTCATGTAGGGTCAAACCCATAAACAGTAGGTCCCTCCCCTCAAGGGACCTTTCCATTCCTTGATAATTTCAGTTCACCAGATCCTCAAATGTAGTCCCCGTGGGTCCTCCTCTCCTATTCCTGACAGCTCCTGAGCACAGAAAAAAACTGTAGCACTATTACTACCTGTTATGATACCTAGTTTCTTCTTCATTCTTAATGAGTCTGACCACATTAAACACTCTTGACATGGTGCTCAAGCTTTTCAAGTCAAGACCTATGAAATGGAGTTCAATGGTCAACACTGGAAAGCTGAATAGCCTTACCGGTTCCCCAGGACAGGGGAATGCTTTTGGACAGAGGTTCACACTCTTTTTTCAACCAATCTTAGCTGCTTAGCAAGCTGAGGACTCGTGGGACTTTGTGCTCTAGTGCTCATTCACAAACATTAGGATGAAAGAATAACTTCAGATCAGGCCATTCCTCTCTTCGGTCATATTCTGGGATCAGTGTTAGGGAGACCATTTCAAAATTCTTCTGATGCTTTAATTTGTAAAATATTTATTCTTCTCCAAGTTTATCTAAAACACAGTGCCATGGACCTTTGATCACGTTGCCTGTATATAGAACGATCCAGAGCACAAGCATGAAAAAGTTGATTGGTTAATACTTCATGATTCCTCCTCAGTGTATATTGGCAACCAAGACACCATGTGATTTCAATTCATACAAAGAGACCAATAACCACATAAATAATATCAGCAATGGGAACTCTCCTGGAAGGTGAACATTTTAAAAATCTTATAACACAACATCACAGAAAACAAAGTTTTCTCCATCTCTAATTAGTACTTTCTCAGGGTAGGTAAGGTTCTCTTGGGGCCCTAACAGAGCCAGAGTCAACAGCAGGTTATATTCTACAATAAAACAAACCAAAACTCTGGAGGCCCTCCACCAGGCTTCAGCATGACAGTGTCAGAACATCTTACCTTCCTACGTTCACCCCTGCAAGGGAGCATCAGAAAGGAGAAGCAGCTGTAAAGACAGCAGTGAAGAATTACAAGCAAACAGCTCTTCTACAGCTGCTAACAGTCAAGGGGCTGACAAACCCCCTTTGATCTTCTTATCTTTCAAATGAAGAAATGAAATGAAATGAAACAGGCTGAAATGAAAAGACTCAGAAATATCCTAGCCATCAGGACAATATGAAGTCTTTCTTTTGCTTTTAAAGGTCATTACTAAGAGCCCAGCTATTTTACTCCAAAATTATGGGTTATACTGAGAGAAATAAATGGCCATTTACTTTCTATGGAGTTTGTTAAGAAGAGAGCCTCAGGACCATTATCTATATGCCTGCCTTGTCCTGAGAAACAAAAAAGAAAGACTAACTAAACTGCATACCACGAGAAAGCAGCCACACAACAGAAATAGCACCAATGGTCTGTATAAGAGCCATTTACAGGCTGACAACTTAAAGTCACAAGCAGAAGGAAGAGCAAAGGGAACAGAAGAGGACTCCTGCCCCAATTGAAGATAGAGCAGGCAACAAACTGCTCAAAAGACCACATCAAGAAAAAGTTCAAACGATGAGTTTTGCAAGCAGGTCGGCAAAGCCTCAGACACAAAGACATTACAGAGGGATGCTATAAACCCCTTGCAAGACCCACAGGAAAATGACAAATGAGTCGATACCACAGCAGCTAAACTGATGCTGGCCTGGCTTTGCCTGACCTGAGCTCCTCATCAAAGCTGTGTGCGGTGGTTATGTTGGTAACAACTAAATTCACTTTTGTACGACATGTCCAAAATAAGGTATATTCATTAAAATATTTAATTGTTTGACTAAATTTATTAGTCACACATCTCCCCAGAGATAAGGTATGATTGGTCTTCTGTAGCTAATGGAAACCTTCAGCTGTAGTCTCAGCACCTCATACCAGTATACCTAGAGACATCACAAGGAACCAGAAAGCACGTCACTGGAAGCAACCGAATGCAGAGAACTTCTCTATTCCAGGCAAGCCTGACTGATGGAATCCCAGATGGCTGCCAGTTTTACCTCAATTCTTCCTTCCCTCTAAAACAGGGGTACCAGCAAACTATGGTAGCATGTGGGACAAATCCAGTCAGCTGCCTGATTTTGAAAATAAGGCTTATTGGAATACACCCACATTGATTTGTCTACATATTGTCTGGGCTCCTTTCTCAGTGTAATAGCAGAGTTGTGTGGTTTTAACCATCAGTACACTCTATCGCTTGCATCCTTCCTCATCCTTGTCTTTCCTTCTTCCCATTTTAGGACTATTATTCACCCATAGTATTAATACCAGGAAGTGTCTGGATCCCCATCTAATCAGGCAGTTTAGAACCCAGCTGCCACTAGTGGTTCATTCTAGTTTTGGAGTTTGCGGAATTTTCATTGTTATTGTTTTCAATTCATTTAATTTATTAACTTGAAAGCATAGCTTTTAGTAACAATGAAAGAAAGAGAAGGAAAGAAAGAAAGAGAGAGAGAGGGATAGAGGGAGGACCGAAGGGTTAAGGATCTACCCCCTTCCCTCCATTATACCTCTTGAAATAATCAGGGTTAATATTTCAATCCTTCCATACTTTTCTCTAGGAGTGGCTTTCTTTTTTTTTTTAACATCTTTATTGGAGTATAATTGCTTTAAAATGGTGTGTTAGTTTCTGCTTTATAACAAAGTGAATCAGCTATACATATACATATATCTCCATATCTCCTCCCTCTTGTGTCTCCCTCCCACCTTCCTTATCCCACCTCTCCAGGTGAACACAAAGCACTGCACTGATCTCCCTGTGCTACGTGGCTGCTTCCCCCAGCTATCTATTTTACATTTGGTAGTGTATATATGTCCATGCCACTCTCTCACTTTGTCCCAGCTTACCCCTCCCCCTCCCCATGTCCTCAAGTCCATTCTCTACATCTGCATCTTTATCCCTGTCCTGTCCCTATGTTCTTCAGAACCTTTTTTTCTTTTTTTTATATTCCATATATATGTGTTAGCATACGGTATTTGTTTTTCCCTTTCTGACTTATTTCACTCTGTATGACAGTCTCTAGGTCCATCCACCTCACTACAAATAACTCTATTTCATTTCTTTTTGTGGCTGAGTAATATTCCATTGGATATATGTGCCACATCTTCTTTATCCATTCATCTATTGATGGACACTTAGGTTGCTTCCATGTCCTGGCTATTGTAAAGAGAGCTGCAGTGAACATTGTGGTACATGACTCTTTTTGAATTATGGTTTTCTCAGGGTATATGCCCAGTACTGGGATTGCTGGATCATATGGTAGTTCTATTTTCAGTTTTCTAAAGAACCTCCATACTGTTCTCCATAGTGGCTGTATCAATCTACATTCCCACCAACAGTGCAAGAGGGTTCCCTTTACTCCACACCCTCTCCAGCATTTATTGTTTGTAGATTTTTTGATGATGGCCATTCTGACTGGTGTGAGATGATATCTCATTGTAGTTTTGACTTGCATTTCTCTAATGATTAGTGAGGTTGAGCATCCTTTCATGTGTTTGTTGGCAATCTGTGTATGTTCTTTGGAGAAATGTCTATACAGGTCTTCTGCCCATTTGGGGGTTGTTCGTTTTTTTGATATTGAGCTGCATGAGCTGCTTGTAAATTTGGGAGATTAATCCTTTGTAAGTTGCTTCATTTGCAAATATTTTCTCCCATTCTGAGGGTTGTCTTTTTGTCTTGCTTATGGTTTCCTTTGCTGTCTTGCTTATGGTTTCATTTGTTTACTTTTGTTTTTATTTCCATTTCTCTAGGAGGTGGGTCAAAAAGGATCTTGCTGTGATTTATGTCATAGAGTGTTCTGCCTATGTTTTCCTCTAAGAGTTTGATAGTGTCTGGCCTTACATTTAGGTCTTTAATCCATTTTAATTTATTTCTGTGTGTGGTGTTAGGGAGTGTTCTAATTTCCATCTTTTACATGTGGCTGTCCAGTTTTCCCAGCACCACTTTTTGAAGAGGCTGTCTTCTCCATTGTATATTCTTGCCTCCGTTATCAAAGATAAGATGGCCATATGTGCATGGGTTTATATCTGGGCTTTCTATTCTGTTCCATTGATCTATATTTCTGTTTTTGTGCCTGTACCATACTGTCTTGATTAAAGTAGCTTTGTAGTATAGTCTGAAGTCAGGGAATCTGATTCCTCTAGCTCCGTTTTTCTTTCTCAGGATTGCTTTGGTGTTCGGGGTCTTTTGTGTTTCCATACAAATTGTGAAATTTTTTGTTCTACTTCTGTGGAAAATGCGATTGGTAGTTTGATAAGGATTGCGTTGAATCTGTAGATTGTTTGGGGTAGTATAGTCATTTTCACAGTGTTGATTCCTCCAATCCAAGAACATGGTATATCTCTCCATCTGTTGGTATCATCTTTAATTTCTTTCATCAGTGTCTTATAGTTTTCTGCATACAGGTCTTTTGTCTCCTTAGGTAGGTTTATTCCTAGGTATTTTATTCTTTTTGTTGCAATGGTAAATGGGGGTGTTTCCTTAATTTCTCTTTCAGATTTTTCATTATTAGTGTATAGGAATGCGAGAGATTTCTGTGCATTAATTTTGTATCCTGCTACTTTACCAAATTCATTGATTAGCTCTAGCAGTTTTCTGGTAGCATCTTTAGGATTCTCTATGTATAGTATCATGTCATCTGCAAACAGTGACAGTTTTACTTCTTTTCCAATTTGTATTCCTTTTATTTCTTTTTCTTCTCTGATTGCTGTGGCTAAAACTTCCAAAACTATGTTGAATAAGAGTGGTGAGAGTGGGCAACCTTGTCTTGTTCCTGATCTTAGTGGAAATGGTTTCAGTTTTTCACCACTGAGGACGATGTTGGCTGTGGGTTTGTCATATATGGCCTTTATTATGTTGAGGAAAGTTCCCTCTATGCCTACTTGCAGGAGAATTTTTGTCATAATTGGTGTTGAAGTTTGTCAAAAGCTTTTTCTGCATCTATTGAGATGATCATATGGTTTTTCTCCTTCAATTTGTTAATATGGTTTATCACATTGATTGATTTAAGTATATTGAAGAATCCTTGCATTCCTGGGATAAACCCCACTTGATCATGGTGTATTATCCTTTTAATGTGCTGTTTTATTTTGCCCAATACTGTTTATACTTCCTGGACTATCTTGGTACTCTCTATGCCTGACCCAATTCTAGGAGCTATAGAAACCACAAAAATTATCAAATCCCAATGAGGAAAAACTAGGAATTTACTGGAGCTCTCTTGCTAGTATGGTCATACTTAAAGAAAGAATTCTGAACTATAACTACCTTATTCCCCAGGGAGAGCTGAAATCAAATCACCAGAATATGCAGACTTTAGAAAATGCTTCACCAGTGGAACTGGTTGGTGACCACTTCCTGTTTCTAAGAGTTCACCTTGCTGGAATCCTCCCATTCAAACCTAACTAATGAGCTGGTCTGTTCTGATAGCCCCAGCATAGAGAAGGAGTTGTCTCTGGGTAAACAAATGCCAAATATATACATAAGAGGCAAGAGGGAGAATAATTTTATTTCATTTTCATTATAAACATGTACTGATCTAGGCACTAAGAATATAAGTTGAATAGTACATAGTGCCTGCCTTTAAAGATTGTAATTAAATGATAAATACTTAAATGTAGTAGGTGCTATACTAGAGGTAGGTAATAAGTCCTAATCTGAGAAGCATTTCTGATACTGACTGTAGAAACTGATCTTCACAAAAGAGGCAAACCTGATCGAAAGACACAGTCAACAGCGTGAAAAGGCAATCTGTGGAATAGGAGAAAATATTTGCAAATAATATACCTGATAAGTGGTTAATATTCACAATATATGAAGAACTCCTACAAGTCAACAACAACAAATAACCCTATTAAAATGAGCAAAGGATTTGAATAGATGTTTCTCCAAAGCTGTTATACAAAGATCAACAAGCATATGAAAAAACGTTCAACATCACTAATAATTAGAGAAATGCAAATCAAAACCACAATGAAAATAGATAACTAATAAGAACCTACCGTAGAGCACAGGGAACTCTACTCAGTATTCTACAATGACCTATATGGGAAAAGAATCTAAAAAAAAAAGAGTGGATATATGTATATGTATAACTGATTCACTTTGCTGTACACCTGAAACTAACACAATATTATAAATCAACTATACTCCAATAAAAATTTAAAAACAAAAAAACCCAGAAAATACCAAGTGTTGGTGAGGATGTGGAAAAATTGGAATCCTTATGCACTGTTTTGTTTGTTTGTTTGTTTGTTCGGTACGCGGGCCTCTCACTGCTGTGGCCTCTCCCGTTGTGGAGCACAGGCTCCGGACGCGCAGGCTCAGCGGCCATGGCTCACGGGCCCAGCCGCTCCATGGCATGTGGGATCTTCCTGGACCGGGGCACAAACCCGCGCCCCCTGCATCGGCAGGCGGACTCTCAACCACTGCGCCACCAGGGAAGCCCACCTAATGCACTGTTGGTGGGAATGTTACAGCCACTGTGGAAAACAGTATGGAGGTTCCTCAAAAAAAGGAAAAATAGAATTACCATATGATCCAGCAATCCCACTTTTGGATATTTATCTAAAAGAATTGAAAGCATGATCTCAAAAAGATATTTGCACACCCATATCCATAGTCTCATTATTCACAATAACCAAGGGACAGAAGCAACCCAAGTGTCCACTGACAAATAAATGGATAAACAGAATGCAGTATATACGTACAACAGAATATTATTCAGCCTTAAAAAGGAAGGAGCTGCTGTCATATGCTACAACATAGCTGAACCTTGAAGACATTATGTTAAGTGAAATCAGTCACAGAAGAATGAATTCTGTAAAATACGATATGATATGTATAATACCGTGTTGGCCAAAAAGTTCATTTGGGTTTTTCCACAACATCTTACTGAAAAGCTGAACAAACTTTTTGGCCCACCCAATATAATATGCAGTATCTAAGGTAGTCCTACTCATAGAAACAGGCTGCCAGGGGCTGGGAGGTAGGAAAAATAGGGAGTTGCTGTTTAATGGATACATAGTTTTCATTTTGCAAAATGAAAAACTTTTTAAGATCTGTTGCACAACAGTGCAAAAATACTTAGCACTATTGATCCTAGCACACTTAAAAATGGTAAAAGAAGGTAAATTTATATGTCCTTAATCTTTTTTTTTTTAAAAAAAGAGGCAGATATAAATCTCTCAGAAGTAACAAGCTCTCCTTATTTCTTCCCACCTCCTACCACCAAAGAAATAAAGTTGACACATAAATTGAGAGTAATGGCCTCAAGGAACAAGTTCCTAATCTGATTTCATATTACTAAGACATGAGCATTGGGAAAGTGTTGTAGTCCCTGATGAGGTTGGAAAATCTTCAGGGCTCCTTATGGTTTGATCAGGAAAGGCAGTGAGTGCCCTAGATGTTTGGGAAAGAATACCGCTGGTGAACAGAGGCCAATCAGATAAGCAGAGATCAGGCCAGGAGAGAGATGCATATCTGTGCCAGCAACAGCAAATCTGCAGACTGCCCAAGAGGGAAATCTTTCCTCACCAATGTTCATAGACTGAAAGGAACATTGGATAATTTTACCATGGGACTGTGGAATCCTATAATTTGTCTGTTAGAAGAGACATAATTTTTGCTGATTTCTTTTGCTTCTATAATACTTCCTTCTGAAGCACTGTGGCTTACAAGGGGTAGAATAAGTACCAGCTTTAGGCAACAGCCAATAAAGGGGAAAGAACATTGTGTCTCTAGAGTATAAATCCAGTAGTACCACTTCCCAGTCAAGTAATTCAAGCAAATGACTTAAATTTTCTCATACTCGGTATACACATCAGAAAAATGGGCATAGTAATGCCAACCCAGAGGACCATTGTGAAAATAACAAGAGAGAAAGAATACAGATAAAATTCCTA
Source organism: Aethalodelphis obliquidens (assembly GCF_003676395.1). Lineage (NCBI taxonomy): Eukaryota > Metazoa > Chordata > Mammalia > Artiodactyla > Delphinidae > Aethalodelphis > Aethalodelphis obliquidens. The sequence goes on from NW_020837970.1 coordinate 2,597,210, forward strand.
GTAAAGTAACTGCATACTTTGGAAAATGGATAAATTAAGCCAAGAAACTTCGAGGAGTCCTATGCCACATGATCACATGCCAATATTGTCTTTTCAGTACATGTGTGAAAGCATGCTCTATAGATCAGCACCATCCTTATCTCTCCCATTCAGTTTAGGGAAACTCTCTGACATTCCCACCATGTTAGTCAATGACTGATTCTCCTAAAAATAAGAGAAGGACAGAGGCAGTGAGAAGGGCACAATCACCAGGACCAGCACCATCATACCCATATTTTCATAGGAGACATTTACATGACACGCAGCTTGAATCTTATTACACCCCTGCTCAAAAATCCTCCATAATTTCTGATATGCATACTCAAGAATTTAGGGGGAACAGTAACATATATTGATGGACAAATAGAAGAAAAGATTTATTTAGATATATAATTGTATAAGCCAGCTGCTAGTTATAAAATTATTTCAATTTTTCTCTATGGTTGAATATTTTCATAATAAAATGTTGAGGGGAAAAAAAAATCCATGGCTCCCTAACATGGCAGGTTATGTACAGAAGATGCTCAATACATGTTTGTCAGATAAAACCACAAGTGAGTGATAAATACTTTGACAGGGACATTGTCCAGTGATGAAAACAACACAAAGCCCAAAGGATTTAAACATGGGTGTCTAAGATCTGAGGGAAATGATAACCTCTGATTCTTTTTCCAAATCTTGTCAATATCCATTGTGAGTAGATTTGTCTTTTATCTGGTACAAGTCTTGCAGGAAGACCTGAAAGAATCCACATGGATGATGCTACAGAGCTCTGTATTTATACCAATTATAATCTCATGTTCACTCTCTTATCACTAGCTAACTAACCAGGATACAGGGATCTGCTCAGTATAAATTGTAGTCTCAACTCTGTTTTCAATTTTCTAGAAGACATTCATCAAGTTATTCGTCAGTACTGTACTTTGGGCCCCACAGTCACCAAACAGGAGTCATGCCAACTATATTAGAGAGCAGTAGAGCCAAAGTCAACAGCCCTGCCTCAGAGATGTTGCCCATGAGTCGTCTTGCTGGATGTGGCCCTTGGGCCCCCTGTAAGGTATTACCCATGTATCCACCCAGTAACAGATGAAAGGGTGATCATGACTCCTAACCATTGGACGGTAGTTCAGAGATCACAAAGTATTTTTCACATATATTATCTTCTTTCATGCACGTAACATTGCTCTTAGGCAATGTCTTCCTTTTATAGATGAATAAACTGAGGGCCAACAATATTATAAAATTTTATCAAGGTCCATATTGAAGTCAAGGACCAAGATCAGGCCCTCTGTATCTGAATCTCACTCCACTTTCATTGCATTGTTGTCTATCCCACTCCTTACACCACCAGGCTGCCCCATTTACATGTGACTCTCAGAGTGACCTCTCAGGTCACAAACTTATGGCCTTTTATGATCTCTGTACACCATTTCTGGCTGCCACTTTTACCCCATAGCAAATGAAGAGTGAATGCCACTTAGGACACTCTGAGAACTTTTCTTCCCCTTGCTAAGGACACAGGAAGAGTTTTAAGAGCCAGTTTTAAGGTATATAGTTTTGATTGTACTCCATGACCTTCTTCTAATTAGAAAGTGCAACTAGGCATCTCCACCATACAAGTAGGTACTTGGCAAAAGCTAAAATGGATCTTCAACACACATCCTCATAAAACATTGAGGATAGAAATTTCCAAAGTCCCCTGAACATAATGGTGCAAAGTGATGCCCACAGAACTTCAAATAAGTAAACATCTGATACTTGTGAAGACATAACCAGGAAAGACATAAACAGGAAAGATGTATCATAGGAATTGCAAAACAGATGGAAACTAAAAGGAACAGGAGAGGAGGAACGAAGATTGTGGAGTAGAAGGACGTGCTCTCACTCCCTCTTGTGAGAACACCAGAATCACAACTAGCTGCTGGACAGTCGTCGACAGGAAGACACTGGAATTCACCAAAAAAGATACCCCACATCCAAAGACAAAGGAGAAGCCACAATGAGATGGTAGGAGTGGCACAATCACAGTAAAGTCAAATCCCATAACTGGTGGATGGGTGACTCACAGACTGGAGAACACTTATACCACAGAAGTCCACCCACTAGAGTAAAGGTTCTGAGCCCCACATCAGGCTTCCCAACCTGGGGGTCTGACAATGGGAGGAGGAATTCCTAGAGAATCAGACTTTGAAGACCAGTGGAAATTGATTACAGAACTTTGACAGGAGTGGGGGAAACAGAGACTCCACTCCTGGAGGGCACACACAAAGTAGTGTGTGCATCAGGACCCAGGGGAAGGAGCAGTGACCCCAGGGGAGACTGAACCAGACCTACCTGCTAGTGTTAGAGGGTCTCCTGCAGAGGCAGGGTGCGTGGGGGAGCTATGGCTCACCATGGGGACAAGGACACCAGCAGCAGAAGTTCTGGGAAGTACTCCTTGGTGTGAGCCCTCCCAGAGTTTGTCATTAGCCCCACCAAAGAGCCCAGGTAGGCTCCAGTGTTGGGTTGCCTCAGGCCAAACAACCAACAGGAAGGGAACCCAGCCCCACCCATCAACAGTCAAGTGGAATTAAGTTTTACTGAGCTCTGCCCACCAGAGCAACAGCCAGCTCTACCCACCACCAGTCCCTCCCATCAAGCCTCCTAGATAGCCTCATCCACCAGAGGGCAGACAGCAGAAGCAAGAACTACAATCCTGCAGCCTGTGGAACAGAAACCACATTCACAGAAAGACAGACAAGATGAAAAGGCAAAGGGCTATGTATCAGATGAAGGAACAAGATAAAACCCCAGATAAACAACTAAATGAAGTGGAGATAGGCAACTTTCCAGAAAAAGAATTCAGAATAATGATAATGAAGATGATCCAGGACCTTGTAAAAAGAATGGAGGCAAAGATCAAGAAGATACAAGAAATGTTTAACAAAGACCTAGAAGAATTAAAGAACAAACAAACAGAGATGAACAATACAATAACTGAAATGAAAACTACACTAGAAGGAATCAATAGCAGAATAACTGAGGCTGAAGAACGGATAAGTGACCTGGAAGACAGAATGGTGGAATTCACTGCTGCAGAACAGAATAAAGAAAAAAGAATGGAAAGAAATGAGGACAGCCTAAAAGACCTCTGGGACAACATTAAATGCAACAACATTCACATTATAGGGGTCCCAGAAGGACGAGAGAGAGAGAGGACCAGAGAAAATATTTGAAGAGATTATAGTCAAAAACTTTCCTAACGTGGGAACGGAAATAGCCACCCAAGTCCAGGAAGTACAGTGAGTCCCATACAGGATAAACCCAAGGAGAAACACACCGAGACACATAGTAATCAAATTGGCAAAAATCAAAGACAAAGAAAAATTATTGAAAGCAGCAAGGGAAAAATGAAGAATAACATACAAGGGAACTCCCATAAGGTTAACAGCTGATTTCTCAGCAGACACTCTACACACCAGAAGGGAGTGGCATGATCTACTTAAAGTGATGAAAGGGAAGAACCTACAACCTAGATTACTCTACCTGGCAAGGATTTCATTCAGATTTGATGGAGAAATCAAAAGCTTTACAAGCAAGCAAAAGCTAAGAGAATTCAGCACCACAAAACCATCTCTACAACAAATGCTAAAGGAACTTCTCTAAGTGGGAAACACAAGAGAAGAAAAGGTCTTATAAAAACAAACCCAAAACAATTAAGAAAATTGTCATAGGACCATACATATCGATAATTACCTTAAACGTGAATGGATTAAATGCTCCAACCAAATGACAGGCTTCCTGAATGGATACAAAAACAAGACCCATATATGTGCTGTCTACAAGAGACCCGCTTCAGACCTAGGGACACATACAGACTGAAAGTGAGGGGATGGAGAAAGATATTCCATGCAAATAGAAATCAAAAGAAAGCTGGAGGAGCAATATTCATATCAGATAAAATAGCCTTTAAAATAAAGAATGTTACAAGAGACAAGGAAGGACACTACATAATAATCAAGGGATCAATCCAAGAAGAAGATATAACAATTATAAATGTTTATGCACCCAACATAGGAGCACCTCTATACATAAGGCAAATGCTAACAACCATGAAAGGGGAAATCAATAGTAACGCAATAATAGTGGGGGACTTTAACACCTCCCTTACACCAATGGACAGATCATCCAAAATGAAAATAAATAAGGAAACAGAAGCTTCAAGTGACACAATAGATCAGATAGATTTAATTGATATTTATAGGACATTCCATTCAAAAACAGCAGATTACAGTTTCTTCTCAAGTGTGCACGGATCATTCTGCAGCATAGATCACATCCTAGGTCACAAATCAAGCCTCAGTAAATTTAAGAAAATTGAAATCATATCAAGCATCTTTTCTGAACACAACGCTATGAGATTAGAAATGAATTGCAGGGACAAAACATAAAAACACAAACACTAAACAATACATTACTAAATAACCAAGAGATCACTGAATCTCAAAGAGGAAATTAAAAAATACCTAGAGACAAATGACAATGAAAACACAACGATCCAAAACCTATGGGATGCAGCAAAAGCAGTTCTAAGAGGGAAGTTTATAGCTATACAAGCCTACCTCAAAAAAAAAAGAAACGTCTCAAGTAAATAATCTAACCTTACACCTAAAGAAACTAGAGAAAAAAGAACAAACAAAACCCAAAGTTAGCAGAAGGAAAGAAATCAGAGCAGAAATAAATGAAACAGAAACAAAGAAAACAATAGCAAAGATCAATAAAACTAAAAGCTTGTTCTTTGAGAAGATGAACAAAATTGATAAACCATTAGCCAGACTCATCAAGAAAAAGAGGGAGATGACTCAAATCAATAAAATTAGAAATTAAAAAGGAGAAGTTACAACAGACACAGAAGAAATACAAAGTATCCTAAGAGACTACTACAAGCAACTCTATGCCAATAAAATGGACAACCTGGAAGAAATGGAAAAATTCTTAGAAATGCACAACCTGCCAAGACTGAATCAGGAAGAAATAGAAAATATGAACAGACCCATCACAAGCACTGAAATTGAAACTGTGATTAAAAATCTTCCAACAGACAAAAGTCCAGGACCAGATGGCTTCACAGGTGAATTCTATCAAACACTTAGAGAAGAGCTAACATCCATCGTTCTCAAACTCTTCCAAAAAACTGCAGAGGAAGGAACACTCCAAAACTCACTCTATGAGGCCACCATCACCCTGATACCAAACCAGACAAAGATACTACAAAAAAAGAAAATTACAGACCAATATCACTGATGAATATAGATGCAAAAATCCTCAACAAAATACTAGCAAACAGAATCCAAGAATACATTAAAAGGAACATACACCATGATCAAGTGGGATTTATTCCAGGTATGCAAGGATACTTCAATATACACAAATCAATCAATGGGATACACCATATTAACAAACTGAAGAAAAAATACCATATGACCATCTCAATAGATGCAGAAAAAGCTTTTAAAATTCAACACCCATTTATGATAAAAACTCTCCAGAAAGTGGGCATGGAGGGAACCTACCTCAACATAATAAAGGCCACATATGACAAACCCACAGCAAACATCATTCTCAATGGTGAGAAACTGAAAGCATTTCCTCTAAGATCAGGAAAAAGACAAGGATGTCCACTCTAACCACTATTATTCAACATAGTTTTGGAAGTCCTAGCCACGGCAATCAGAGAAGAAAAAGAAATAAAAGGAATACAAATTGGAAAAGAAGAAGTAAAACTGTCACTGTTTGCAGATGACATGATACTATACATAGAGAATCCTAAAAATGCCACCAGAAAACTACTAGAGCTAATCAATGAATTTGGTAAAGTTGCAGGATACAAAATTAATGCACAGAAATCTCTCGCATTCCTATACACTAATGATGAAAAATCTGAAAGAGAAATTATGGAAACACTCCCATTTACCATTGCAACAAAAAGAATAAAGTACCTAGGAATAAACCTACCTTGGGAGAAAAAAGACCTGTATGCAGAAAACTATAAGACACTGAGGAAAGAAATTAAAAATGATACCAATAGTTGGAGAGATATACCATGTTCTTGGAAGAATCAATATTGTGAAAATGACTGTACTACCCAAAGCAATCTACAGATTCAATGCAATCCCTATCAAATTACCAATGGCATTTTTTGCGGAACTAGAACAAATCATCTTAAAATTTGTATGGAGACAAAAAAGACCCCGAATAGCCAAAGCAGTCTTGAGGGAAAGAATCAGAGCTGGAGGAATCAGACTCCCTGACTTCAGACTATACTACAAAGCTACAGTAATCAAGACAATATGGTACTGGCACAAAAACAGAAACATAGGTCAATGGAAAAAGATAGAAAACCCAGAGATAAACCCATGCCCCCATGGTCAACTAATCTATGACAAAGGAGGCAAAGATATACAATGGAGAAAAGAAAGTCTCTTCAATAAGTGGTGCTGGGAAAACTGGACAGCTACATGTAAAAGAATGAAATTATAACACTCCCTAACACCATACACAAAAATAAACTCAAAATGGATTAAAGACCTAAATGTAAGACCAGACACTATCAAACTCTTAGATGAAAACATAGGAAGAACACTCTTTGACATAAATCACAGTAAGATCTCTTTTGATCCACCTCCTAGAGAAATGGAAATAAAAACAAAAATAAACAAATGGGACCTAATGAAACTTCAAAGCTTTTGCACAGCAAAGGAAACCATAAACAAGACCAAAAGACAACCCTCTGAATGGGAGAAAATATTTGCAAATGAAGCAACTGACAAAGGATTTATCTCCCAAATTTACAAGCAGCTCATGCAGCTCAATAACAAAAAAACAAAAAACCCAATCCAAAAATGGGCAGAAGACCTAAATAGACATTTCTCCAAAGAAGATATACAGATTGCCAACAAACACATGAAAGAATGCTCAACATCACTAATCATTACAGAAATGCAAATCAAAACTACAATGAGATATCATCTCACACCAGTCAGAATGACCATCATCAAAATATCTAGAAACAATAAATGCTGGAAAGGGTGTGGAGAAAAGGGAACACTCTTTCACTGTTGGTGGGAATGTAAATTGATACAGCCACTATGGAGAACAGTATGGAGGTTCCTTAAAAAACTAAAAATAGAACTCCATACAACCCAGCAATCCCACTACTGGGCATATACCCTGAGAAAACCATAATTCAAAAGAGTCATGTACCAAAATGTTCATTGCAGCTCTATTTACAATAGCCAGGAGATGGAAACAACCTAAGTGTCCATCATCGGATGAATGGATAAAGAAGATGTGGCACATATATCCAAAGGAATATTACTCAGCCATAAAAATAAATGAAATTGAGTTATTTGCAGTGAGGTGGATGGACATAGAGTCTGTCATACAGAGTGAATTAAGTCAGAAAGAGAAAAACAAATACCGTATGCTAACACATATATATGGAATCTAAGGAGAAAAAAAAAGGTCATGAAGTACCTAGTGGTAAGATGGGAATAAAGACACAGACCTCCTAGAGCATGGACTTGAGGATATGGGGAGGGAGAAGGGTAAGCTGTGACAAAGTGAGTGAGTGGCATGGACATATATACACTACCAAGCGTAAAATAGATAGCTAGTGGGAAGCAGCTGCATAGCACAGGGAGATCAGTTGGTGGTTTGTGACCACCTAGAGGGGTGGGATAGGGAGGATGGGAGGGAGGGAGACACAAGAGGGAAGAGATATGGAAACATATGTATATGTATAACTGATTCACTTTGTTATAAAGCAGAAAGTAACACACCATTGTAAAGCAATTATACTCCAATCAAGATGTTAAAAAAAAAAAACTACAATGAGGTATCACCTCACACCAGTTAGAATGGGCATCATCAGAATATCTACAAACAAATGCTGGAGAGGGTGTGGAGAAAAGGGAACCCTCTTGCACTGTTGGTAGGAATGTAAATTGATACAGACACTATGGAGAACAGCATGGAGGTTCCTTAAAAAACTAAAAATAGAACTACCATATGACCCAGCAATATACCCAGAGAAAACCATAATTCAAAAAGACACATGCACCCCAATATTCATTGCAGCACTATTTACAATAGCCAGCTCATGGAAGCAACCTAAATGTCCATCGACAGATGAATGGATAAAGAAGTTGTGGTACATATATACAATGGAATATTTCTCAGTCATAAAAAGGAACGAAACTGAGTCATTTGTTGAGACGTGGATGGATCTAACAACTGTCATACAGAGTAAAGTAAGTCAGAAAGAGAAAAACAAATATCGTATATTAACGCATGTATGTGGAACCTAGAAAAATGGTACAGATGAACCGGTTTGCAGGGCAGAAGTTGAGACACAGATGTAGAGAACAAACATATGGACACCAAGTGGGGAAACCTGCGGTGGGCTGGGGATGGTGGTGGTGTGCTGAATTGGGCGATTGGGATTGACATGTATATACTGCTGTGTATAAAACTGATGACTAATAAGAACCTGCAGTATAAAAAAAAAACAAAAAACTAATACTAAACTTTCTTTGGGTTATTTGTACGGAAGTATGTTAATATAAATGTTTCAAACATTACATGAAATTTCTAAAAATCTTATGTTCTGGTATAATGTTATAAGTCATAATTCTAGTTATTACTTTAAAATGTATATCTCAGAAATAACTAAATTTCCTTGTCAATTGTATTATTATGAACTTTCACCAAATCTTTAACCGTGGTCATTCTTATGTCTTCTGTCATTTACAGACAGTTCTGGCTGTACTCTGTTGCTGTCACAAAAATGTTCCTATAAAAAGATTTCATCTTCAAGGAATTCATGGAAAAGGCTCTGACAGGTACAGGTTTCTGGTAACTGACTCTACTGCTGAACTGAATGACTAAGCATTTTCAGAACGCTAATGGAAAACTGATGAATTCATAAAAGTGCTAACGAAAGATCGAGATGAAAAAAAATTAATTACGTGGGACTGAGTGAACTGATGAGGATGATTATAATTTTTGTGACTTTCTGTTTGAATTTTACAAATAAGGGAATAGGAAATAAGGAGCGTGTAAGTGAGAAAGAAGCAAGTGCCGCGTGTTTTGCATGCTTCATCTCATTCAATCCTAACAACCACTTGGCCAAGAAGGTGTTATTATTCCATTCTACAATAGAAGAAACTGAGGTGGAATCATTAGGGTATATGCCCATGGTCAACCAGTAGATGACTTGGGATTCAAACCCATGTCTGTCTGAAGCCAGCAATCATTTTACCACTGAGAATGAGGAGAGAAAGAGAGAGACGTCAGGAGTCATACAGGTCCCTTCTTTTAGAAAAAGTTCATAATTCATTGTCCATCTCACCCAGTCAAACCATTGGTACCTCTGTAGTCTGCACTATGTCTATTTAACAGTTCTTTTCCCAGCTTCTGAAACACCATCATGCTCACTGATAAGACTTTTCAGTCTCTCCCCTCCAGAGGTCAGTTGAGTCCATGTTAGCATCAGTAACGGAATTCAGTGGCAGGTCTTCAGCATCATCTGTCAGTCACATGCCTGGTTTCCTGCCAAGGAGTAGGTCATCTTAGCTGCCTTTGCCGCAGTGCATCAAGGGGAAACCAGAAAGCTACTTAAGTCAGACCACACAGATTGTTCTCTAACCAGAATCATGATATTCACCTTACCCAGAAGTGGAAAACTCCGGAAAACAGGTTTATGCTACTGAAATTCATACTAGTTAGATTTGCTCCAGTGAGAGAGAAGCTGGCCAAGCTGACCGGAACTGGTACACTATGAGCCTTCCAAGAGACTTAAAACATGCCAGGGCTAGACAAAATGTTAGAAGTCTCTATCCAGTGGTTTTCACCGAGAGGACACCCAGCTCTGTTGGGAGCCATTTACATTTTAGGTTTCCTGGTGGATTTCCTTTGAAATCTGCTGCTGGAAAAGAAAAATTCTTGAAAACAATCTATTCTAAATCTTTCATCTTACCCGTGGGAAACTGGGGCTCCCACACATGAAAGGGCTTGCTCAAGGTCACCCTAATAGGTAAGATGGGTAGGGTTATTCCACTGACACAAGAGCTCCAAAATTCCCAGTGGCTTAACGCTACAAAGGTGTATTTCTTTCTCACACTCCTTGCCCAGCACATCTCTTCATAATCCCGCAGGGACCCAGAGTAACAGAGGCTCCCTTTTAGCACATGCTTGCAGGACGACCACAGCGAGGAAAAGGAACGTCGGCATCAGGCACAAGCAAGTTGATGCTTCTACCTACAAGTAGCATATGCCTCTTCCACTAACATTTCATTGTCAAAGGAAGTCACATGGCCACACCTGACTTCAAGCGGCTAGAGAAGTGCAAGCCTGGTGCCTAGCCAGAGGGAAGGGAGCAGCAATGTTTGTAAACAGCCCTAATGACAACCGGAGTCAAGAAACTAGTTACGTGCAGAACCAAAACTAGCACTCTAGTCTTCCAGCACCCTGTTCATATCTTTTTCTCTTTCCCTGCCCTTCCAGCCCTAATTAAATTCTGCCTTCTTTGAAAAGCTATTCTTGACCTCCCTGGCCCATTTTGCTCACTCCCTTCACTCCACTCCTCTGATTCTTTAAACTGGATACAATGGTAATTTGCCTCCGATGAAACGCTAATCCTTCCTGCCTTTTAATCTAGGTAATATTTATGAGGTAACACACTCACACACACACACACACACACACACACACATTCATACATACATACGTGCAGTTTTTAAGAAAACTTTTCATTGATGCTGGATCCTACAGTCACAAAAATCCGTGCTAGAAAGAGACACAAGACAGGGAGAATTTCAGTTAAAAAGGCAAAGTGCCAAGCTTAAGAGGGGACAGTACAAACTGAGCCATGAAATGCATTTTGGCTCTATGAAGCAATGTTTGCTAGGCTGGATATTATTTAGTCTGTCTGGTTTGGTTTGGCCTGGTTCTACAGTCAACATTCATTCCCATTCTTCTTCTATGCTCTCGCCGTATCACAGGAGACGGTCACCCAGAACTGCAGTTTGCAGGTTTCCTTGCCTGCCGAGAGATGGACATGAATTACATTTTGCCTGTGAGATGCATTAACATGAGATCTGAGAGGAGCAAAGGAGGCAGAAGCCACTTTCCTCTCCCTCCAGCAGTACCACCAGATGCGTGGGCTTTACACAGATAAGTTTTTCAACACCCTGTGCAGTCCCCTGCCATTCACTCATCTCAAGATGTGAAGAAACTGTGAAGTCAGCAGCAGTTTCCTGCAGGTTCCCAACTCTCGGGTAACAGCACTCTGACTCTGGACCATGGGAACATGGCAAAATTGAAAACTGATGGCTGATCCCCTTTCACTCCTCCAGGCTCCATTGTGATTTGTATGCACCCAAATAGCTGCATAAAATTATATAAAATTCCTGTTTTCCTGACTGAACCCCAACTGAAACAATTTATCTTTTTTAATCATTTACTTCTGATTATAAAAGTAATACATGAAGTGTAAGAAATAAATTTAAAGTGAGTATAACTCACCACCCAGATATTCCCTCGTACATATACTGATAGATTTTATTCTACTCTCTTTGCTATACAACACTTTTCCAGTCCTAACTCAAGGAGATTTCCATATATAAATAGATGATTCCAACACCCCTAGACTTTCAGTTCCTAGAGCTCCTCTCCTCAAATGACCTTGCCCGCCACCTTGTCTCAACCACTCACTCCCATGGTCATGACCATAATGACCTTGTCATGACCAATAACTGCGACCCCTCTGTGAACTCAATTTCATGCATCTCACTCCCTGACCACCATATTCCTTTCCAGCTCACACCCCTCTGGTACCCCGACTCCATCAATACTATGACTACTATGACCCCAGATACGACCTCCAATTCATTGATCCTACCAACGTCTCATTCTCCCTCATCTACTGATATCTCCTCTTCCCTCCTTACCCAGCTTATTCTTTGGTAAATAATTACAATGAATTCATTCCTTTGTATCCCTTCATCTCCCTTGCCCTTCTCTCACGTCATTACATTTTCCCTGGCAAAACCACAACACTAGTTAAATCCAAATTGCCATCTATACTATGCCTGCCCCTGTGCAGCTGCCTGTGACTGAAGAAAACCATACGATCTATGATAACTGGCCTCACTTTGAATCCACTTTCTGGAATCACCTCTTGAATAAACAACTTGCACTTGTATCCTTGTCACAGAGTATGCTTTTTTAAGGAACCCGAGCCAGAAGAAGGCATTTAGATCAATGTTTGTCAAAACTGTGCGTTACAAAATCCCGAGTTTCCCCAAAGGTACACATGAGCGCTCATAAAGTGAAATTCAGGAGGAATTCAGAAGCATCTCAAAAACCACCCAATGAAGTTTTATTTTTATCTGTTTTAAGTATACTGTGGTTCCTCATAAGATTTCTAAATATTGGACATAATAAAGTTTCCCCTACAAAATATAAAACTTTGGATGCTGTGAAACCAGTTCATCTCTAGTGATCTCTAAGGCCCCCTCTTGGTTCTCTTTTTTTTTTTTTAACATCTTTATTGGAGTATAATTGCTTTACAATGGTGTGTTACTTTCTGCTTTATAACAAAGTGAATCAGTTATACATACACATATGTTCCCATATCTCTTCCCTCTTGTGTCTCCCTCCCTCCCACCCTCCCTATCCCACCCCTCCAGGTGGTCACAAAGCACCGAGCTGATCTCCCTGTGTTATGAGGCTGCTTTCCACTAGCTATCTATTTTACGCTTGGTAGTGTATATATATCCATGCCACTCTGTCACTTTGTCACAGCTTACCCTTCCCCCTCCCCATATCCTCAAGTCCATTCTCTAGTAGGTCTGTGTCTTTATTTCCGTCTTACCCCTAGGTTCTTCATGATCTTTTTTTTTTTTCTTAGATTCCATATATATGTGTTAGCATACGGTATTTGTTTTTCTCTTTCTGACTTCACTCTGTATGACAGACTCTAGGTCCATCCACCTCACTACAAATAACTCAATTTCTTTTCTTTTTATGGCTGAGTAATATTCCATTGTATGTATGTGCCACATCTTCTTTATCCATTCATCCGATGATGGACACTTAGGTTGCTTAGTTCTAATATTTGGTCTTTCTAGCAACACACTGGTGAGTATTCACACCCAAGGAAGTTCTCCACCTTCAGGTTTTGCTATAAAGTTGTTATAAGCTTCTCATGGAGGTACCAGAAACTGGTAAATCTGGAAGGCTTCCCAATAAATTAGTAATGTATCCATCTGGGCACATGGTAGTACCTCACACCTGGCTGAGTGTCACTGCCTGGAGATGATCCCCTTTCTCCTGGAAAGTGGAAGGTCACTCACACCCACACAACTTTTTTCTCTCCTGTCGCCTCTTGCCTTAACATCACAGGCAATGATAACCTGGCTGAGGGATGAATGGACTGAGAGGAAACACTGATCTCCTGCTTTTCCCTAGTTAGAATCAGGCCAAGTATTTGACATTTTGCTAGGGAGCTGAGCCACTGGTGACTTTCCCTCAGGGAGCTGGCATTTTCAACAGTCTCCTATTGTGCAAGTGAGAGTTGTTTATCATAAATTACATCATGTTTAGCTTGGCTGCAGGGTGTTCCAATATGAACAAAAATGTGTTAATAATTGCATTCCGTACTCCCCAACTCTCACAGCTTTGCTGCTGCTATTTGCTTGAATCCACACACAATAATCTACTTAAGCCCTTTATCCCTGATTATATGTCATTATAAGAATCCCCAGATTCCAAGACTGCCCATTACTGCCAACATTCTAATCCTTAAGGCTCTACATGTCTCCTATTTCTCCCCGCTCCTCACCCCCGCCCAACTCCTGAAATCAGTCTGCCATGTTCTCTGGAATTCAGTCATTCTCAAAATGCCCTCTCTCTACCTCTACTTTTTATCTTGTTCTAACTAAAACCAGTCTTCCATGAGGATGCTACTTCCATGAAGCTCTCACAATGAAGCCTGTTTTTTCTTCCACAACCATCAAACCACTGGACCTAGGGGTGCAGCAGGTGTCATCCTTGCTCTTCATTGCCGCTTTAATTCTCCCTCACTCCTCCCTAAAGATCTCCATCTTTGAATCTCAAGTCATCAGATTATATCACCTCTTATACCCCACTGTTACTGTCATTCAGCAACCCCCAGACCAATCTCACCTGTTTCTCACTGATTTTAGCTCTTAGTTCACTGTCATTCTACTCTTGTTTTAATTTTTGGCAATTTCAACAGACTTATGAGCAATCTTCCAAATACCCTGGTCTCTTTGTTCCTCAACTTCCTCTTCCCCATCACCTTGTCCTTCATCCTACCTCAACCTCTGACTCCCAGGGTCATATGCTGGACCTGTCATTACTGATTACTAAAATACTCAGACTCTAACTAACGTATCAATCCATCTGACAGTATCACCCCTGCATGCTCTGTCTTCCATGTGTTAAGAGAGATAAACATATTCCTATCTAAAACTTTCCCGTCCAATTTCACACTAAACACCACTCCATTCACCTATTGAAGGACTTCTCCAGAAGTTCCCCCTCATCAATTTTTCTATCTCTACTGAATCTTTCCAAACAGAACACAAACATACCATTATTTTCCCATTTAAAAAAAAAAGAAAAGGTCTATATCGACTCACTTTCCCCAGAAGTTAGTGCTTCATTCTTTGCACAATTTTTCAGCAAAAATGCTCAAAGAATTGCTCCATAATTTGTGTCTCTAATTCCTCTCTCTTAACTCTATCTTCAACCCACCCCAATCAGCTCTTCTTGGTCTATATCACACCATCAGAACTGCTCTTAAGTGGGTCACCAACACCTCCATGTTGATAAATCTAATGGTAATTCTTAGACCTCATCTTACTTGACTTATCAGCATTTGACACAGTTCATCACTCTTTCTTCCTTGATGCTTTCTTTACATGACTTCCATGCTACTGTAATCTCTTTATTTTCCTCCTACCTCACAGCTCCCTTCTTTTCAATTTCCTTTCCTGGCTTCTCCTTTCTCCCTTACCTCTTGATATTGGAGGGCCCCAGATATATAGCTTGAAAGTATTTTCTCCTTTTCCATAGGTTGCCTTTTCACTCTGTTGATTATTTCTTTTCCTGTGCAGAAACTTCTTAGTTTGATGTAGTCCTGTTTCTTTATTTTAGCTTTTGTTACCTATGCTTTTGATGTCATATCCATGAAATCACTGTCAAGACCAGTTTTATGAAGTTTTTCCCTTATATTTTCTTCTAAGAGTTTTACAGTTTTAGGTCTCACATTTAAGTCTTTAATCTATTTTGAGTTGGTTTTTGTACATGGTGTAAAATAAGAGTCTAATTTCATGCTTTTGCATATGAAAATCTAGTTTTCCTAACACCATTTGTTGAAGAGACAATCCATTCCCCACTGTGTAATACTGGTACCCTTGTCAAAGATCAGTTGATTGCATATGCTTACATTTATTTGAGGGCTTTCTATTCTCTTCCATTAGTCTATATGCCTGTCTTCACGCCAGTACATACTGTTTTGATTACTGTTTTTGATATACCCTGAGAAAACCATAATTCAAAGAGAGACATGTACCACAATGTTCATTGCAGCATGATTTATGATAGCCAGGACATGGAAGCAACCCAAATGTCCATCAACAGATGAATGGATAAAGAAGATGTGGCACATATGTACAATGGAATATTACTCAGCCATAAAAAGGAACTAAATTGGGTCATTTGTAGAGATGTGGATGGACCTAGAGTCTGTCATACAGAGTGAAGTAAGTCAGAAAGAGAAAAACAAATATCGTATATTAACGCATATATATGGAATCTAGAAAAATGTACAGGTGAACCTATTTGCAGGGCAGGAATAGAGATGCAGATTTAGAGAATGGACATGGCAGGCAAGGGGAGGGTGGGATGAATTGGGGGATTAGGATTGACATACAGAGAATTCATTACATTAAAAATAACTTTTATTTATACATTGGTACATATATCCACACATGTTATCTAAATTAAAGTCCATTTATTCATTCAAGAAATATTTGTAAAGTGTTTTGTCTATGCCAAGCACTGTCCTAAGCACTGATAACAGTTCCATGGATAGGAGATTAGTTATTAGCATTTCTGTTTCACAAATGAGTTAACCAAGGCTCAGAAAAATCCCATGATTTGTCCAATACCATACCAAGTCATTTGATGGTAAAGGAAGGACTAAACATAGGCACTTGACTCAGAGTTAAATGTGTTTATTATCCAACCTTTCTACAAACTATACATGTTTTTCACTAAAACTATTCCGAATAAGTTATCTTATTTGAAAATAAAAGCTTATGCACTTTATGCACTCTCTATTACAATTCTCTGTACTCTATATTGTATTTTTTAAAAAGAAATTCTAAAAAGAAATAAATAAATGGCTCAGCTCCAGCGAGTTGAGATTATGCTTAGAAATGGGGAAAAAAGTTTTGATCACCTAATGAAAATTAAGAGAGAGAGGAAACCAGGGGAGCCTGAGAAATGCCAAGTACCTTCGGTATCTTCAGAAAACAAGTCTTACTTACCCTCCCAGGACAAAGATGATGGCAGTGGCTTCCCAACCAGGCTTTCCCTTTTCCCACCAAAACCTCCATTTTTGTTTTAACATATCATAACACTTGTGATATGCCAGGCACTGCTCTGATTTACAAATATTCCCTTAAGAAGTCACCAAATTGCTCAAGCATCATTTCAAACACATCATCCTTCTCAGAAACCTGAAATGCTTCCAGTTGCCTCTGAGACTGGAAATTCCTTATCAAGGGTCTCAAACACAACATGTACCTGAAACATTTTTGCGAAGTATGAAATTCAATGTAAGTAGAAGTTTCAGTGTCTCTGCCAGTTAAGTTGACATTTCCCTCCACACCAGCTTTTCCTCTCTACTCTTTATTTTTCTTTAACCAACCTTCCCTCCTCATCTCAATGCCTCCCATATGCTAATATTTCCTCAAACTCTTTGGATTCAGTAAAATTTCAAAGATCCTTCTTATAAGAGGATCATAATACGTTTGAGAAACTGGAGAATCTTTGAAGCCATCTAGTCCAACTCTCTTAAGGGTAAGGAAACTAGAACCTAAGAAATTAAAATAATTTCCCACTAATTAATGACAGAACTGGAATTATACACCGCTTTCGAATTCTGGGCCATTTTAGCAAAGAGAAATATGAGCACATCCTAATGAACAAATAGGCAATCTAAGCACAGATGCATTTATACAGCACTAATTTTTAATTTGGTTACAATGGAGTCATTGTCAAGTAAAAATCATTATTTCTTTAAGACAATTTGTAATTTTCATTTTCTTTTTAAGAATTTCTACACTACACTGTGTAACAGTGTAACAGTATTGATTTATGCTCTGTATTTATATTGATCCAAAAGGACACCGCCAAGGTCTGCTTTAATCTATAATTAAAGAAGACAGTCTCCAAAGCCATTCCCTGAGAAATTAATTCCTGGCACCTTACATGCTGCTCTTTCACAATCAAATATGTTACAACAGTTTAAGTTTATAATTTACTCAGATCACCATTTGTGCTAAAAGAGAAAAATCATGTTTAAAATAAATTTCTAGTCATTTGAAATAACATTTCACATTTATATGCCCTCAGGTTTTGCTTAAAACAGTGCTGGTTGACAGGAAAAAGGCAAGTTCATTGTTAATCCTTCCTCGTATATTCTCTTCTGTTAGGTAAGTGCTCCCTGGAATTTTTTTTTTATAACAGTCAATTTAAATTCAACAACCATGCTCCTTCCTGACACAAAGAGCTGCACTAATTACAAGTTAAGAAAAGACTGAGCAGAAACATACAATCTGACACTCAAGGAAATTCCATCCAAAGAGCAATAATTCTCATGGAGGCAGTTACTCTTGGCCTGGACCTCAAAGGATGCATTAGGGAATTCTGTAGACCAGGAAGGACACTCTAGACGAAGGCATGAGCAACTGTGCAAAGAGGAAAATCACGGCACGTGGGTGGGGAACACAAAAGATCCATTTGGCTGGAGCATCAGGCTGCACCCTGGGCAGTGCGAAATAGGTTGAAAGGGAGGTTAAGGTTGTTTTGCCTTTTGAGAAATATCAGACTGTGACTCCCTACTTAGTCAAAGATGAATGAATTTTCCTGTTCCAACCTCTCTAAGAAAGGCAGGGAACATTCGCTTTGTATCTCTTTACATCCTTATCTCTTTAACATAGCTTAGCTTGATAAATAGCAGTGTAACATACAGTTTAAGAGCACAGACTTGGGAGCCAAATAGATTGGAATCAAGTCTGGTCCTCACCACTTATTAGCTATGTGACATTGGGTAAGTCTCACATTTTCCCTGCCTTCACTATTTTATAAAATGGGCATGGTAAAGTGTTATTTTGAGAACTCAAGGAAATTATACATGTTGAAGCACATAGTACCTTCCTTGGACCTAGCACTCATCAAACATTAGATACTATTACTGTTTTGTTGCTATTAATTTTGCCCATTTTAGCAAAGAGAAAAATGAGCACATCCTTATTTCACTTAGCATAAGGTCCACCATGTTGTTGCAAATGGCAGGATTTCCCTCCTTTTTTAATGATGAAATCTATATATATGGACACTTCTGTTGTTTCCATGTCTTGGCTATTGTGAATAATACTGCAATGAAATGGGAGTCCAGATACCTCTTTGATAAAGTGATTTCATCTCCTTTGGTTATATACACAGAAGTAGGATTGGTGAATAGTATGGTAGTTCCATTTTTAATTTTTTGAGGAACCTCTATGCTGTTTTCCATAGTGGCTGCACCAATTTACATTCCTACCAACCGTGCACCAGGTTTCCCTTTTCTTCACATCCTCACCAGTATTTGTTATCTCTCGTTCTAACAGGTGTAAGATGATATCTCACTATGGTTTTCATTTGTACTTCCCTTATGATTAGTAGTGTTGAGCACCATTTCACGTACTTATTGTCCGTTTGTATGTCCTCTTTGGAAAAACCCTCTATTCAAGTCCTCTGCCCATTTTTAAATTGGATTGTTAGTTTTTGGGGCTACTGAGTTGTATGAGTTCCTTATATATTTTGGATTAACTTCTTATCAGATGGATGGTTTGCAAATATTTTCTCCCACTCCATAGATGATTTTTTCAGTTTGTTGATTGGTTCTTTTGCAGTGCAGAAGATTTTCCATTTCATGTAGTCACACTTTTTGTTTTTGCTTTTGTTGTCTGGGCTTGTTGTGTCATATCCAAAAATATCATTGTCAAGACTGATATCAAAGAGCTCTTTTCTTATGTTTTCTTCTGTGAGTTTTATTGTTTCTAGTCTTATGTTTAAGCCCTCAATTCATTTTGAAATTTTTTTTTTTTTTTTTTTTTTTTTTGCAGTATGTGGGCCTCTCACTGCTGTGGCCTCTCCCGTTGTGGAGGGAAGCCCTGAATTAATTTTTGTGAGTGATGTAAAATAGAGATCCAGTTCCACTTTTTGCATATGAATATCCAATTTTCCCAACACCATTTATTAAAGAGAGTTTCCTTTCACCATTGGGGATTCTTGGCTCCTTTGTCAAATATTAGTTGACTATATCTGTATGGGTTTATTTCTGCACTCTTAATTCTGTTCCCTTGGTATATGTCTATTTTTATGCCATACTGTTTTGATTACTATAACTTTATGAAACAGTTTGAAATCAGGAAGCATGATGCCTTCAGCTTTGCTCTTTCTCAAGATTGCTTTGACTATCAGGGTCTTTTGTGGTTCTAAATGATTGCTACAATTGTTCTTTTCTATTTCTGTGAAAAATGCCATTAGAATTTTAAAAGGAATTGCATTAAATCTGTAAATGGCTTTTGGTAGTATGAAAATTTTAACAGCATTAATTCTTCTGACCCATGAATATGGGATATTTTTCCACTCACTTGTGTCTTCAATTTCTTTCACCAGCATCTTACAGTTTTTGGTGTATAAATATTTCACTTCCTTGGTTGAATTTATTCCTAAATATTTTATTGTTTTTGATGCTATTGTAAATGGGACTGTTTTCTTTATTTCTCTTTCTAATAGTTCATGTCAGTGTATAGAAATGCAACTGATTTTTGTATGTTGATTTTATATTTTGAAACTTTACTGAATTTGTTTATTAGGTCTAGCAATTTTTTGGTGGAGTCTTTGGATTGTCTATATATAAGACCTTTTACTTATAAACTTTGGAATAAGCTTTTTGTGTTCTTTAAAGTTCTGCTAAAATTCTAAGTTAGAATTGAATTTAATTGGTATATTAATTTGTGGGAAAATGACAAATTTACAATATTAAAATATTCAACCATGAATATGGTGTTTTCCCAATTATTCAGATCATCTTTATGCCCTTCACTAGAGTGGAAACAAGATTTAAAAGGCATCACCTAAATTACCAAAAAAAATTGATTTAAGGATATATTTCTCTCAAGTACTTTTTACATATCTGAAAAACTAAAAGCTTATTATCTCCAAGAAATAGTGATGTCTGAAATCATAAATAAGTTAGAATATTCATCCCCTAGTCAGTTAAGTGAAACTGAAGGCGTGGCCGAGTACATGCTCTTTGAGGCTAATATCATGGAAGAAAATCCTGCCATCTGATATTATACTCTCTGTTCTATTATCAGGTAGAATTATGGGCTTCATATTCAGAATTTTGTGGTCTGATTCAGAGAGGTAAATATTAGGCAAATGGGAGATTGTCCTAAGACCTTGGTCTTTCAAACTGTATTCACCTGAAGAAAGCAGGCATGAATAACTCTGAAAATAGAGCTGCAAGAGAACATGTTTCTTAAGAAAAAAAAAATGTCACTCACTGAGTAAAGGAAAGAGAAAGGGTACATTAAAAAATCGAGCCCCTCTCTGTTGAAAATCCATTGATTCTGTAGCTAAGATACAGAAAGAAGAACTAACTTTCTGAAATGTTCAAAATCCCAGAACTCATCTATATTCACTGTATTACTAGTCAGTGGTAAGAAATACATTTTTCCCTCGCTTATTCTTCCAAAGTACTCCTATTCCAAGTGTCATAAACTACATACTACTTCCCTCTAAGTTTTCCTCACAGTCATTTACAGCACTGAAGGACATTTCCACTGTGTCCTGAAGCCACTACGTAATTTCATGCACTTGCTTAAGTTCTTCCTTCTGTTTGGACAACCCTCCCTTTCCACTGTGCCTCCTATCAACCCAGTGAACTCTTAGTCACTCCTCAAGGCCCAGCTTAAATATTATCTCCTCTCTGTAGAGTTACCTCATCTTCCTATCCTCACAGAGAGAATTAATTGATCCTTCCTTTGTGCTCCCAAGGTCCTTAATATATTTCCCTACTGTGATATATTTCCCACTATCTCACTGAATTTTAGTTTACCATTTAAATTAGTTAATATACATATAAAGTTCTTAAAATGGTGCCGGACACGTGGTAACCGTTACATAAGCACTAGCTATCATTATAGTTAACACTGTTATTGTTGTCATTACTGTTTGTATATATGTCTCCCCTATCAGCACTTGACATTTCTCAAGGGCAAGGACAACATCTCATTCATTTTCATTTCCCCAGTGCCTGGCACAAGATGTAGTATACAATAGAAATTCAAAAAGTATTCACTGAATTAAGTTTCCTTAGGACAGTGGGAACTGTCATATCCAAAGCTGGAGCATGATGCTGACTCTGACCTTTCTAAGCTTATTCATCTTGAGCTAAACCTCTGGCTGCTCTGCCCCTCAACTGATGTAGTCAGTTGGGTGATATAGCCATTGCCAGTGAAATCATCCATAATAATTGAGGTAATGCAATCTGTGGTGTACAAAGAAAGCATTCCAAACACCCTCTCAGAACTCATACTCAATAGGAAAATAAATAATTTATTTGATATTGGTTCACTGCCAGCATGTCTGAACAATCTTTACCACGGACTTGCAATAACGTTTGGTGACTTTATTTCCATCAGGTAAATAGTTGGATATTACTGATTACTTCATCTTTTCCTCAAAATCAAGTATGCTTGAGGTAATGATAGGGAAATGTACCAAACCAATATCCACAATGACTTTTTTTAGTTTAGGAAGAATTAAATCTCTCTTTCCAATACCCGTCATATTTATGACCAAAGATGTCAATATATCATGCTTTCAACTGAGTCAATTTTCTACTGAAATGAATGTACTGCTCTTCTTTCTCAATTCAATTCTGTGGAGCTAGTTATAATAAGTTACTAGTGTAACTACGTTACACTAGTTTTAGTCATTTCTCATCTAGAGATCCAAATCATATCCAGATGATTTATAAACCTGAGCCAGCTTCCCAACCAAAAACATAGTCTTAAAACCTACACAAAGGCCAAAGAGTACATATCTTGACACTTGTCAGTGAAGTTACACATATCTGTAAATCCTAAAAATAATCTGGATTACTCACTAAGTGTGTGTGTGGTTGGCAGAAGGGAGCTATGGAGTAGGACAACTGAGGAAAATTATTTCTACCTGCATTAACTTTAGAAACAGGCACTTGCCCATGCTGCCAGGCTCCCTTTTGCTTACTCAGGGAGCAGGTCTAGGCAATGGCATCCCTTGGTTCCAGCCTACATATTTCCCAGCAAGCCACCTACCCAGCAGGTGAATATCAGAAAAGCCTAGGATGTGAAGAAAGAGAGACTTCCCTGGTGGCGCAGTGGTTAAGAATCTGCCTGCCAATGCCGGGGACACAGGTTCTAATCCCTGGTCTAGGAAGATCCCACATGCCACAGAGCAACTAAGCCCGTGCACCACAACTACTGAAGCCCACATGCCTAGAGCCCGTGCTCCACAACAAGAGAAGTCACCACAATGAGAAGCCTGTGCACCGCAGCGAAGAGTAACTCCCCCTTGCCGCAACTAGAGAAGGCCTGCACACAGCAACAGAGACCCAACACAGCCAAAAATAAATAAATAAGTAATTTTATTTAAAACAAAAAAGAGTCTTGATCCTTTCAGTCCTAGCTCTTCTTCCAATGCAGTGGCCATACTGTTCCCAAACTGAACTTCCTTAGCCCATGGCCCTTGTAGGATTTCATCTTTCTAGAGCAGAAAGCCACTCAGGAAACTTACATGACCATTTCAACTTATGCCAGACTGTCTTATTGACCAAGAAATTGTTAAAATCTGCAAAGAAACTTCAGAAATTATTCAGTCAAGAGGCTGAAGCTATCTCTGTTAATCTGCTGAACTAATTCTATGTGGGCTTAGGATTTCCATGGAACAGGTAGGGTTTACAAGCATTCTTGACCTTTCTCTACCGCCCAATATTGTCCTGTCCATTTAAGTTAGACTGAAGCTGCACAGATTATATATATAAACAAAGATGCATATATGTATGTAAACAAAGTGTTTCTGACTAACTGAAGCCCTTATACTAGATTTGAGCCTTAAGATTACAGGGTGAGGTCCTAAAATTGATGAAAGTCTTTGTAAGAGTCTGGTCAAGGGCTGAGGAACAGAAGCAAATGGACATTGAGAGATGAGGCATAAGCAGGACAGTCTGGGGGCTTAGAGGTCAGTGTGGCAGAGGTGACCATTCACTGACTTCTGCAAAGAGACTGGCAACATTCTGGTGCCCCAAGCACTGGTATTTGGTGGGACATAAGAAGACAACATGCTTGGAGTGGACAATGCCATATCCACAATGGACGCTTGCAGCATAAAGAGTGGCAAGACTTCCTCAAGCAGCTTTTCGTGTGTGATCAGTAAAGGGGGCTGGAACCAATCCTCCTGGTGATCAAAACAATTCCATTTACAATGACATCAAAAAGAATAAGATACTTAGGAATAACCTAACTAAGGAGGTTAAAAACTTTTACACAGAACACAACTATACATTGCTATAAGAAATTAAAGATACAAATAAATGGAAAGATATCCTGTGTTCATGGATTAGAAGACTTAATATTAAGATGTCCATACTACTCAAAGCAACCTACAAATTCAATGTAATCCCTGTCAAAATCCCAACCACATTTCTTGCAGAAATTTAAACAATTAAATTCATGTGAAATCTCAAGGGACCCCAAATAGACAAAACAATTTTGAAGAAGAACAAAGTTGGAGACTCACACTTCCTGATTTGAAAATATATTACAAAGCTATGGTAGTCAAAACAGTGTGACAGTAGCATAAAGACAGAAGAAATGGACAAATAGAATAGAAAGCCCCAAAATAAACCCTTGCATACATGGTCAAATGATCTTCAACAAGGAAGCCAAGACCATTCCATAGGGAAAGGACAGACTTTTCAACAAATGCTGTTGGAAAAGCTGGATATCCACATATGAAAAAGACAAAATTGGAACCATATTTTACACCATATATCACAATTAACTTAAACAAATTAAAGACCTAAAATGCAAGACCTAAAACTGTAAAACTTCTAGAAGAAAACATGGGCACAGTTTTATGACATTGGATGTGGCAACAATTTCTTGTCTATGACATCAAAAGCACAGGCATCAAAAGCAAAAATAGACAAATGGGACTACATCAAACCTAAAAATTTTGTGCACCAAAGGACACAATCAACAGAGTGAAAAGGAAACCTAGGAAATGGAACAAAATATGTGCAAAACATATATCTGATAAGCGGTTAATATCCAGAATACACAGAGAACTCAAATAACTCGGCAACAAAAAATCAAATAGTCCTATATAAAAATAGGCAATGGACTTGAATAGATATTCCTCCAAGAATGGTATACAATTAACCAACAAGCATATGAAAATATGCTCAACATCACAAATCATTAAAGAAATGCAAATCAAAACCCCAATGAGATATTGCCTCATGCCTGTCAGAATGGCTATTATAAAAAAATAAAATAACAAGTGCTGGTAAAGATGTGGAGAAATTGGAACCCTTGTGCACTGTTAATGGAATTATAAAATGGTGCAACCAGTACGAAAAACAATATGAAACTTCACCAAAAAATTAAAAATAGAACTATTATATGATCTAGCAATCTCACTTCTGGATGTATATCTAAAAGAACTGAAAGCAGGGTCTCAAATAGATATTTGCACACCCATATTCATAGCAACACTATTCATAATAGTCAAGAGGTAGAAGCAAACCAAATGTCCATTGATGGATAAATGGATAAACAAAATGTGCTATATACAAAAATGGAATATTATTCAACCTTACAAAATGGAGAAAATCTTGTCACATGTTACAACATGGATGAACCTTGAAGACATTATGCTAAGAAAAATAAGTCAATTACAAAAAGACAAATACTGTATGATTCCACTTACATGAGGTATCTACAGTAGTCAAATTCATAGAAACAAAAAGGAGGATGATGGTTACCAGACCCTGGGGGAGGGAAAAAGGGAAGTTGTTTTTAATGGATATAGAGTTTCACATTTGCAAGATGAAAAAGTTCTGGACAACTGTTTTACAATAATATGAATACACTTAACATTATGAAACTTTACACTTAAAAATGATTATGATGGCAAATTTTGTGTTATATTTTATTTACCGCACTTCAAAAAAAACTGAAAAAATATACTGGTAGTCACTGTATTTGATGAACTAGTTTGTATGCACATGTGAGACACATCTTTCGTGGGGGGGGGGTCACAGAAATATCTGTGGGAACATTTTAAGGAACTGAATTAATGCCAGGAAAAGTTTCAAATATCATTTTGATTTGGAAATTAATATAAATGCATATTTATTTAATTATAAATAATTATAAGTATATTACACATAATATAATGTATATTAATGCATGTATAATACAAATATAAAGATGAGCCCATTTTGTCATTCCATGATAAGACCAGGATACATTTATTGACATTCCATGGTAGTTTTTACCCATAAGGATGACAAAGAACATTCCTTTCCACACTTTACAAATAACTTCAGAGATTTGGCCAGCTCTAAACATCACAACATGTGTCCCCAAATATTTGTATTACCTTGTGTATTATAGCTCCATGTTATCATTTTATATATATATATATTAATATATGTAAATATATATACCATAACTTCTCAACACTAAGGGAACAATTCGTGGTTTCAGAATAGACACAAATTATTCCTGATTGTAATTAATAATGTGATGGACTCAGAGGAGACAATAATTCATGAACCTGATTTGAAGAGGTGCCTTGGGGATTCTTTGGCACTAAAAGCAAGTCTACTCTATATCAATCCATCACAGCTGAGGAATAATATGTCATGAGATTGTTAGCAAGACCAAAAAGACAAGTCTCTTGAGGTATAATGGAAAAATTAAGTTGAATTTTATTTTAAAGCAAGTCATAAAATCTGCTTTTGGATCTGTCAAAGTGTATGACAAATCCATTTAAAACTTACCTATCAATCCAGTAGTTTTTATAACTAGCACCTTGATAAAAACCTCTACTCCCATTCCCACCCCACCCCCCAAAAATCCTAACTATTCACTATTGGGATGAAAGGTATGTTAGAATGAGAGAATTAGAATCAGGGAGACAGGAGAAGAGGTTGCTTCTTTAATCACATGGGATGACAAGGGTGTACTAAACCACTCGCCAGAGGTCAGTTCACTGAGCTCATATCAAAAGCACATCTTTATAAAAATTAATAATGTTCTACCTTTCCAGTTATCTGGTTGTTCCACTCCAGTGTATTTCATTGGTTCAAACCTTCTGATTTCACCTACCGCTCAGTGTCCAAGATAAACTCCACCCTTCGTGGTGAACTCCTTTGTTTACTGAAGCTCAGAAAAGCAGGATGGAAATGCATATTAGATAAGAATCTATGGTCCTTTTATGAAAAATACGGAACTATTCAACTTCAAAATATCTGTTCCTAAGATACCAGTAGGGACACTTGTAGTTCTAATATTGGATAAAAGTAGTTGGAAATAAACTGGAAAGGAGGAATTAGGCAGAAGAGAAAGAAGAGATAGAGTTTTATTTTATTTTGTTTTATAAGAATTTTGTTTGTTTGCTATGAGTAAGAGTTATTGAGACAATATCTACTAGCAACTAGAGATATATAAATAGAAGTTGAGAAAGAGCTTAGAGCTAAAAGTCTTGATTTGGAAGTCCTCAGCACAGGGGTTGCTTAAAGCCAACCCCTTATCAGAATGGATAAGATTTTCCTTTCTGAAGTAGAAAGAATAGAAAAATAGACTCAGAGGGCATCAACTGCACCTTGGGGAAGGCAGAGAGAGACGTAGAGGAAGGGGATAGCACGGTGGCACTGAAGGTAATGAAGTAGACAATGTTTCTCGTGATGGAAGAAGGTTCTGCTTTCACTTTCCTCATTTTTGAGGGCCAAGGAAGCATCATATAGTCGCACCAGTCCCTGAGGAGGACCTAGGAATGGAGTCCCAAGCTATCCATGGTCAAAAATTAATGAAGTGTGAGAAAAAAATATCTTTGCCCAAGACAGGAACCAAGTTGGGTCAGGGAAAATAAAAACTAGGAGAAGTTGTATGAGGGAGAACAACAAACCTAAATCTGAATCATGTCACAGGAAAAGGTCAAATGAGAAATAAAGATGACCCTTTGAACAAAATTACAGACACTGGGCAGACTGGGGTCCTGACTTCTCCAGAACCAAACATTACTTGGAAGGACTCAGGGATGCTCTACATTTCAGGTCTGACTAGCCGTTTGTGTGAACAGAGTTCTGAGGGCTTCACAGTATACCACACATAGTGGTTAAGAGCACCAGATATAGCATCATATAGACTTCCAGTCACATCCTGGATCTGTCACTTACAGCCCTGTGACTTTGGAATAATTACCTATTCTTTCTGAGACTCAGTTTCCTGATCTATAAAATGGAGATGGTAAGAGCGTATATGTCATAGGACTGTAGTAAGAACTTAATGAGATAATGTATGGGAAGCACTTAGCACAGTTCTAGCACATTAACAAATACTCAAGAAAGATATAAAATAGCCTAAGCCTTACTGATTACATTTTCCCACACTGAGGACCAAAATTCTTTCCAGTCGATTTGGGAGAAGCTATTGTAAATAAAGCTCTGTAACATGCTGAGCCATAACTTTCATTTTCCAATACTCATGTAGTGGCACACAAATGCACTGAATCCTAGGTTGGGGAAGACAACCTATTTTGCCTGGGCATCCTCTATAATAAGCAAAGAGGAACTACCTATCTTTTTTCTGGTAGGCTAGTGCTCTCCAGTGAAAAATGCAATGATAAATAGGGCATCTAAGAAGTTACAAATTTCCCCAGCAATGTTATTATAGCAATGTTATTACTCCAGAAAGCATGGGAGCCAAAATGAAAATCAGACCTGTCATGGCTAGTCACAAATTCTCAGAAGTAAGAAGGTAATTCTGGGACCCTAGACTTAAATTTGGACAGCAAATTTGCTTATATACTAGCTTTATGAAAGGATATGAGGAAGAATAATCCCACTCTACAAAAGGAGAAACAGAGGCTTAATGAGATTAGGTGGTATGCCCAAAGACACACAGTGTAGCTGGGTATTTGTAAAGCTTTCTAGAGACCTGGCATATTTTGAACACCTTGCTATGTTTGGAAGATCCTCTAAGTTGTATCTCATATCGAGGTAGAACCTAGAGAAATCACTACCCCAACCCCCTTAGAAGGTAACACATGGACATGTGTTCTAGACTCCATGTGTGACTAAGATTCAGAAGTAAGAAACTTTATAAAGGAGGAATTCATGATTCATTTCTGTGGGTGACAGAAAAGGTGTCCAGATTTGGGGGTCAGGAACAACTGGAAGGCCAAGTTTCTGGTGCAGAAGTGGCACTGGTGCTGGGGAAAGTGCCCGTGTGTTGCTGAGTTTTGGACATGGTTCCTGGGAACTTAACCTCAGCCCTGTTTCTCCAGTCAGGCCGATGAATCTATGAGCTTCCCGATAACATTTTAACAAACTTTTTCCGCTTAGCCAGCCATAGTCAGCTTCTGGTGCACGCTTCTAAGAACCTTGATGGAGTGAGTCAGTAGTTGAACTATAAAAGTTATATTACTTTCAACATAAGATGTTTCTTCTAAAAGAGCTTATCTGTTTATGGTCATAATGATAATTCTTAGTTCATCAGAATAGACCATACCCCAACAATTCCAAATAAAACAAGTATTATAATTCACTTTGCATTGCAAAGGCTATCCTATGGCTATGAGTGAACCGTGCCAAAGAAGTCAGCCAGTTTTGTCCAAAAATCAGTCAACTCACCAGGGGAAAAAAAATTCAGTCAAAATAAGTTAATTTTTTCACAGTGTATGACCAATATATTCTTCTGATCAATTGAATTTTTCTCTTTTTCAACCAACAGCAGCACTAAGAAAAGACATAGCTTTAAAAATTATTTCCTCACTATAAATGTAATATCCTCAGTATGTAAAACTGTATAGAGTTATGGGCAATAAACTTTTCCCTGAGAAAGGGAAATTGAGCAGATACCTTCCTTCTATCAACACCATATTGGATTGCTGGGTAAAATAAATAGCATCTCAGTGATACCATTTGAAAACACTAAGCAACTTAACTCTAGCCACTCCACTACTATCTCCCTAAATTCTCCAACAATTTTCCCTAAAGAAAAAAAAGAGAGAAAGAAAACACCATCTGGTAGTTTTTAGGACTATTTGGAAATTTTTGACATTACATCATCATCATGTCAAGGAAGTCCAAGACACTTTGTCTGGAAACCGCACCACTAGAGAGTCCCTTTACCCATAGTGGGTCCACTTCCTCAGTTTAGCATTATCTAGACATCATCTTCCAACATTTCCCCGAGCCGTAAATGGTTATGCTTGTTTTGCTTCCCAGACCTGGGCCTCCTGAGTAGCTTACCAACACCCAATTTATCCCAGACCCCTACACAAACCCCATGTTCTGCATACACCAAGACCACTCTCAGCATCACCTTCTCCCTTACCAAAGAGGATTTAAAGCCTTCCCCAAAAACCTGTCTTTTGAACATTTTTGATCCTTCTTTAAATATTATCTAAAATTAAAAATACCAACATGGAACAATGTACTGCTTGGTCTTCAAACTACACAGTTTCCACTAATACCTCTACTGAAAATTATTAAGTAACCAAAGACAACTGGTATACCTGGACCCCAGAGCCAACACCACGATGAATGGATTAGGGAAAGTCTCTTTGTTTCTCTGGACTTTGTTTGCTCAGTTGTGGAAAAATGATGTTAAACTAAGGTCTAAATATTTGTTTTTATAGTACATTTATTTACTACAAAATTATGCATTTTGTTTATATTTAACTCTATCTCAATCTAAGATAAATGGTTATATTCATCTCTAAAAGAGTATAGGTATTAATTCTGCATATTCAGAGGTCAAGCAGTTCAAGGTGATGTAGATTTCTAGAAGTTTGTCCCATGATCCTATAGCATGAAGAAGCAAGAACTGAAGTCCTCCATTTCTGGATACCAAAGTAGAACCAAAGATCCCAGAATTTTTGATCTTTGACAATGCACTGGCTACAAACAGGCATAACCGGATTTCTGTCCTGAGTTTTCCAAAGGTGTAACAGACTATTTACAACTCTTTCAAGTAAAACTTCACAGTCATTACCATCGGCCTCTCTTGTGAATATATCTGGGTTTGTAGACAGCACAGGAAATAATGACATTCACTCCTCACATTGATCCAGCTGCTAGAGCAAGAAGAATCAATACACATTACTGCAACGATTAGCTGAATTATCCATTCGAAGAAATCAGCTTCTATTTAGGCTGACGAACAAAATATCTCTAAATCTTCAAAAGAAGTTTGAGGGCTGGGGAGAATATTTAAGTCACAAAGAAAGTCAACATTGGGGAAATTAGATGGAAAAAGCAAAAGTCTTAAAAGTAGGGCAACCAAGTAATTTGAAAGGTTCAAGGGCCTATTCTTTCTGCCACGGCAGCCGCCCGAGTGGATGTGATGATCTCTAGGTAGAACAACACCACAGCATAATATGGGCTCTCAGATAGGAGCTGCTTGTTCTTCCAAATTGCCACCAAGTGAGAATATAAGCATCACTCTTATTTCCACTGTTACTTCCAGAATATTCTTCTTCCACTCTTATGCAAAAGTCTCTCAAGTCATTCATTTCTTCCCTTAATGAAGACCACTGTCCTAGTTTCCCACCACACTCCTGATCACGGCCTCACGTTCACTGAGAATTTTGACTTCTGATTATAGTTTTCCTCCCTACTCCTCATACTACCACCATTCTGGTAGATCCCCAAATTGGTATGGACAACCTATACAGGTCGAGCTCAGACAGTTCCTTGATTTCCTCTGTACCAGTGACCTTTATCTCATCTCCACAGTAAAACTCAACGCCATGGCCAACACTGGACCTTCCTGGTCAGCATGCAGAACTGCTCTACCTCAAATCAGACTCCATTATTCCATTTCCCGACCAAAACTTCTACTCAACTATAGATCACTTACCATCTTATTCCCCCCCACACCCATTTTTCAACTTTACCACTATCTGTAGTATCTTGAGCCCTCTAATTTTTCCCAAATAATCACCAGTTCCTAGATTCACAGCATATCCTACA
The DNA here is from genome assembly GCF_003676395.1 of Aethalodelphis obliquidens. Classification (NCBI taxonomy): domain Eukaryota; kingdom Metazoa; phylum Chordata; class Mammalia; order Artiodactyla; family Delphinidae; genus Aethalodelphis; species Aethalodelphis obliquidens. The sequence goes on from NW_020837970.1 coordinate 2,628,912, forward strand.
TATCCTGGATCCCCTTGGGCATGGTCACTCCTGAGAGTCACACAGTTAGCAGGCTTATTGTCTTGATTTGCTGCCTTATCTCACCCTGGATCAATCTAATCCTCTGCTTTTACCCTCAAGTATTTAGGAGCTTGATTCTGAAATGCAAAATTAAGAATTTAGCTTTGTAACTACTAAAACATTAAATAAACCACTGAATTTTGAGACACTGGATCTTAGAAAGAATCTAGTTCAAGTCCCTCTCAATTTACAGATGAGGCAACAGAAACTCAAGGAGGTGAAATAAGTGATAAAGGTTACAGAGTTCATTAAGCAGCAAGGTTGGAACAGAATCCCAGGGTTCCTGGCCTCCTGGCTCCAAGCTTAAAGCTCTTTCCTTTATGCCACATCACCTCCCCTGGCTGGTCAATCACTGACAGTTGTCAAGCAGGAGCTTGAATAAAGGGCATTTTACTGTCTGAGTTTGGGAAGCTACACCATATAAACATCCTTTAAGACATTAGAATACATTCTCTGTGTTTTCTTTCATTTTGTTTTATCAATCACTCCTTTGTCTACCTGGGGAAAATAACCCTTAAATACCAGCAATACAGTGATTACAAATAATCTATAAGAATCAATAAACCTACAAATTAGCACTGAATTCTAAAGCTAATTCCCTATTTCAAAAGTTCTCAATCCCAATGGACATCAGCATCGCCAGGGGAGATTTTTTTTTTTTAACAAATAGAGATTTGGATTCTTCTACTGTCATCCAATATAAACAATGGGACACATTATATGTGCAAATTCTGATCTTAAAAATATCTCCAGCAGCATAGTATTTCCATTATTTAACTTGTATATTATATAGAGCAGTTCCTTTGCAACCACAGGGGATTCGTTCCAGGACCCCCTGGAACGAATAACAAAATTCACAGATGCTTAAAATGCTTAGATAAAATAGCATGGCATTTGCATATAACCTACTCACATCCTCCCATATACTTTTTTTTTTCGGCACGTTACTTCATTCATTTACATTAAATCTTAGAGACTGTGCCATATCATTACCAAAAAAAAAAACCCACTCTTTTCATTCTTTTTATTTTATTTATTTTTCTTAACATCTTTATTGGAGTGTAATTGCTTTACAATGGTGTGTTAGTTTCTGCTTTATAACAAAGTGAATCAGTTATATATATACATATGTTCCCATATCTCTTCCCTCTTGCATCTCCCTCCCTCCCACCCTCCCTATCTCACCCCTCTAGGTGGTCACAAAGCACGGAGCTAATCTCCCTGTGCTATGCAGCTGCTTCCAACTAGCTATGTATTTTACATATGGTAGTGTATATATGCCCAGGCCACTCTCTCACTTTGTCGCAGCTTACCCTTCCCCGTCCCCGTGTTCTCAAGCCCATTCATTAGTAGGTCTGTGTCGTTATTCCCGTCTTGCCCCTAGGTTCTTCATGACCTTTTTTTTTACTTAGATTCCATATATATGTGTTAACATACGGTATTTGTTTTTCCCTTTCTGACTTACTTCACTCTGTATGACAGACTCTAGGTCCATCCACCTCACTACAAATAACTCAATTTCGTTTCTTTTTATGGCTGAGTAATATTCCATTGTATATATGTGCCATATCTTCTTTATCGATTCATCTGTTGATGTACACATAGGTTGCTTCCATCTCCTGGTTATTGTAAACAGAGCTGCAATGAACATTGTGATACATGATTTTTTTGAATTATGGTTTTCTCAGGGTATGTGCCCAGTAGTGGGATTGCTGGGTCGTAGGGTAGTTCTATTTTTACTTTTTTAAGGAACCTCCATATTGTGCTCCATAGTGGCTGTATCAATTTACATTCACACCAAAAGTGCAAGAGGGTTCCCTTTTCTCCACACCCTCTCCACCATTTATTGTTTGTAGATTTTTTTATGATGGCCATTCTGACCAGTGTGAGATGATATCTCATTGTAGTTTTGATTTGCATTTCTCTAATGTTTAATGACGTTGAGCATTCTTTAATGTGTTTGTTGGCAATCTGTATATCTTCTTTGGAGAAATGTCTATTTAGGTCTTCTGCCCATTTTTGAATTGGTTTGTTTGTTTTTTGATATTGAGCTGCATGAGCTGCTTGTAAATTTTGGAAGTTAATCCTTTGTCAGTTGCTTCATTTGCAAATGTTTCCTCCCATTCTGATGGCTGTCTTTTCATCTTGCTTATGGTTTCCTTTGCAGTGCAAAAGCATTTAAGTTTCATTATGTCCCATTTATTTTTGTTTTTATTTCCATTTCCCTAGGAGGTGGGTCAAAAAGGATCTTGCTGTGATTTATGTCATAGAGAGTTCTGCCTATGTTTTCCTCTAAGAGTTTTATAGTGTCTGGCCTTCCATTTAGGTCTTTAATTCATTTTGAGTCTATTTTTGTGTATGGTGTTAGGGAGTGTTCCAATTTCATTCTTTTACATGAAACTGTCCAGTTTTCCCAGCACCACTTATTGAAGAGGCTGTCCTCTCTCCACTGTATATTCTTGCCTACTTTATCAAAGATAAGGTGACCATATGTGCATGGGTTTAGCTCTGGGCTTTCTATCCTGTTCCATTGATCTATATTTCTGTTTTTGTGCCAGTACCGTATTGTCTTGATTACTGTAGCTTTGTAGTATAGTATGAAGTCAGGCAGCCTGATTCGTCCAACTCCATTTTTCCTTCTGAAGATTGCTTTGGGTATTCGGGGTCTTTTGTGTTTCCATACAAATTGTGAGATTTTTTGTTCTAGTTCTGTGAAATATGCCAGTGGTAGTTTGATAGGGATTGCATTAAATCTGTCGATTGCTTTGGGTAGTAGAGTCATTTTCACAATGTTGATTCTTCCAATCCAAGAACATGGTATATCTCTCCATCTATTTGTATCATCTTTAATTTCTTTCATCAGTGTCTTATAATTTTCTGCATACAGGTCTTTTGTTTCCTTAGGTAGGTTTATTCCTAGATATTTTATTCTTTTTGTTGCAATGGTAAATGGGAGTGTTTTCTTAATTTCACTTTCAGATTTTTCATCATTAGTGTATAGGAATGCAAGAGATTTCTGTGCATTAATTTTGTATCCTGCAACTTTACCAAATTCATTGATTAGTTTTCTGGTAGCATCTTTAAGATTCTCTATGTATAGTATCATGTTATCTGCAAACAGTGACAGCTTCACTTCTTTTCTGATTTGGATTCCTTTATTTCTTTTTATTCTCTTATTGCTGTGGCTAAAACTTCCAAAACTATGATGAATAATACTGGTGAGAGTGGGCAACCTTGTCTTGTTCCTGATCTTAGTGGAAATGGTTTCAGTTTTTCACCATTAAGGATGATGCTGGCTGTGGGTTTGTCATATATGGCCTTTAGGATGTTGAGGTAAGTTCCCTCTAGCCTACTTTCTGGAGGGTTTTTATCGTAAATGGGAATTGAATTTTGTCAAACGCTTTTTCTGCATCTATTGAGATGATCATATGGATTTTCTCCTTCAATTTGTTAATATATTGTATCACATTGATTGATTTGCATATATTGAAGAATCCTTCCATTCCTGGGATAAACCCCACTTGATCATGGTATATGATCCTTTTAATGTGCTGTTGCATTCTGTTTGCTAGTATTTTGTTGAGGATTTTTGCATCTATGTTCATCAGTGATATTGGCCTGTAGTTTTCTTTCTTTGTGACATCTTTGTCTAGTTTTGGTATCAGGATGATTGTGGCCTTGTAGAATGAGTTTGGGAGTTTTCCTCCCTCTGCTATATTTTGGAAGAGTTTGAGAAGGATCGGTGTTAGCTCTTCTCTAAATGTTTGATAGAATTCACCTGTAAGCTGTCTGGTCCTGGGCTTTTGTTTGTTGGAAGATTTTTAATCACAGTTTCAATTTCAGTGCTTGTGATTGATCTGCTCATATTTTCTATTTCGTCCGGGTTCAGTCTTGGAAGTTTGTACTTTTCTAAGGATTTGTCCGTTTCTCCCAGGTTGTCCATTTTATTGGCATAAAGTTGCTTGTAGTAATCTCTCATGATCCTTTGTATTTCTGGAGTGTCAGTTGTTACTTCTCCTTTTTCATTTATAATTCTGTTGATTTGAGTCTTCTCCCTGTTTCTCTTGATGAGTCTGGCTAATGGTTTACCAATTTTGTTTATCTTCTCAAAGAAACAGTTTTTAGTTTTATTGATCTTTGCTATTGTTTCCTTCATTACCTTTTCACTTATTTCTGATCTGATCTTTATAATTTCTTTCCTTCTGCTAACTTTGGAGGTTTTTTGTTTTTTTTCTAATTGCTTTAGGTGTAAGGTTAGGTTGTTTATTTGAGATGTTTCTTGTTTTTTGAGGTAGGATTGTATTGCTATAAACTTGTCTCTTAGAACTGCTTTTGCTGCATCCCATACTTTATATGTCGTCATATTTTCATTTTCATTTCTTCTAGGTATTTTTTGATTTCCTCTTGGATTTCTTCAGTGATCTCTTGGTAATTTAGTAGCATATTGTTTAGCCTCTATGTGTTTGTATTCTTTACAGTTTTTTTTCCTATAATTGATATCTAATCTTATAGCATTGTGGTTGGAAAAGAAACTTGATCCGATTTCAATTTTCTTAAATTCACTAAGGCTTGATTTGTGACCCAAGATATGATCTATCCTGGAGAATGTTCCATGAGCACTTGAGACAAATGTGTATTCTGTTGTTTTTAGGTGAAATGTCCTATAAATATAAATTAAGTCCATCTTGTTTAATGTACCATTTAAAGCTTGTGTTTCCTTATTTATTTTCATTTTGGATCATCTGTCCATTGGTGAAAGTGGGGTGTTAAAGTCCCCTACCATGATTGTGTTACTGTCAATTTCCCCTTTTATGGTTGTTAGCATTTGCCTTATGTACTGAGGTGATCCTATGTTGGATGCATAAATATTTACAATTGTTATATCTTCTTCTTGGATTGATCCCTTGATCATTATGTAGTGTCCTTCTTTGTCTCTTGTAATAGTCTTTGTTTTAAAGTCTATTTTGTCTGATATGAGAATTGCTATTCCAGCTTCCTTTTGATTTCCATTTGCATGGAATATCTTTTTCCATCCCCTCACTTTCAGTCTGTATGTGTCCCTAGGTCTGAGGTGGGTCTCTTGTCGACAGCATATATATGGGTCTTGTTTTTGTATCCATTCAGCCAGTCTATGTCTTTTGGTTGGAGCATTTAATTCATTTACATTTAAGGTAATTATCGATATGTATGCTCTTATTACCATTTTCTTAATTGTTTTGGGTTTATTTTGGTAGGTCTTTTCCTTCTCGGTGTTTCCTACCTAGAGAAGTTCTTTTTTTTTTTTTTTTTTTGTGGTATGTGGGCCTCTCACTGTTGTGGCCTCTCCTGTTGCAGAGCACAGGCTCCGGACACACGGACCCAGCGGCCATGGCTCACGGGCCCAGCTGCTCCGCGGCATGTGGGATCTTCCCGGACTGGGGCACAAACCCGTGTCCCCTGCATCGGCAGGCGGACTCTCAACCATGGCGCCACCAGGGAAGCCCAAAAAGTTCTTTTAACATTTGTTGTAAAGCTGGTTTGGTGGTGCTGAATTCTCTTAGCTTTTGCTTGTCTGTAAAGGTTTTAATTTCTCCATCAAATCTGAATGAGATCCTTTCTGGGTAGAGTAATCTTGGTTGTGGCTTTTCCCCTTCATCACTTTAAATATGTCCTGCCACTCCCTTCTGGCTTGGAGAGTTTCTGCTGAAAGGTCAGCTATAACCTTATGGGGATTCCCTTTTATGTTATTTGTTGTTTTTCCCTTGCTGCTTTTAATATTTTTTCTTTGTATTTAATTTTTGATAGTTTGATTAATGTGTGTCTTGGCATGTTTCTCCATGGATTTATCCTGTATGGGATTCTTTGTGCTTCCTGGACTTGATTAACTATTTCCTTTCTCATATTAGGGAAGTTTTAAACTATAATCTCTTCAAATATTTTCTCAGTCCCTTTCTTTTACTCTTTTTCTTCTGGGACCCCTATAATTCGAATGTTGGTGCATTTAATGTTGCCCCAGAGGTCTCTGAGACTGTCCTCAATTCTTTTCATTTTTTTTTTCTTTATTCTGCTCTGTGGTAGTTATTTCCACTATTTTATCTTCCAGGTCAGTTATCCGTTCTTCTGCCTCAGTTATACTGCTATTAATCCCTTCTAGAGAATTTTTAATATCATTTACTGTGTGTTCATCATTGTTTGTTTGCTCTTTAGTTCTTCTAGGTCCTTGTTAAACTTTTCTTGTATTTTCTCCATTTTATTTCCAAGATTTTGGATCATCTTTACTTTCTTTTTTCTGAATTCTTTTTCAGGTAGACTGCCTATTTCCTCTTCATTTGTTTGGTCTGGTGGGTTTTTACATTGCTCCTTCATCTGCTGTGTGTTTCTCTGTCTTCTCATTTTGCTTAACTTACTGTGTTTGCGGTCTCCTTTTCACAGGCTGCAGGTTCGTAGTTCCCCTTGTTTTTTGTGTCTGCCCCCAGTGGCTAAGGTTTGTTCAGTGAGTTTTGTACGCTTTCTGGTACAGGGGACTAGTGTCTGAGTTCTGGTGGATGAGGCTGGATCTTGTCTTTCTGGTGGGCAGGTCCACGTCTGGTGGTGTGTTTTGGGGTGTCTGTGACCTTATTATGATTTGAGGTAGCCTCTCTGCTAATGGTTGGGGTTGTGTTCCTGTCTTGCTAGTTGTTTGGCATAGGGTGTCCAGCACCGGAGCTTGCTGGTTGTTGAGTAGAGCTGGGTCTTGGCATTGAGATGGAGATCTCTGGGAGGTTTTTGCCATTTGATATTATTTGGCTGGGAGGTCTCTTGTGGACCAAGTCCTGAACTTGGGTCTGCTACCTGAGAGGCACAGCCCTGACGCCTGACTGCAGCACCAATAGCCTGTCATCCACATGGCTCAGAATAAAAGGGAGAAAAAGAAAGACAGAAAGAAAGAAAGAAAGAAAGTTATTAAAATAAAAAATAATTATTAAAAAAAAATTTTTAAGTAATAAAAAAAAAAGAAAGAAAGAAGAGAGCAGCCAAACCAAAAAAAAATCCACCAATGATAACAAGTGCTAAAAACTATCCTTAAAAAAAAAAAAAAGACAGACAGAACCCTAGGACAAATGGTAAAAGCAAAGCTATACAGACAAAATCACACACAGAAGCATACACACTCACAAAAAAAGAACAAGGAAAAAAAAATGTATATCGTTGCTCCCAAAGTCCACCTCCTCAATTTGGGATGATTCGTTGTCTACTCAGGTATTCCAGAGATGCAGGGTACATCAAGGTGATTGTGGAGTTTTAATCCGCTGCTCCTGAGGCTGCTGAGAGAGACTTCCCTTTCTCTTCTTTGTCCACACAGCTCCTGGGGTCAGCTTTGGATTTGGACCCGTCTGTGCGTGTAGGTCACCTGAGGGCGTCTGTTCTTCACTCAGACAGGACGGGGTTAAAGGAGCCGCTGCTTCGGGAGCTCTGGCTCACTCATGAGGGGAGAGGGAGGGTCACGGAATGCGGGGCGAGCCTGCGGCGGCAGAGGCCGGCGTGACGTTGCACCAGCCTGAGGCGCGCCGTGCGTTCTCCCGGGGAAGTTGTCCCTGGATCCCGGGACCCTGGCAGTGGCGGGCTGCACAGGCTCCCCGGAAAGGGTGTGGATAGTGACCTGTGCTCGCACACAGGCTTGTTGGTGGCGGCAGCAGCAGCCTTAGCGTCTCATGCCCGTCTCTGGAGCTCCTTTAAGCGGCGCTCTTAATCCCCTCTCCTCGCGCACCAGGAAACAAAGAGGGAAGAAAAAGTCTCTTGCCTCTTCGGCAGCTCCAGACTTTTCCCGGACTCCCTCACGGCTAGCTGTGGTGCACTAACCCCTTCAGGCTGTGTTCACGCAGCCAACCCCAGTCCTCTCCCTGCGATCCGATGGAAGCCGGAGCCTCAGCTCCCAGCCCCGCCCGCGCCGGCGGGTGAGCAGACAAGCCTCTCGGGCTGGTGAGTGCTAATCAGCACCAATTCCCTGTGCGGCAATCTCTCTGCTTTGCCCTCCGCACCCCTGTTGCTGCGCTCTCCTCCGTGGCTCCGAAGCTTCCCCCCTCCGCCACTCGCAGGCTCCGCCCGCGAAGGGGTTTCCTAGTGTGTGGAAACCTTTCCTCCTTCACAGCTCCCTCCCACTGCTGCAGGCCCCGTCCCTATTCTTTTGTCCGTGTTTTTTCTTTTTTCTTTTGCCCTACCCACGTACGTGGGTAGTTTCTTGCCTTTTGGGAGGTCTGAGGTCTTCTGCCAGTGATCAGTAGGTGTTCTGTAGGAGTGTTCTACGTGTAGATGTCTTTCTGATGTATTTGTGGGGAGGAAGGTGATCTCCAAGTCTTACTCTTCAGCCTTCTTGAAGCTCCTCCCTCTCATACTTTAAGTCACCTCCAGATTACTTATAATACCTAACACAATGTAAATGTTATGTAAATTGTTGTAAATACAATGTAAATGTTATGTAAATAGCTGCCACCACAAGGCAAATTCAAGTTTTACTTTTTGGAATTTTCTGGAAAATTTTTTTTTTTCAAATATCCTTCATCTTTGGTAGGTTGAATCTGCAGATGTGAAACTTGTGGATACCAAGAACCAACTGTATATATTAAAATTACTATTTGGAAATTCTTAAGAAAAAGTGAGATAAAAAATTCTGAGACATTCCCCTCTCCAGATCTAAACATCAGCAAGTTCTGGTAGTGAGGCCAAGTTATCAGGAAATTTTTTAAATTTTCCCAGGGAATTCTGTTGCCCATCTTGGTTGAGAATATTTTGTCTCATGTAGCAACAGCCTTAAAGAATGAAGTGGGTAGGATCTTTTGGGATCCTATTTCTTAAAAAAACAACATAATCTAGAAACTTAAGCTGAACATTCCCAAACTGGGCATGTATAGAAATCAACCTAGGTCCAAAGCTCACACCTACTGTTACTCAGGTGTATAATTCAACCATACAGAAAGCTTATTATAGATTGTGATGTCATTATATATAATGTTAGTGGCCTCATACAACATCTTCCTATGGTTTTCCTTATATTGCATTTTTGTGTGACTTTATCTGTATGACATTGGGTATGTCAAAACTGCCCTGAGATATTATTTCCTCATCTGTAAAAATGAAAATCTTGAATTACTCTTCGTCTGAAGATCTGTAGTCACTCCCAGCTGCTCTTTCCTCATATGCCCTCTAAAGACTCCCTCCTGGCCCAGGTTCTGGTAAGACAGATCAGTTAAAACCATATTTTACATATACAAGACCAAATTGAAATACAAGTATTAATATTAGTATTAGTATTTAGCACTTACAATAGGCCAAACACTGTGCTAAGTATTTTAAAATATTATATTACAGTTAATCCTTTCAAGTCCTTACAGAGGCAGAGACCGTTACTGACCACATTTACAGATGAGGAATTAGATTTAAAGAGGTTAGATAGTTTTCCCAAAATGGCAAAGTCAGTGGCAGAACCAAGATTCAAACCATATCTGGCTGATTCCACAGCCCTCTCTTCAGTTTTATTCCTCTTCATGTTTAGAAACTCAAATAATTAGATATTCCAGTGAGGACTGCCTCATGACCACATTATTAGGAATTTGAATAACTGGATTTTGAATCAATAAGTTATGACTCTCTTTTGTTTTTACAGAACCTTAACCCTTTGAGCCTTACAGAGACCACTGTTTTCCATTACAGAAACATGCTCGCACACACACACACACACACACACACACACACACACACTCTCCAAAGAGCCAACGGATACAGTTTCTGAATATTTCTGCAGGATGCGGTCTCTTAAAGAATGCCTACTCCAACTCTTTTTTACATATAGATGGTGAAACTGAGGCTCAGAGTCGTGCCTAAGGTCACAAATCTAGTTAGAGGCAGAGCTGGGATCCCTCTCTACTATTCATGCTGCTTCTAACAGTTAGGCATTACCAAGTTCTTTACAGCCACAAATGATTTTTTAGTACACTCATCAATTTTTTAAAGACACTGGTAAAATCCCATTAGTGTATTTATGTGCAACAAAGCTGTTTCTATGTAGCAGAGAATAGTTCAAAAATCATGCTACTTTGTCCTTCAAAGTCACATACAACCTTAAGAGTACATGAAATTCTGAAGATGAATTTTTTTTTCTGGTGTCTCCATGTGGAAAAAGCCTGGTTGTGTTGGTTTTCTTTTTTTGCGGTACACAGGCCTCTCACTGTTGTGGCCTTTCCCGTTGCGGAGCACAGCCTCCGGACGCGCAGGCTCAGCGGCCATGGCTCACAGGCCCAGCTACTCCGCGGCACGGGGGATCTTCCCGGACCGGGGCACAAACCCGCATCCCCTGCATCGGCAGGCAGACTCTCAACCACTGAGCCACCAGGGAAGCCCCTGGTTGTGTATTTTTGTGTGTGTTGTTTCTTTTGAAATTATCTAATCAGACCAAACTATATGCAGCTTTTGGTTCTTTTATATGAAAGTCAGTTGCTCTTTGCTAACCATTCCTTCTTCTGAACTATCCAGATTCCTTTTGTCATAAGGCTATAGAGCACTGAGTCTTGTTCCCAAGTGATACTTTAAGGAGATGCCCAATGCACAGAGTCAGTCCTCATCGTGGCTATGTCTGAAAATGTCCCATGCATGTTTCCTGTTCAAAAGAGAAGATTTCTACAGTTCATTCACTGAGCATACTTCAGCACCTCCTGGAGACATTGTAAAAATTAGGTGCTGGAAGCAAAGAGATGAGCAAAGCAGAGGTCACGTCTTCAAAGAACTCATAGTGTGCCAAATAAAACGGGTGTACACAGACAATGCAATAGAATTTGATAAGTCCTATGACAGACATAAATTCAGGATGTGTGGGATCTCACAGAAGGGGCATTTAACTATGCTTCCAAATGGATATGAGACATGAGGTAGGTCCTGAAGGATGAACAAGAATTCTCTAAAAAGAGTAGATGAAGAAGGAAGAGGGAAGAGCATATGAAAGGACATGAAGCAGAGAACATGAAAAATATTTAGGAAAGTGGAATCAGCGAAACATGGAGCTGAAAGGTGGGCAGTGTCTTTGTCATAAGGGGCTTTTTATCCTATGGACCTTGGGAAGCCTACTGACCATTCCATTCATTGATAACTTGTACTCTCCTAATTGTCTTCTCCATCTCAAAGTCCTGTTATCTTCTGGAACAACTTCTATATCCAACCCATTAGGCTTCACTTTACTTAGCCTTTACTCAACTCTAATGACATCTATGTCTTTGCTTCATCTTTGTGCCAGAAGGAGTCTTCACTCTTCCTTACTAGTGTCTCAAAAAAAAAAAAAAAAAGGGCGGGGTTATCCCTTCCTTTGTACAGCACCATTTTTCAACCTGTGCTTTTAAGCCCATCCTCTCCCTGCATCTTTGAGTCATTGCCCATAAACTGTCCTCTCTCCCTCTTCTTTTTCCAGGTCAACACATTAGTTTGAACACTTTGCTATGTACCCTCTCCATTCATTTATTCAGTATGTCATGCTTATTACCAAAATCCGCACTATGCATTAGGACCTCAAAAGATGAATAAGAAGCAGATGCAGTCCTCAAATAGCTCAGCCCAACAAAGAAAAGAGACATAAAAACAGATAAAAGTAAATGTAATTAATTTAGCCCACACAGTACAGTATGTGACACAGTTCAACAGAATCATCCTGAATGTCTGCAATTAGTGCAGGGTTTATCTGTATTATCCATGAAGTGCCAAGAGGATCTGTCTTTATTCTTTTTTAATCCAAGAAGGAAGCAACTCTGCCCACTGAATAATATTTACAGTGATCCACCTACAGGCATTGAGAATACCATTTGTAGCATTCCAAATCTGCTCTTACTTCTTTCTTCCCCAACTCAGTTAATGATACTGGCTTTTCAAACCAAAAATCTGGGAGTCATCCTGGATACCTACAACATCACCTGTGTCTAATCCATCAAGTCTTAGTCTTTGAACCATATCTTAAATCCATCTGCTTTTAGCCACCTCTATCATCAACCTTCATGATATCTCATCTGGACACTGCAATTACTACCAAACTGGTGTTTGCACTTCCACTGATGCTGCCCTCAGCTCACCAATCAAAACAATATCTTTAATTGTAAATATCATGCCGGAATTCCGCTTTAAAACTCTAAGTGGTTCTTATTTCTTTCATAAACTTAATATGATATGGCCAAAATGCCTGAGGAATCTTTCCTTTCTCTGCTTATCAAATATGAAATACACAACACCTCCCTTGCTCACCATGCTCTGACCCACTTGCCCTTCCTTAAGAGCACCAAATCAGTTCACACCTCAGAGCACTGACACAGGCAGATCCAACTGCCTAGAATGCTTTTCAACACAATCTTCACCCAGCTAATTCCTACTTATCCTTCAGAGTTCAGTTTCAATGTCACTTTGTAGGGAGCCCTCAACAACTCACAAATCTGGATCATATCTCCCCTCCATCTCCTACAGCATCCTAGCCTTTTCCCTCAGATTTCAGAGCACAGTATGTAGTCAGACATGTATCTGTGTGAATATTTATTTAATATCTCTTTTCCCCAATAGACTGGATGCTCCATGTGAGCAAAGCCTACATGTGTATTCTTTACAACTATATAAGCAACATTTCACATAATGCCTGATACAGAATGGGTGTTCAAATAAATATTTGTAAATGAATGAATGAATGAAAAAGAAAGCTAGGAAGGAAGAACAAAAAGAGAACTACAGTGATAATCACATTAGAGAGACAGGTATCACATAGTCATTCCAGAATCATTTTCAGTTCTCTGTAAGTTCTCCTCACCTTTCCTTTTTTTATCAGCTTTATTGAGATATAATTCACATACCATACAATTCACCCATTTAAAGTATACAATTCAACAGCCTTTTGTTTATTCACAGAGCTGTGTGAATAACCCTAACCTCACTCCACATCCTTTAACACTCACTCCTGAAATCCTTCCCCTCAGCCCTAGGCAAACACTAATCTACTTTCTCTATAGAGTTACCTATTCTGGATATTTCACATCAATGGAATCAGAAAGTATGTGGCCCCCTGTGTCTGGCTTCTTTCATTCACCATTAATACTTTCCAGGTTCAGCCATTCACACTACATGTTGTAGCATGTATCAATATTTCACTTCTTTTTACCTGCCAAATAATATGCCATTGTATGGTATACTACATTTTATCTATCCTTCATTAGTTGATGGACGTGGCTGTTTTATCTAATGTGTGGAAACCAAGAGAGAGTCAAGGAAGCACTGGTGAACGCTATCTGGAGGTTCACTAGAGGCTGCAGAAAAAGAATTAGAAGTACTGTTAGAGCTCAGAATGACTAAGTAGATGAATTTTTCTGTATTTCATGGACTACAAATAGTCCTCTGACACTACCATTCCATCACTGAGCTCTTCTGTCTACTATTTAAACTAGTTTTTTTTCTTTTTAATTGAAAAAAGAAACATATACATAGGGAAACAAGTGAAACAGAATCCAATGTATACAATAAAAGGTAAATCTCCTTCCTACTCCAAATCCACCCATTCCACTCCCTGTAGAACCACTATTAGAAGTTTCTTGGGTACCCATTAAAATATCTTCCATTTACAGGCAACAAACACACGGCTCTGCATCTTGCTTTGTAATGATAGAGATATTTCTATGTTAGCACAAATGTATTTATATCTTACTCTTTAATAGTGGTGTAATGTTCCATGGTATGAATCAGCCAGAATTTACTTAACTGATCTCCAATTGATAGTTACATTTTGGTACTGCTATTAGAAACAAGGCTACAGAAACATTTTTGTTCATAACTTCTTTGACCACTTATCTTAGGATAAATTTCTGGATGTGGAGTTACTAGGTCACAGGATATGTGTCCATCTTCAATTCTATTAGCATCCAACTGCTCTCCAAAATGGTTGCACCCATATTTCTCTCATCTACAATGTTCGAGGTTAACAGCTTCTTCACTCTTCAACACCAGATATTATCAAATGTCTAAATGTTGGCAATCAGGTAAGTATCTCCTTGCTTTTCTTTGCATATCTTTAACTGTAATGCTGAATATCTTTTATATCTGTATAACCCATTCATATTTCTTTCTCTATGAACTGCCTATTCTTAGCCTGTATTTCTAATAAGTTATTAGGTTTTTTTTTCCCCCATATTAAATCATCTACTGCTGCTTTGGTTTAAAATGACTGTTATAGAAAATAATATCTTTTCTTTCTCAAGAAATATAAGAACACTTGAGAGTTTAAGCTATTCCCCATAGATTTATAAAGCCAAGATTATTTTATAAGTCACATATTCTGTTTTTACCACTGCAAGGAAAGCCACAAAAGAAATCTCATATTTTTACATTTATGGGGTTGTTTCAAATTTCATAAGCCTGATTAGAGTATGGAAAAACTTTCAACACCTACTAGATAAATATTTAATATTAAGGTAGACTCCCTTGAATTTTCACTACCTATTTATTTCCCTTTTCTCTATTCTTTTGGCAAGAAGAATATTCTCCTTCTTTGATTCTTCTGTAATGAATTTCCCTTTTTATTTGACCATTTAGTCAATAAATTCTTAATCATCAAAGAGTTCTTGACTTAAGGTGGATACTCCAGAAATATTTACGGGAGTCTTGAACCAGTATATGGATACTGGCAGGCCTCCTTCAGAATGCTGTTTCATTCATATGTCTGCTACTCTGGGTAAGAACTTACAAGGATATCAAGTGATGCTCCCCCATTTTCTGATAATAAAATCATGGGTCCATTCCCATTTTATCCTCATTGTATACTATATAGATGCTTCAGAAAAATCCATGACATTTTCTTGCACTTAGTTTATATGATATTTCCATACCTATCTATCATACTAGACTGGAAGCCCCCTGAAAGCCAATCTGTGTCTAATTCATATCTATGCTTACTGCCAGCATAGACCCTAGCACATGCAAAGGCCTCTGTAAATACACTGAATGAATGAAGAAACAAAGTTGTATTAGCTATTCACTTACTACAAGTTAACACAAGAACAGAGGCAACTCTTCCCCCTTCACACTTCATTTGTGGAGCATTCCCCAATAGACCCTCTCCCCCAGAAGCAGGAAGATAATCAGGTCTTTCTGAAGATAATCAGGAAAAGCTTTTAAAGCCTAATCAACCATTGTAAGATCTCCCTCAGTGGTTATTATAAGCTAAATTACAGAAAATCCAAGCTTGAAATATTTTATAAGACAATTTAAAAGATTTAATAGGATACTGAATTTTCAAAACAAAACTGATCTCTTTCCCTGGTTGTATGATGTATTGTTCATCTTCAGCCCAAAAGACGTAACTGATTATATGAAAAATACATAACTAAAAGTGAAAGTTGTTAGAAACTAAGATCTCTAAGAAGCCAGGGTGACTTGGGCACATCTGTGCAGCTGTTTCTAGCTCCTTCCATCCTGAGATGGTCATATTTTTGCTTTCTTAGTACAGGAAAGCCTCTGGCCGGAAGGGCATCAGTACGCAGCTCAGCATCAGGAGAGAAGTCTCCTAGAGATGCAGGAGCAGGCTTCATTCCCACCTTGAATCGTTTTCTTCTATAACTGCAGCTTCTATAAGCTGGAAAAGGCAGAGAAAGGGAGGAGATCTTCAAGACGGTGGAGGAGTAAGATGTGGAGTTCACCTTCCTCCCCACAGATACATCAGAAATACATCTACACGTGGAACAACTCCTACAGAACACCTACTGAACGCTGGCAGAAGACCTCAGACCTCCCAAAAGGCAAGAAACTCCCCCACGTACCTGGGTAGGGCAAAAGAAAAAAAAGAAAAAACAGAGACAAAAGAATAGGGACGGCACCTGCACCAGTGGGAGGGAGCTGTGAAGGAGGAAATGTTTCCACACACTAGGAAGTCCCTTCACAGGTGGAGATGAGGGGTTGGCGGGGGGAAGCATTTGAGCCATGGATGAGAGCACAGCAACAGGGGTCCAGAGGGCAAAGTGGAGAGATTCCCGCACAGAGGATCGGTGCCAACCAGAACTCACCAGCCTGAAAGGCTTGTCTGCCCACCCGCCAGGATGGGCAGGGGCTGGGAGCTGAGGCGCGGGCCTCGGTCAGATGCCAGGGAGAGGACTGGAGTTGGCTGTGTGAACACAGCCTGAAGGGGGGCTAGTGCACCACAGCTAGCTGGGAGGGAGTCCGGGAAAATGTCTGGACCTGCCAAAGAGGCAAGAGACCATTCTTTCAGGGTGCACAAGGAGAGGGGATTCAGAGCACCACCTAAACAAGCTCCAGAGATGGACACGAGCCACAGCTATCAGCTCAGACCCCAGAGATAGGCGTGAAATGCTAACGCTGCCACCAAAAATCCTTTGTGCGAGCACAGGTCACTACCCACACCTCTCCGGGAGCCTGTGCAGCACACCACTGCCAAGGTCCAGGGGTCCAGGGACAACCTCCCCAGGAGAACACAGAGAGCGCCTCAGGCTGTTGCAATGTCACGCCAGCCTCTGCCACCACAGGCTGAACCCACATTCTAATTATAACTATCATACCTCTCCCTCTCCCAGCCTGAGTGAGCAAGAGAGGCCTAATCAGCCACTGCTTTAACCCCCTCTTGTCTGGGTGGGGAACAGATGCCCGAGGGCGGCTTGCACGCAGAGGCAGGGTCAAAATAAAAGCTGAACCCCAGGAGCTGTGCAAACAAAGAATACAAAGGGAAATTTCTCCATGCAGCCTCAGGAGCAGCAGATTAAATCCCCACAATCAACTTGAAACGTGCATCTGTGGAAAACTGAATAGACAATGAATGTTCCCAAAATTGAGGTGGTGGACTTTGGGAGCAACTGCAGGGTTTGTTTTGTGCGCCTGATCTGTTTCTGGTTTTTATGTCTATCTTAGTATAGTTTTCAGTGCTTGTTAGCATTGGTGGATTTGTTTATTGGTTTGGTTGCTCTCTTTTTTTTAATTTTTCTTTATTTTAAAAAAATTTTTTTTCTCTTTCTGTGAGTGTGTATGTTCCTTTGTGTGATTTTGTCTGAATACGTTTGCTTTTTATTTTTTTTTTGCGGTACGCGGGCCTCTCACTGTTGTGGCCTCTCCCGTTGCGGTGCAAAGGCTCCGGACGCGCAGGCTCAGCAGCCATGGCTCATGGGCCCAGCCACTCCATGGCATGTGGGATCTTCCCAGACCAGGGCATGAACCCGTGTCCCCTGCATCGGCAGGCAGACTCTCAACCACTGCGCCACCAGGGAATCCCCAAATAGGTTTGCTTTTACCATTTGTCCTAGGGTTCTGAGAGTTGGTTTTCTTTTTTGTTGTTCTTGTTTGTTTCTTTACTGTTTATGAGTGTGTGTGTGTATGTTTCTTTGTGTGATTTTGTCTGTATTGTTTTGCTTTTACCATTTGGTTTGGGGTTTTATCTGTTCAGGTTTGTTTGTTTGTTTGTTTCCATTTTTTCTTCCGTTTCTTTGAAACATGTGGATGACAGGGTCTTAGTGCTCCAGGTGGGTGTCAGACCTGGGCTTCCGAGGTGGGAGAGCTGACTCAAGAACAGTAGACCACCAAAGACCTCCCAGGTCCATGTAATATCAATCAGCGAGATCTCTCCCAGAGATCTCTATCTCAACACTAAGACCCAGCTCCACCCAATGACAAGCAAGCTCCAGTGCTGGATGCCCCATGCCAAACAACTAGCAAGACAAGAACATAGGGCTTCCCTGGTGGTGCAGTGGTTAAGAATCCGTCCGCCAATGCAGGGGCAACAGGTTCTAGCCCTGGTCCGGGAAGATCCCACATGCCATGGAGCAACTAAACATGTGCACCACAATTACTGAGCCTGCGTTCTAGAGCCCATGAGCCACAACTAATGAGCCCACATGCCACAACTACTGAAGCCCATGTGCCTAGACCCCATGCTCCACAACATCAGAACCCACCACAATGAGAAGCCCACGCACTGCAATGAAGACTAGCGTCTGCTCAGCACAACTAGAGAAAAGCCCACATGGAGCAACAAAGACCCAATGCAGTCATAAATAAATAAATACATACATACATACATAAAAATTAAAAAAAAAAGACAGGAACACAATCCCACCCATTAGCAGAGAGGCTGCTTAAAGTCATACTAAGTTCATAGACACCCTAAAACACACCACTGGACATGGTCCTGCCCAACAGAGGGACAAGATACACTGCATACAGGATAAATCGAAGGAGAAACACAACAAGACACATATTAATCAAACTCTCAGAAACTGAATACACAGAAAAAATATTAAAAGCAGCAAGGGAAAAGCAACAAATAACATACAAGGGAATCCCCATAAGGTTAACAGCTGATCTTTCAGCAAAAACTCTGCAAGCCAGAAGGGAGTGGTAGGACATATTTAAAGTAATAAAAAGGAAAAACCTACAACCAAGATTACTCTACCCAGCAAGGATCTCATTCAGATTTGACAGAGAAATTAAAATCTTTACAGACAAGCAAAAGTTAAGAGAATTTAGCACCACCAAACCAGCTTTACAACAAATGCTAAATGAACTTGTCTAGGCAGTAACACAAGAGAAGGAAAAGACCTACCAAAACAAACCCAAAACAGTTAAGAAACTGGTGACATACATATTGATAATTACCTTAAATGTAAATGGATTAAATGTTCCAACCAAAAGACACAGACTGGCTAAATGGATCCAAAAACAAGACAAGAGACCCAGTTCAGACCTAGGGACACATACAGACTGAAAGTGAGGGGATGGAAAAAAATATTCCATGCAAATGGAAATCAAAAAAAGCTGGAATAGCAATTCACATATCAGACAAAATAGACTTTTAAAAAAGACTATTACAAGAGACAAAGAAGGATTCCACATAATGATTAAGGGATCAATCCAAGAAGAAGATATAACAATTGTAAATATTTATGCACCCAACATAGGAGCACCTCAATACATAAGGCAAAAGATAACAGCCATAAAAGGGGAAATCGACAGTAACACAATCATAGTAGGGGACTTTAACACCCCACTTTCACCAATGGACAGATCATCCAAAATGAAAATAAATAAGGAAACACAAGCTTTAAGTGAAACATTAGACTTGATGGACTTAATAGATATTTATAGGACATTCCATCCAAAAACAAGACAATACATCTTCTCAAGTGCTCATGGAACATTCTCCAGGATAGATCATATCCTGGGTCACAAATAAAGGCTTGGTAAATTTATGAAAATTTAAATCGTATCAAGTATCTTTTCCAACACAATGTTATGTGACTAGATATCAACGACAGGAAGAAAACTATAAAAAATACAAACACGTGGAGGCTAAACAATATGCTACTAAATAACCAAGAGTTCACTGAAGAAATCAAAGAGGAAATCAAAAAATACCTAGAAACAAATGACAATGAAAACACAGTGACCCATAACCTATGGGTTGCAGCAAAAGCAGTTCTAAGAGGGAACTTTATAGCAATACAATCCTACCTCAAGAAACAAGAAATATCTCAAATAAACAACATAACATTACACCTAAAGCAATTAGACAAAGAACAACAACAACAAAAAATAAAACCCAAAATTAGCAGAAGGAAAGAAATCATAAAGATCAGATCACAAATAAATGAAAAAGAAATGAAGGAAACAACAGCAAAGAACAGTAAAACTAAAAGCTTGTTCTTTGAGAAGAGAAACAAAATTGATAAACCATTAGTCAGACTCATCAAGAGAAAAAGGGAGAAGACTCAAATCAATAGAATTAGAAATGAAAAAGGAGAAGTAACAACTGACACTCCAGAAATACAAAGGATCATGAGAGATTACTATAAGCAACTATATGCCAATAAAATGGACAACCTGGAAGAAATGGAAAAATTCTTAGAAAAGTACAAACTTCCAAGACTGAACCAGGAAGAAATAGAAAATATGAGCAGATCAATCACAAGCACTAAAATTGAAACTGTGATTAAAAGTCCTCCAACAAATAAAAGCCCAGGACCAGATGGCTTACAGGTGAATTCTATCAAACATTTAGAGAAGAGCTAACACCGATCCTTCTCAAACTCTTCCAAAATATAGCAGAGGGAGGAACACTCCCAAACTCATTCTATGAGACCATCATCACCCTGATACCAAAACCAGACAACGTTGTCACAAAAAAAGAAAATTACAGGCTAATATCACTGATGAACATAGATGCAAAAATCTCAACAAAATAGTAGCAAACAGAATCCAATAGCATATTAAAAGTATCATACATCATGATCAAGTGGCGTTTATCCCAGAAATGCAAGATTTTTCAATATATGCAAATCAATCAATGAGATACATCATATTAACAAACTGAAGGATGAAAATAATATGATCATATCAATAGATGCAGAAAAAGCTTTTGACAAACTTCAACACCCATTTTTGATAAAAACCTCCAGAAAGTAGGCATAAGGGGGACTTTCCCCAATATAATAAAGGCCAAGTATGACAAACCCACAGCCAACATCATCCTGAATGGTGAAAAACTGAAAACATTTCCACTAAGATCAGGAACAAGGCAAGGTTGCCAACTCTCACCACTATTATTCAACATAGTTTTGGAAGTTTTAGCCACAGCAATCAGAGAAGAAAAGGAAATAAAAGGAATCCAAACTGGAAAAGAAGAAGTAAAGCTGTCACTGTTTGCAGATGACATGGTAATATACGTAGAGATTCCTAAAGATGCTACCAGGAAACTACTAGAGCTAATCAATGAATTTGGTAAAGTAGCTGGATACAAGATTAATGCACAGAAATCTCTGGCATTTCTATACACTAACAACAAAAAATCTGGAAGAGAAATTAAGGAAACACTCCACTTACCATTGCAACAAAAAGAATAAAATACCTAGGAATAAACCTACCTAATGAGAAAAAAGAACTGCATGCAGAAAACTATAAGACACTGATGAAAGAAATTAAAGATGATACAAACAAATGGAGAGATATACCATGTTCTTGTCTTGGAAGAATCAACATTGTGAAAATGACTATAATACCCAAAGCAATCTACACATTCAATGCAATCCCTATCAAACTACCAATCTCATTTTTCACAGAATTAGAACAAAAATTTTCACAATTTGCATGGAAACACAAAAGACCCTTAATAGCAAAAGCAATCTTGAGAAAGAAAAATGGAGTTGGAGGAATCCGACTCCCTGACATCAGACTATACTACAAAGCTACAGTAATCAAGACAATATGGTACTGGCACAAAAACAGATATTTAGATCAATGGAACAGGATAGAAAGCCCAGAGATAAACCCACACACCTATGGTCACCTAGTCTATGACAAAGGAGGCAAGGATATACAATGGAGAAAAGACAGTCTCTTCAATAAGTGGTGCTGGGAAAACTGGATAGCTACATGGAAAAGAATGAAATTCGAACACTCCTTAACACCATGCACAAAAATAAGCTCAAAATAGTTTAAAGATCTAAATGTAAGGCCAGACACTATAAAACTCTTAGAGGAAAACATAGGCAGAACACTCTATGACATAAATCACAGCACGATCCTTTTTGACCCACCTCCTAGATAAAGGGAAATAAAACCAAAATTAAATAAATGGGACCTAATGAAACTTCAAAGCTTTTGCACAGCAAAGGAAACCATAAACAAGACGAAAAGATAACCCTCAGAATGGGAGAAAATATTTGCAAATGAAGCAACTGACAAAGGATTAATCTCCAAATATTCAAGCAGCTCATGCATCTCAATATCAAAAAGACAAACAACCCAATCCAAAATGGGCAGAAGTCCTAAACAGACATTTCTCCAAAGACGACATACAGATTGGCAACAAATACATGAAAAGATGCTCAACATCACTAATCATTAGAGAAATGCAAATCAAAACTGTAATGAGGTATCACCTCACACCAGTCTGAATGACCATCATCAAAAAATCTATAAACAGTAAATGCTGGAGAGAGTGTATAGATAAGGGAACCCTCTTGCACTGTTGGTGGGAATGTAAATTGATACAGCCACTATGGAGAACAGTATGGAGCTTTCTTAAAAAACTAAAAATAGAACTACTATATGACCCAGCAATCCCATTACCGGGTATATACCCTGAGAAAATCATAATTCAAAAACAGAGTCATGTACCACAATGTTCACTGCAGCACTATTTACAATAGCCAGGACATGGAAGCAACCTAAGTGTCCATCAACAGATGAATGGATAAAGAAGATGTGGCACATATATACAATGGATATTACTCAGCTTTAAAAAGAAACAAAGCTGAGTCATTTATAGTGAGATGGATGGACCTAGAGTCTGTCATACAGAGTGAAGTAAGTCAGAAAGAGAAAACAAATACCATGTGCTAACACATATATATGGAATCTAAAAAAAAAAAAAAAAAAAAAGGTTCTGATGAACCTAGGGGCAGGACAGGATAAAGACACAGACATAGAGAATGGACTTCAGGACACAGGGAGGGGGAAGGGTAAGCTGGGATGACGGAAGAGAATAGCACTGACATATATACACTACCAAATGTAAAATAGATGGCTAGTGGGAAGCAGCTGCATAGCACAGGGAGATCAGCTCGGTGTTTTGTGACTACCTAGAGGGATGGGAAAGGGGATATATGTACACATGTAGCTGATTCACTTTGTTATACAGTAGAAACTAGCACAACACTGTAAAGCAATTATAACACAATAAAGTTGTTAAAAAAAAAAGGTGAAGGAAAGGATTATTCCCTAATATCTTGACAAGGAACACACCCTGTTGACACCTTGAATTTTAAAACCTCTGACCTCCAAACCTGTAAGATAAATTTGTGTTGTTTTAAGCTGCTAAATTTGTAGTGGTTTGTACAGCAGAAATAGGAACCTAACACAGAATCTAAAGTGGATTATGAAGAGGTTAATTTGCACATTTAATGGATTTCAGCCCTAGACAATGGGAATATGGGCATTATTAATATAGAGCTGGGCTCTGACCACCACCATTTTCCAGCCCAACTGTAGTCTTCCACAGCTCTATGCCATGTGCTCATTCTGTTCCCTCGCCCTACTATTCACTTTTGTCCTTTTTCCACCTGTCATATTCCCACTCATCCTTTAAAGCAATTCCAATATTACCACTTTGTTTATAATGGCTTCTTGTATGCCTCCAGGAAGACTTAAGATTACCTCCTTTGTTCCTATGGGAACTTTGTTTGTACCTCTGCTTTGTCCCTTAGTATAGTCTCTCATTAAATCCATATCTATGCCACCCCTACCTCATCCTCTGCCTTTGTCTTAGTCTTTAAGGGGATAAATATTAATCCAATCCCCAACTGATAGATTATCAGGCAATTTGTTGGCAAAAGATCTTCTGTTATTTTTTACAAATATCACTTGCAAATCATTAGTACCACACTGTTCTGATTACTGTAGTTTTGTAATAAGCTTTGAAATCAGGGAGTGTAAACCCTCTAAATTTGTTCTTTTTTGGTGTGGTTTTGGCTATTCAGGGTCCCTTGAGATTCTAGAAATACAATTGATTTTTTTTTTTTTTTTTAATCTGTGATCTTGTTGAACTCACTAGTTCTATGAGGTTTTTGTTGGGTCTTTGGTGTGTGTGTGTGTGTGTGTGTGTGTGCATACATACCATATTTTTTATTCAATCATCTGTTGATGGACACTTAGATTGCTTCCATATCTTGGCTATTGTAAGTAACGCTGCAATGAACATAGAGGTACATACATCTTTCAAATTAGTGATTTCATTTTCTTCAGATAAATATCCAGAAATAGAACTGCTGGATCATATAGTATTTCTGATTTTATGTTTTTGAAGGACCTCCATATTGTTTTCCATAGTGGCTGGACCAATTTAGATTCCCACCAGCAGTGGAGGAGGGTTCCTTTTCTCCACATCTTCACCAAAAGTTGTTGTTACTTTTCTTTCGAATAATAGCCATTCTTACAGGTGTGAGATGTCTTGTGGGGTTTTGTTTACATGTCCTTGATGATTATTGAGGTTGAATGCCTTTTCATGTGCCTGTCAGCCATCTGTATATCTTCTTTGGAAAAATGTCTATTCAGATGCTCTGCCCATTTTATATTAGGTTGGGTTTTTTTTAATATTGAGTTGTATGAGTTCTTTATATAATTAAGATATATATCTCTTCTTGGATGTATGGTTTACAAATATCTTCTCCCCTTCAGGAGGTTCCCTTTTTACTTTATTGGTGGTCTCCTTCGTTGTACAAAAGGGTTTTGTTTTGTTTTGTTGTTTTTTTTATTTGTTTTATATAGTCCCATTTGTTTATTTTTGCTTTTGTTTCCCTTGCCTGAGAAGACATATCTTTAAAAAAAACACTGCTAAGATTAATGTCAAAGAGCATACTACCTATTAGACCAAGTAAGAAAGGGTCCGATTTCATTCTTTTGCATGTAGCTGTCTATTTTCTCAACACCATTTATTGAAGAGACTGTTTTTCCCCCACTGCATATTCTTGCTCCTTTTTTGTAAATTAAGTGACCATATAAGCATGAGTTTATTTCTTGGCTCTCTGTTCTGTTTCACTGATCTGTTTTTGTGCCAGTACCATACTGTTTTGAATACTGTAGATTTGTGGTATAGTTTCAAGTCTGTAAATATGACACCTCCAGCTTTGTTCTTCTTTGTCAAGATTGCTTTGGCTACTCGGGGTCTTCCATGGTTCCATACAAATTTTAGGATTATTTGTTCTAGTTATGTTTAAAATGCCACTGGTGTTTTGATAGAGATTGCATTGAATCTGTACATCACTTTGGGCAGTATGGACATTTTAACAATATTATTCTTCCATTCTATGAGCACAGCATATCCTTCTATTTATTTGTGTCATCTTCAATTTTTTCTTCAATGTCTTCTAGTTTTCAGAGTACATGTCTTTCACCACATTGGTTAAACTTATTCCAGGGTATTTTATTCTTTATGATGCAGTTGTACTTGGGATTGTTTTCTTCATTTTAATTTCTGATAGTTCTTAATTAGTGTCTAGAAATACAACAGATTTCTACATATTAATTTTGTATCCTGAAACTTTGCTAAATTACTTGATTAATTCTAACACTTTTTTGGTGGCCTCTTTAGGGTTTTTCTATATATAGTATCATGTCATCTGCAAGTAGTAACAGTTTTATTTGGATGCCTTTTATTTCTTTTTCTTGTCTGATTTCTGTGGATAAGACTTAAGATACTATGTTTTGTTCCCTTTATCACTTTAAATATATCATGTAACTCCCTTCTGGCCTGCAAAGTTTCTCCTGAAAAATCAGCTGATAGCCTTATGGGGGTTCCCTTGCGTGTGACTCTGTTTTTCTCTTGCTTCTTTTAATATTCTGTCTTCGTCCTTTTGCCATTTTAATTATGATATGTCTTGGTATAGATGTCTTTGGGTTCATCTTATCTGGGACTTTATGTGCTTCCTATACTTGGATGTCTGTTACCTTCCCCAGATTAGGGAAGTTTTCAGCCATTATTTCTTTAAATATGTTTTCTGTCCCTTCATCTCTCTCTCCTCTTTCCGGGACCCCTATAACGCAAGCATTAGTATACTTGATGTTGTCCCTGAGGTCCCTTAAGCTCTCCTTAATTTTTAAAATTATTTCTTCTTTTTGCTCTTCTGACTGGGTGATTTTCACTATTCCATCTTCCATCACTTATCTGCTTTTCTGCATCATCTAATCTGCTGTTGATTCCCTCTAGTGTATTTTTCATTTCAGTTATTGTAATCTTCAGCTCTGACTGGTTCTTTCTATATATTCTAAGTCTTTTGTGAAGTTCTCACTGAGTTCTTCCATTCTTCTTCCAAGTTCAGCGAGCATCCTTATGACCATTTCTTTGAACACTTTAACAGGTAAATACTTTTCTTCATTTTGTTAGGGGTTTTTTTCTGGAGTTTTATTTTGATTTTTCATTTAGAACATACTCCTGTTGCCTCATTTTGTTTGACATTTGGTGTTTGTTTCTATGAATTAAGCAATATAGCTACCTCTCCTAGTGTTGAAGGAGTGGCCTTGTGTGGGAGCATCATCTGTGTAAACTGCTTGTGCCCAGCAGCTTTGGCAGGATGGCTGGAGCTGGAGTGGGTGCAGGTCAAGGATAATCCCAGGGTGTGTGGTGCCACGGCTGCCTTGGCAAGGCAGCTGGAGCTGGAGCAGGCATATGCCAGTGCCAGTCCCTGGAAAGAGCCACACTGAGGTTGCCTTGGTGGGGTGACTGGAGGTGGAGTGGATCCAGGACTGAGGCAGTCCCTGGGAACCAAGACACCAAGGCTTCCTTGGCAGGACAGCTGCAGCTGGAGCAGGCACAGGCCAGGGGTAGTCTTGGGGAGGGCCACATTGAGGTCACCTTGGTGGGACAGTTGGCAGTGGAACAGGCACAGGCCTGGGGCAGTCCTAGGGAGCACTACATCAAGGCTGCCTTGGCAGGAAAGCTGGAGCTAGAGTGGACACAGGCCAGGAGGAGTCCTGGGGGGATTCAAACAATGGTGTTCTCAGGTACCTCCAACCCCAGAGAGGACTCCAGCAGTTCCCCACTTGTTTGGCAGAAGCTCTAAATTTAGTAAATGGATTTATTTTCTGTATGGTCTAGGTTTCCTTTAAACTGCTGGGTTTTTGCTGTGTCTCAGGGCTCCAGTCCCTCAGTAATATCCATCTCTATTGTGGGTCACAACTTCAGGAGTGGGGTTCCATGGACACTGTTTCTCCATCTTTCCTACCCATTTTTATATGGTCCTTCTATGTAAAGAAGAAGTTCAATAAGCCCTCAGGTCTTTTCAGGAGGAACTGCTCCATATGTAGGTGTAGATTCAGTGTTGTCTGTGAGAGGAGGTGGGCTCAAGGTCTTCCTAAGCTACCATCTTGGACCCTTTCCTGAGTCACTTTTTATATCTTTAACATCTCTGCTTAACAAGTTTGATCTTTCCTCTGGCTTTTTAAGTGTATGAAATATAGTTATAACAACTATTTTAATAGTCATCTACTAATTCTATAGTGTCATTTGGGAATCCATTTTGATTGATTAAATATCCTCCTCATTATGGGATATATTTTCTTTTCATCATTGGTAATTTTTTATTGGAAGCCAGATATTACGAATTTTACGCTATAATGTACTGGATATTTTGTATTCCTATAAATATTCATGAACTTTGTTCTGGGATGTAATTCAGCTATTTGGAAATAAAGTGATCTTGAGACATTTTTTAAAACCTCTGTTAGGTGAGATCAGAACTGCATTTATTCTAGAGTTACTTTTCCACCCACTGAGGTGAGACTCTTCTTTGAACTCTGACTGATGCCCTGCAGGGTGTGAAATACTCTCATTTTGACTTTTGGGAACAGACACTATCTCCATCCCTTTGTGAACTTCAAGCATTATTGCCTCTATTACTTTTAGGTTGTTATTTGCTCAGACTGGGGTGGTTTTCTAACAAGTATGTGATGATCAGTACTCAAGTGAAGTCTTGAAGTAGACTTTCTGCAGATTTCTAGTGTTCTCTCTCTGTGTAACTGCCTCTTCTCCGATAACCTTTCCTATGAACTCTGGTTGTCCTGACCTCCCCAGATTTCCAGCTTTGTCTCCTAAACTCAGGGCTACATCTGGGCTCTGAATGAATCCTGTGCCTTGGCCTAGAAACTTTATCTAGGCAGTAAGATGGCAGCAATATTAGATCTCACCACGTTTGTTTTCTGTTTCTTTTTGGGATCATGGGGTTTTTTTCTGTTTTCTGATATCCAGTGTCTTGAGAGTTGTTTCATTCATTTGTCCTGCTTTTTAGTTGTCAAGGCAATAGGGTAAATCCAGTCCTTGTTACTTCATCTTGGTTGGAGGTAGAAGTTCTCCTGTGCCACTTTATGCAAAGGTTTTATAAATATTGCCTGGAAAAAGCTTATTTTGTTTAGCAGCTTGCTCTACACAGATTTCTGATAAGCATTTAATACTTCTGTGGATGCATATGACTCCATTTCCATTCAGTGTCTTATAGGTTTTCCTGGCATCCAAAGCCCTCGATGGGTTTGTGCAAATAGGAGTGATTCTTCGATGGAAGAGAAGACTGAGGCCTAGAGAGTCCAAATGACTCACTCCAAAATTCACAATAACTTTAAGAATTGAGACTAGAACCTAGAAATCCAGAATCAGATTCCTGTCATCTTTGTACTACATCAGCCTGCTGTACTGGTGTTTTAAGAAGAGTCATACTGCAGGTTATTTAGGGAATTTTTAAAATTTCATTCTTTACTTCTTTAGAATATAAAACTTCTGTAGGTGAGATTGAATCCTTAAGTGGAGTCACTTGGTCCCATTCTATGGAGTCATTCGTTTCAGTCTATTCTATTCAGTCATTCATTCATTTACTCAAGAAATATATATGAAGCACCCATTATATGCAAAGATTTGAGAAACTGACAGGCCTGACACAATTTGGAGAAAAATTTATGTCTGTTTATACATCCTGTTTTTCCCTCCCTATTGTCACACTGATGTCTAGAAACAGTTGAAATTTGGATCTTAGCTAAGGCTCCTTTGAAATAATTTTATGCCTTCTTTTTTTTTTTAATGTAAGGAAATGAACTTCTGTCTGGCCTAAGGAAAGATATGACGCCTTAAAAATACTCCTATGGAGACTATGGAAAAAGTATGAGGATGATTTAGCTTCTACCTTCCCTTGAAGGGAAGTAAAGCAGAAGGACAAGCAAGCCCTTTTCACACCTTAGATTCTATTTCTGTCCACTTTGTAATCTATTTTTATGGCTACAATCCAGTTTTGTCTCCCTAGGTTGTATTTAATAGTATCTTGGCTTTGAGTCAGGCAGAATAGAAGAGGCTTGCTGTAGGGTGAGTTCACCTGGCCAAACACAGACTCCTATGCCACTTAAGAGGTTGTAAGAAAGGGCTATCTCACTTTGGTATTGAATATGTTGGGTGCACACATACACACACACACAGAGTAAATTCTATCTCCAATTGGAGCTCTGGGGCATGTAAACAGCCATAAGAGAATCTCCTAGGCTTACAGGGTGGGGAGTGCTACCTCTCTCCTATGTATTAGAAGAAGTGGCAGATGGCAGCTTTCTTGCCTAATAATCACCAGATGGCATGTAGCTATGCCCTGTGGTACAGCAAGGAAGAAACTGGGTTGATCATGTATTTTCTACACTTAAGCTCTTCTTACTTGATTGAAATTTGCTTATGCTATTAGTTATATGTCTATGTAAGAAGAACTTAAAGAATGTGACCAGAGCTTTACCGTGGCTGCAGAAAGCACTTATCTTAATTTCATGAAGTTTTAGCATATTATACCAGCTAATAATTTTCCAGTCTGCTAAGCAGCTCATAGATTTCTGTTCACTTATATTCTGAGTCATGATATCTGTTTGTACCATGCTGTGATCCATTCTAAAACCTTTTGCCCAGATGTTTTCAGGAATGATAAAATGTCTAGAGAACTTAAGTTTAATATTTTGACTAGCAGAATTTTTATTGTAAAATTTCAAAATAAATGTTTCTAAAAACTTTATACACACAACACACATATACATACTCGATTTTATGGAATGGTACACTAAACATAAATTATCTTTTCCTGTTAGAGACATCAGTTATGGTACAAGTACAGTTGATGTGGAAACATATGAGACTAAAAGCAGAATGAACTTTAATCCTAGAGACACTCCTAGAATAAAAGTTCATGACAATTTTAAAAAGAAGCTGTAATAGATATCTTTTTAATTAACAGATTGTAATGACTCGGGGGAATGAAAATCCTAGTATTATAATCAAAACCAAGTTATAACAACATTAATCTAACATGTTTCAGTGGGTTCCTTAAATTATTGGGGTCCTGAATGGTAATTAGATATTAAGATGCATATTTTCTTGTTTGCATTTGGCTGTTAGGTTTATCTTTCTTGAAGTAAATATACAGTACCTTTAATGTATAGAGGTGATATATGGTATATTGAGAAGCTTCTCTGTCACTGGCAACAGCTTCTAAATTGCTTTCCCGTAGAGACTGACCTTTTATTTTGTGGTTCCATTTACTGCTTTTGCCTCACAGGCTGACCTCAGCCTTTTCTTCTGGATTTTAATGTATAACAATTTTTTTAACATCTTTATTGGAGTGTAATTGCTTTACAGTGGTGTGTTAGTTTCTGCTTTATAACAAACTGAATCAGCTGTATGTTTACATATATCCCCATATCTCCTTCCTCTTGTGTCTCCCTCCCATCCTCCCTATCCCACCCCTGTAGGTGAACACAAAGCACCGAGCTGATCTCCCTGTGCTATGCAGCTGCTTCCCACTAGCTATTTCACATTTGGTAGTGTATATATGTCCATGCCACTCTCTCACTTTGTCCCAGCTTACCCTTCCCCCTCCCCATGTCCTCAAGTCCATTCTCTACGTCTGCGTCTTTATTCCTGTCCTGCCCCTAGATTCTTCAGAACCATTTTTTTTTTTAGATTCCATATATATGTGTTAGCACACGGTATTTGTTTTTCTCTTTCTGACTTACTTCACTCTGTATGACAGAC
This sequence comes from Aethalodelphis obliquidens, assembly GCF_003676395.1. Taxonomy (NCBI): domain Eukaryota; kingdom Metazoa; phylum Chordata; class Mammalia; order Artiodactyla; family Delphinidae; genus Aethalodelphis; species Aethalodelphis obliquidens. The sequence continues at coordinate 2,659,522 of NW_020837970.1, forward strand.
TCTAGGTCCATCCACCTCACTACAAATAACTCAATTTAATCTCTTTTTATGACTGAGTAATATTCCATTTTATATATGTGCCACATCTTCTTTATCCATTCATCTGTCAATGTACACTTAGGTTGCTTCCATGTCCTGGCTACTGTAAATAGTGCTGCAATGAACATTGTGGTACATGACTCTTTTCCAATTATGGTTTTCTCTGGGTATATGCCCAGTAGTGGGATTGCTGGGTCATATGGTAATTCTATTTTTAGTTTTTTAAGGAACCTCCATACTGTTCTCCACAGTGGCTGTATCAATTTACATTCCCACCAACAGTTTAAGAGGGTTCCCTTTTCTCCACAGCCTCTCCAGCATTTATTGTTTGTAGATTTTTTGATGATGGCCAGAGAAAGCATATTTTAGAAATGTGATAGATATTAACAGTTTGTCTTTCAAAAGGGTTGTATCATTCTCTATAATGCATTTCATTACATCCTTGTCAGCCCTGTATATTTTCAACAGTTTTGAGCTTTGCCAGTATGATAGATGAAAAATAGTCTGACAGATTTTGGTTACTTCATTTCTCATAAATTAGAAGCAGCAATAGGAGGATTTGTTACTCTGGACCTGATTCTGATCAACAGAGAAAAACTGGTTAAAACTGACAGGAATATTGTGAGAAAATAACCCTCTAACCTTGAGATTTATGATGATAAAGAAATGAGACATTAGGTACAGTCAAGCATGTGCCCCAGGGTTTCGGAACCAAATTTCAAGAGGGTTCAAAGAAAAATCCTGGATGTCCTACAAGAAACTCTAAAATGAATGGGTGGTGAATGGGTTCCATTTCATACTCTAATGCCAATCAATTGTCTACCTGGAGCCCAGTAATGAGAGGGACTATGAGGGAGCATACAGCTCAGTGATTTAAAAAAAAAAAAGACCAACTAGTGATGCCTGCAGTGACTCCCATACGGGAGAGTGGTAGTGCTGAAACCATGTAACTCACATTGGGACTTGAACCCATGGTCTTTTAATTGACATCACACACCTGGTCTCAGGACTTAATGAAGCTCAGGTTCATGATGTCTCATGGCAGGAAGAATTCAGTGAGAGACAAAGTAATAGGTAAGAAGTGGATTTATTTATAGAGAAACACACTCCACAGAGTGTGGGCCGTCTAGAAGGCTAGAGGCCCCAAAATATGGTGTCGTTTCTTTCTATGGGCTGGGTAATTTCATAGGCTAATGAGTGGGAGGATTATTACAATTATTTTGAGGAAGGGGTGGGGATTTCCAGGAAGTGGGCCACCAAACACTTTTTAACCTTTTATGGTTGGCCTGAGAACTGTCATGGCGCTGGTGGGTGTGTCATTTAGATGCTAATGTATTACAATGAGTGTATAACGAGGATCAGTATCTACTGGAAGTGGAATCTTCCGCCATCTTTGATCTAGTTAGTTGTAAGCAGTTTTTGTCATATCCTATGGCTATGTTATTCTTTTAAAAGTTGTGCCCTGCCCCTTTCCCTCCTGTTTCAGTATGTGTACCCCATGTCTTCCATCCTAAACTAAAATAGCCACTGCCATTTTTAAGGATGAAGCAATACTCTAGGAAGTAAAACTCTATTTAATTGTGGAGCAGAAACAAATATTTCAATGCATCTACACTTGGGTTCAGGTTTTGGGGTTTTGTTTTTGTTTTGTAATATTTATAGCAGTGGTTTTCAACAGGGAGCAATTTTACCCCCCAGGAGACATTTGACAATGTTCTGGAGACATTATTGGTTATCACAGGTGTTGCCGCTGGCATCTATTGAATAAAGGCCATAGATGCTGCTAAATATCCTATAATGCTTAGGACAGCTGCTACAACAAAGAATTATCTGGCTCAAATGTCAATTGCGTCACTGTGGAGAAACCCTCGTCTATAAAAGGAGGAAGAAGTACTTAATTAGGGAATAAGTTAGAGCCACACACTTGGAAAAATAGTGTCAGCAAAACTGGCCAAGAATCAGATGCAGCTTGTGAACAGTGCTTTAAAAAAAAGTTTTTTGAGTTTTGTTGTTTGGGGTTTTTTTCCCTTAGTTGCCGATGAGAAACTAAGCGAGGATGGAGTAGAATCACTAATTAGGGAAGATGATTCAAAACAGAGAGAGCCATGCAATTGAATTCTTATTTTGCAAACCATCTCACAAGGGAGAACGATTTCCAAACCAGAAAGGATAAAACAAGTACTGAGTGGGAAGAACTAAGTCCAACATTAAAGAGAATTAATGTTCTGCCCAGCTATTTAAAGGAATCCAACCGTTCAAATCCAGATGAATTACCTTCAGGGCATTTAAAGTGCTTATACCATCAATGATTTGAGAAGTCATGAAGAATGAAAAAGGCTTCTAAAGGGAGAGAGAGGAAATGTTGTACCAGTTTTCCAAGAGGGACAGGGACAAGGGGAGAGAAAATTTTGGTTTCCAGAAATTATAGACCAGCAAATTGGGTGTCATTGTTTAGCAAATATTCATTTAGAAATTAAAGACTGCATTAGACACCACAACTGGTCATTTATTCATTCGGTCAGTCAGTCAGTCAGTCATTCATTTACTTAGCAAACACTTTTTTAATGCCTACAAATCACAATGTACTTCTAGGTCCCATATTATTGCAAATCAACATTACTTCTATTGTTATACAGGCCGTGGTTAATCAATATACATCCATCTTTAGAAGGAGAAATATGGATAAAATAGGTAAGGGAGGGCTTCCCTGGTGGTGCAGTGGTTGAGAGTCTGCCTGCCGACGCAGAGGATGCGGGTTCGTGCCCCGGTCCGGGAAGATCCCACATGCCGCGGAGCGGTGGGCCCGTGAGCCATGGCCGCTGAGCCTGTGCGTCCGGAGCCTGTGCTCCGCAACGGCAGAGGCCACAACAGTGAGAGGCCCGCGTACCGCAAAAAAAAAAAAAAATAGGTAAGGGAAATTCACTGCCAGTTGAAGCTATGGATTATTGTCAAATTAGAACAATGGTTCCCAGCATTGTTGCTGATCAAAATCACAACCCTAGGAAGTGCTTTAAAGATGCATGATTCATGAAAACAGAATACATGAAAACAGAATGTCCAAAATCGGGCCTAGGAATTATTTTTAAGTTTCCCAGATATCACTGATAGCGCTGATGCAAAGATGTGCATTCATGAAACAGTGCTCTGAAATACAGCGCTTAGTGGTATGTCCCAGGGCTCAGACGGTGACCCCCTCTGTTTATTAGCAGCACGGATGAAGACACAGAAATCATAATTATTATATCTGCCAATGGCACCAAGTTGACAGTGTTAGTCTATATACTGGAAAGCAAAATCAGCGTTCAAAAAGATGGACCCTGGAAAAAAAAAGGGGAAAACAAACAAGGTGAACCTTAAACAGCCAAACTTAACGCTCTACATCTTGGTTCAAAAAAATTTTTTTTTAAAATATAGGTAACTTGAAATAATTAATGAAGGAGGGGGAAACTACCTCCAAGGAGTTTAGGTAATGAGTAGCTCCATATAAGTCAACAGTATGACATGAATGAATGCCAAAAGCCAGTGAAGTATTTGGTTGCATTTATAACCATCCTTGTTTCTTGCCAAAGATAGATAATAGTCACATTGTGGTTTTCTGCTCAGGCTTCACAGGGGGTATACATCCAGACAGAGCAAGGTTTCTCAGCTGGCACTACTGACTTTTTGGTCTGGATAATTCTGCGTCACAGGGCGCTGGCTTGTGCACTGTAGGATGTTTACCAGCATCCCTGGTCTCTACTCACTAGATGCCCCAAGTATCTGCCTCCAGTCATGACAACCAAAAATGCCTGCAAACATTGCCAGGTGTCCCCAGGGAGGCAAAACTGCCCCCAGTTGAGAAGCACTGAGTTAGAGGTGCCTCAGCAGACAGCTGCCCTCACTTTCAAAGGGTACTTGCGTGTAGTGGCTTAGAGTGTGGAGTAAAGAACTTAAATTCATTCCTAACTCTGACAATTATCTGTGTGGACCTCTGTATGTTGATCTCCTCATCTGTAAAGTAGGGATTTAAAAATATCAGAAGAACTTAACTTACTGGATTGTTCAAAGGATTTAATGAGTTAATATATGTGCTAGCACATGGTTGATGTTACAGAATCATTAGCTATTACTATTAATGGACTTAATCAGTCCACCAGCTTCCTGATGGAAGCCTCAGAAGACATCCCCCAATCCTCCCTTTCCTTTTCCCACCCCCTCACCTTCTCCAGACCAGCACAGTCCTTCCTTAGAATCCTGACTGCCAGCATGAACAGCAAAGGAAGGAGAGAGGAGCAGACAGAGAAGGAAAAAAGGGAGAAGACAGGGAGGAAAATTAACAATAAAAGCCAATCCTCAGCTTCCCTCAGACCCCGGAAGGAGAGGTTTTGGATTAAGAGAAGTGAAATGTTTCAAAACAAAAATAAAACTGTTACACTGAGCTTTAGAACACCTTCACGTAAATGAATAGGTGTAGCACAACCTGGAAAAAGATGTCAAAATCGGAGGGAAACAGCCAGAAGTTCTGGCTGAAGTTGTTGGCCAACTTTGGCTGTGAGCCAGTTTATGCCATCGTACAGTTCCCCACTGTCTCCTGAGCCTGGCATGGGGCCTAGCACACAGTAGGCATTCAAAAAACACATGATGGATAAATGAATGAATGGTTTATGAGAACTGTCACACAGCTACTCTGTTGAGAGAATGGGGGTTGGAGGTGACCTACCTATTCATAGATCTGGCCATTAATACCAGTGAAGGAGGACCTTTAAAACATTTTTTTCCTTAGGTTCCCCAATCAAATCTCTACATAATTTTTGCAAGAGTTCCAACAAAGGGTTGAAAGGTATAACTGCGTCAACTTGCTGTACAGCAGAAATTAACACAACGTTGTAAATCAACTATACTTCAATAAAATTTTTTTTATAAAAGACAGAGGACCTTTTCATGAAGTCTGTTTTGTTCTCCAATTACCCATCAGCATTTGGGGACTGATCTAGGCTTCTCTGGGTATTTCTCACAAATCATGGTTATAACCACAAAGAATCTTTTCCTCCCAATTTTTACCTTCCTTCTCCTCTCTTTCCCTCAAATTTTTGTCCCTTCTTATGCCAATCTAAGTGAGAAAATATACCTGTGAAGTGGTAAAGTCATTTGTGTTCCTTGAAGGTGAGTAGGAGGGGTGGTAGCTGGGTGGGGAAAGTGGGGTACAGGAAGGCATCGTGCCACCTTATGTCAGTGCAGCATTTCGGGGGGAAATTTCAGGCATCACTAAAATGTGGGGGAGAGGGGAGTGGTTAGACCAGGAAGTCTCTATAAACCTTTCAGTCCTCACATTCAGTAAAGCTGAGCAAGAGATGGAACAATATTGTAATAAGGTTGAGTTTTTCCTTGGGCTTGCAACTGGTTCTATGTGCTAGACATGAATATATGTGTCCCCACCCCACGTGCCCCTTCCAGCTGTCCACTCCTGCAGGGTCTGCTTCAGTTGCAGAGAGCCTCCTTGCCCAAGGTCATGCCACTCTGGGGACAGCCTGCTTCCAGTGACTGAGCAAGGAGGAGTATAAAGGCACAGTCATTGTGTTCTGAAGCAAAACACCCTAACAAGCAAGTCTTGCCGCATAGCTGTCTGCCCCAGGTTAGTCAAGTCTTCGTCAGGCCTGCATCACAGTTCAATTTCTCCCTCTACCCAATCCTGGTTTTCCCCATCCCTTCACAGGAGTTGAGCTCTAATAAACATCTGTCACCTCAAACTCTGCTGAAAGTGTCTGCTTCTGGGGAACCCAACCTACAGCAATTTAGTTGATGATCCCAAAGAATGAATTCCTAAATTATTTGGAATAAGTAAATGGCCTCCCAAGAGAAGTTGTTTTTTTTTGTTTGTTTGTTTGTTTGTTTTTGCGTTACGCAGGCCTCTCACTTTGCGGCCTCTCCCGTTGTGGAGCACAGGCTCCGGACGCGCATGCTCAGCGGCCATGGATCACGGGCCCAGCCGCCCCACGGCATGTGGGATCCTCCCGGACCGGGGCACGAACCCGTGTCCCCTGCATCGGCAAGCAGACTCTCAACCACTGCGCCACCAGGGAAGCCCCCAAGAGGAGTTTTTGAAGAAAAAACAAATGCTCACTGGGAGAGGTAAACCCCATTATGTCAGTTTGGGGTTGGGGGGGAATTGCTCCACTACTTTATGCATTTTCATTTTTTAAGGAAGTGATCGTGATCCTTTGTTAGGGCAAAGGACAGACTTTGCGGCAGAAAAGGAATTTGTGATTCAGAGACTTAAAAAGCTAAACTTGCCCAGAGTTTTTTGTCTTTTTGATGCTGGAAAACAATGGTACGTGGTAGGAGTAAAGAACAAGAAAAGTCAATGCAAATCAGCTAACTCGTGCAAATTGAAGATGGATCTGCCTGAATCTTGTCAAGAAACAAGGTGAAGCTGCCATTGCTGCCATTCAGATGGCAGCTCAAGGAAATAGAAAGCCTGTTTCCAAGGCAATATATAAGAGCCCATGAGTGGTCTTTACTGCCTCTTTTCTACAGGAAAATCCGCAATGAGAACAGGACAACAAAACTGAAATTTCTGAATTTGTTTCCCAAAATCCACCAAGTTGTCCTAGGTCCCGCCCCCAAAAAATTCTCCTCAGAGAGAACCCCTTATAAATATCATGACCTTAATGACAGTGAATTCTGATTTGTTGAAGTAGAAATAAAGCAGGAATTAAGGAGAACTTTGTATTGCACATAATGATAAGCCTCATCTGAAATACACATTTATGTGGTTATTTGGTTATTCGTTTAAATACCCGTTAGAAAGTTTTATTAAATATAGATGGAGCTACTGTTTATGGTTGATTAATAACAATATTTATGGCTGTTTTTCTAAAATGATGGTTAGGAATTCCATTCTAAACCAGAGTTACAATTTGTAGCAGACAGTGTCAGACCCTCACCTACACTTGCAGAGAACCAAGTGCCTCAGAATTTACTTTCCCTGGGAGCAGCTCTTGCGAGTTACTGACAAATGTTGAGGATAAAAGTCCAGCTCCCTTGCCCTTAACTTAACCTCCAGAGTTCCCCTGCAGGATCAGGCTGAAACTTCCCCCTGTGGCACTCTACCTGAAACTGTTCTGTTAATTGCCTCTTGTCCCTTCCCTGTCCTTTTTTCCCCTACTCCATATATTTGAGAAAACATGGATAATAAAGGAAACAGAACTAAGAAAAATGCTGTAATATTAAATCTACTTACAAACATGGATATGAACTCATGACTTTTTAAAATATATTCCTCTCTCTGTCCACTGAAAAGACTCAAAACACAATCATAGTTCAGTAGAAATGAAGATATCTAGCCCCTAGATCTTGGCTTCTAATTTTCCACTAGTACATATACTGAGGTTCTTTGTGAAAATCAGTTGATTTTAGGTCTTGGGAAGGAAATGTACAAGATTAGCCTAGGGCATCTCATTATGTTAAAAACCAAGGAAGCACTTGAAGACTAAGAGGCCCAGAGCCAGCTTGAAGGGTCTTCCACTGGCCTTTGAAACAAATTAGCATCAAAAAGAATAATGACGGTAATGAATATAATGTTCTGAGTAAACAGCCGTCCATGAACCATAATGAAACTCAAGAGAGACAAAAAAAGAGGAGAAAAAAAAGTTCTTATTTCATAATAAATGTAAAAGTAGTAATAGAAATTAGAAAATCACCACATTGCTACCCCTACTGTAAAAATTGATTTAGGCAAGGATCCTCAATGGACAATAAAACCACTGAGTGAAAAAATGTCCCATGGTACAAAGTCTCTCCCCATAGATTACTTGCAAATTGCAAATCAAAATATATATATACCTTTACAATAGAGCATAAGTAGTTACCTTAACCAAATAGCCAACCTTGAGTTTCTAACAGCAGGACAACCTAACCTTGCCTGTGTCATGTGATGCAATTAAAAATATACAATACATGTGAAATATTCTTTCCAAAAAGGTTTAACTGGAATCTAATCAAGCCTCCAGACCTACCTTACAATTTACAGACAGTATAGGAAATAGCAGTACAAGTTCAATAACATCATAAACAAGCAATCAAAAAATCCAAAATTTGGGACATTTTACATGACAACTGGCTTGGACTCTTCATAAATCAATGCCACCAAAACAACAACAACAACAAGAGGGCAGGGGGATGGTCTCAATTAAGAGATCTTAAATATCCGTAATAACCAAATGCAATGTGTGAATCTTGACTACATCCTCATTCAAAAGATAAACATTTAAATGACATTCTTCGGACAACTGGAGAAATTGGACTGGATACTAAATATTGGACAGGACATCAAATATTATAGAATAGAATGTTATAAGATGTGGACTGGATATAAACATTATAAAACTATTTGTAATTTAGATAACAGTATTGTGTATATGCAGGAGAATAATCCTATTATTAAAGTGATGCATGCTAATGTATAGAGGAGCAAGTTATACCTGCTTCTCACTTTCAAACGGTTCTACCAAAACTTAGATATAGAAAGGGATAAAGAAAATATGGTAAAATGTTAACAATTGTTGAATATAGTTGTAGGGTATATAGATATTAACTGTACTCTTCTTTAAACTTTTCTGGTTCTTAAAATTTTTCAGTGGAAAAGAAATCATAGGGCTCCATGACAGTAATGAGTCCTTGTCAAGAAGTAATATCAACAATTTCCAGTTGGCCATTTTCCTCCCTTTAGTTTTTATAGAGGTATACTATGCCACTGATAACTAAGAGAATTTACATTTGTAAGGATGCATGCTTTAGGCTTAACTGTGAAGATTTTAGAAAAACTTTATTTTCTCAAGTGGTCCCCAAAGTCATATCATTCAATAAACATATGGCTTCCTTTAAACTTGAGCCATTTTCAGATATTCCTTTGTTCACTGAATTGGCTCAAGCATGTGTTAAAGTTTGAGTCATCATTTGCCTTTCACGAGTATCAAATGAGGTATTGGATTGCATGTCTGAGCAATCTGCAGTTTCTATAAATACTTGATAAGATCTACTTTCTCTATTTAAAATGGAAAATCATTTGGACTCTGCTATAAGAGAAAATATTATGTTCAAGTGAGAAACATCTTCCCTGCTTATTCAGTTGTCTGTATTCTACTATTCTTAACATTAAATGAATTCATATAAAGCAAAGGACCCTGAGTATTCCAACTTCACATCTTACCCATAAAGACACAGACCTGCAGAGCTTATATGATTTATACAGGGTCATATAGTCATTAACTAGTGGTAAATCAGAACTGGATCCAAGGTTTTTGACTACTAGTTAAAATAATAAATATTCCTACACAATATTGCTCTACTGCTTATTTACTGTGTGATTTGGGGCAAGTTGCTTAACCTCCTGAGGGAGGGATAAAAATGGCAGAGTAGGAATATCCTGAGCTCACCTCCTTCCATGGGTACACCAAAACTACAACTCTAATATGCTGTTGATTCCTTCTAGTGTATCTTTCATCTAAGTTATTGTATTCTTCAGCTCTGATCTATTCTTCTTATATTTTCTCTCTCTTTGTTGAAGTCTTACTGTGTTCCTACATTCTTCTCCAAATATGGTGAGCATATTTATGACCATTCCTTTGAACTCTTTATCAGGCAAATACTTATCTCCATTTCACTAGGGTTTTGTGTGTGTGCGTGTGCGTGTGTGTGTGTGTGTGTGTGTGTTTTCAATCTTGTTCTTTCATTTGGAACATATTCTGCTGTCTCCTCCTTTTGTTTGACTTTCTGTGCTTGTTTATGAATTAGGCAAAACAGTTATTTTTCCCATTCCCATTCCCTGAGAACAACTTGAAGACTTGCAGAAAAGTTCTTCTACAGTTAAGGATATAAAGAAAAAACAACATTGACATAGGTAGGAAAGGCAGAGGCACAACTGAGTCAGAACCCATACATCTAGCACAGTAACCCATAAGTAGGAGGGGATATCACACATGCAGAGGTCCTCTCTAAGGAGCAAGGGGTTCAAGCCATACATCAGGCACTCCAGCCCTGGAAACCAGCGTTGTGAAGATGAGCCCCCATAATATCTGGTTTTGAAAAAGAACAGGGCTTATGTCCCTGAGAGCAGGAGAGTTTCAGGAAACTGAGACTCCACTCTTAAAGGACTCAAGCACAGACTCACTCACTCTGAGTCCCAGAACAGCAGTAGCAGTTAAAAGTAAATGGCGAGGAAGATGGCGGAAGAGTAAGACGCGGAGATCACCTTCCTCCCCACAGATACACCAGAAATACATCTACACGTGGAACAACTCCTACAGAACACCTATTGAAGGCTGGCAGAAGACCTCAGACCTCCCAAAAGGCAAGAAACTCCCCATGTACCTGGGTAGGGCAAAAGAAAAAACAGAGACAAAAGAATAGGGACGGCACCTGCACCAGTGGGAGGGAGCTGTGAAGGAGGAAAAGTTTCCACACTCTAGGAAGCCCCTTCGCGGGCGGAGACTGCGGGAGGCGGAGGGGGGAGCTTCGAAGCTGCGGAGGAGTGCACAGCAACGGGTGCGGAGGGCAAAGCGGGGAGATTCCCGCACAGAGGATCGGTGCCGACCGGCACTCACCAGCTCGAGAGGCTTGTCTGCTCACCCGCCGGGGCGGGCGGGGCTGCGAGCTGAGGCCGGAGCGCAGGGAGAGGACTGGGGTTGGCGGCTTGAACACAGCCTGAAGGGGTTAGTGCACCACAGCTAGCCGGGAGGGATTCCGGGGAAAACCCTGCACCTGCAGAAGAGGCAGGAGACTTTTCCTTCCCTCTTTGTTTCCTGGGGCGTGAGGAGAGGGGTTTAAGAACGCTGCTTAAAGGAACTCCAGAGACGGGCGCGAGAGACGGGCGCGAGCCGCGGCTGAAAGCGCGGAATCCAGAGACGGGCGCGAGCCGCGGCTGAAAGCGCGGAATCCAGAGGCGGGCGCAAGCCGCGGCTGAAAGCGCGGACCCCAGAGGCGGGCGGGAGAAGTTAGGGCTGCTGCTGCCGCCACCGAGGGGCCTGTGTGCGAGCACGGGTCACTCTCCACACCCATCTTCCGCGGAGCCTGTGCAGCCCGCCACTGCCGGGTTCCCGGGATCCAGGGACAACTTCCCCGGGAGAGCGCACAGCGCGCCTCAGGCTGGTGCAAAGTCACGCCGGCCTTTGCCACCGCAGGCCCGCCCCGCACTCTGTGCCCCTCCGTCCCCGCCGGCCTGAGTGCGCCAGAGCCCCCAATCAGCGGCTCTTTTAACCCCATCCTGTCTGAGCAAAAGACAGACGCCCTCCAGCGATCTACACGCAGAGGCAGGGCCAAATCCAAAGCTTAGCCCTGGGAGCTGTGAGAACAAAGAAGAGAAAGGGAAATCTCTCCCAGCAGCCTCAGAAGCAGCGGATTAAAGCTCCACAATCAACTTGATGTACCCTGCATCTGTGGAATACCTGAATAGACAACCAATCATCCCAAATTAAGGAAGTGGACTTTAGGAGCAAGATCTATGATTTTTTCCCCTTTCCTCTTTTTGTGAATGTGTATGTGTATGCTTCTGTGTGAGATCTTGTCTGTATAGTCTTGCTTCCACCATTTGTCCTAGGGTTCTATCCGTCCATGTTTTTTTTTTTTTTAATTTTTCTTTTCTTAATAATTAATTTTAAAAACCTTATTATACTTTACCTTCGTTCTTTCTTTCTTTCTTTCTGTCCTTCCTTCCCTCCTTTAGACAACGAATCATCCCAAATTGAGGAGGTGGTCTCTGACAGCAAGATTTAGGATTTTTCCCCATTTACCTCTTTTAGTGAGGGTGTATGTGTATGCTTCTGTGTAAGATTTTGTCGGTATAGCTTTGCTTCCAACATTTGTCCTAAGGTTCTTTCCGTCCCTTTTTTTTTTTTTTTTTTCTTCTAAATAAGAATTTTTTAATTCAATAACTTTATTATACTTTATTTTATTTTTACTGTATCTTCTTTCTTTCTGTCTTTTTTCCTTCTTTCCCTCCTTCCTTCCTTCCTCCCTCCCTCCCTCCTTTCTTTCCTTCTTGCCTTCTTTCCTTCTTTGCTTCTTTCTTTCTTTCTTCCTTCCTTCCGACCCTCCTTTCCTTCTTTCTTTCCTCATACTTCTACTAATTCCCTCTACTTTTTTTCCCTTTTATCCTGAGCCTGTGGATGAAAAGCTTTTGGTGCTCCAGCCAGGAGGCAGGGCTCTGCCTCTGAGGTAGGACAGCCAACTTCAGGACACTGATCAACAAGAGACCTCCCAGCTCCACATAATATCAAACGGCGAAAATCTCCCAGAGACCTCCATCTTAACACCAGCACCCAGCTTCACTCAACGACCAGCAAGCCACAGTGCTGGAAAACCTATGCCAAACAACTAGCAAAACAGGAACACAACCCCACCCATTAGCAGAGAGGCTGCCTGAAATCATAATAAGGCCACAGACACCCCCAAACACACCACCAGACGTGAACCTGCCCACTAGAGAGACAAGATCCAGCCTCATCCACCACAACACAGGCACTAGCCCCCTCCACCAGGAAGCCTACACAACCCACTGAACCAACCTTAGCCACTGGAGACAGACATCAAAAACAGGAGGAACTACAAACCTGCAGCCTGCAAAAGGAGACCCCAAACACAGTAAGATAAGCAAAATGAGAAGACAGAAAAACACACAGCAGATAAAGGAGCAAGATAAAAATGCACCAGACCTAACAAATGAAGAGGAAATAGGCAGTCTACCTGAAAGAGAATTCAGAATAATGATAGTAAGGTTGATCCGAAATCTTGGAGATAGAATGGACAATAGATTGGACAAAATGCAAGAATCAGTTAACAAGGACCTAGAAGAACTAAAGATGAAACAAGCAACGATGAACAACACAATAAATGAAATTAAAAGTACTCTAGATGGGATCAATAGCAGAATAACTGAGGCAGAAGAACGGATAAGTGACCTGGAAGATAAAATAGTGGAAATAACTACTGCAGAGCAGAATAAAGAAAAAAGAATGAAAAGAACTGAGGACAGTCTCAGAGACCTCTGGGACAACATTAAACGCACCAACATTCGAATTATAGGGGTTCCAGAAGAAGAAGAGAAAAAGAAAGGGACTGAGAAAATATTTGAAGAGATTATAGTTGAAAACTTCCCTAATATGGGAAAGGAAATAGTTAATCAAGTCCAGGAAGCACAGAGAGTCCCATACAAGATAAATACAAGGAGAAATACGCCAAGACACATATTAATCAAACTGTCAAAAATTAAATACAAAGAAAGCATATTAAAAGCAGCAAGGGAAAAACAACAAATAACACATAAGGGAATCCCCATAAGGTTAACAGCTGATCTCTCAGCAGAAACCCTACAAGCCAGAAGGGAGTGGCAGGACATACTGAAAGTGATGAAGGAGAAAAACATGCAGCCAAGACTACTCTACCCAGCAAGGATCTCATTCAGATTTGATGGAGAAATTAAAACCTTTACAGACAAGCAAAAGCTGAGAGAGTTCAGCACCACCAAACCAGCTTTACAACAAATGCTAAAGGATCTTCTCTAGGCAAGAAACACAAGAGAAGGAAAAGACCTATAATAACGAACCCAAAACAATTTAGAAAATGGGAATAGGAACATACATATCTATAATTACCTTAAATGTAAATGGACTAAATGCTCCCACCAAAAGACACAGATTAGCTGAATGGATACAAAAACAAGACCCTTATATATGCTGTCTACAAGAGACCCACTTCAGACCTAGAGACACATACAGACTGAAAGTAAGGGGATGGAAAAAGATATTCCATGCAAATGGAAGCCAAAAGAAAGCTGGAGTAGCAATTCTCATATCAGACAAAATAGACTTTAAAATAAGGACTATTAAAAGAGACAAAGAAGGACACTACATAATGATCAAGGGATCGATCCAAGAAGAAGATATAACAATTGTAAATATTTATGCACCCAACATAGGAGCACCTCAATACATAAGGCAAATACTAACAGCCATAAAAGGGGAAATCGACAGTAACACATTCATAGTAGGGGACTTAAACACCCCACTTTCACCAATGGACAGATCATCCAAAATGAAAATAAATAAGGAAACACAAGCTTTAAATGATACATTAAACAAGATGGACTTAATTGATATTTATAGGACACTCCATCCAAAAACAACAGAATACACATTTTTCTCAAGTGCTCATGGAACATTCTCCAGGATAGATCATATCTTAGGTCACAAATCAAGCCTTGGTAAATTTAAGAAAATTGAAATTGTATCAAGTATCTTTTCTGACCACAACGCCATGAGACTAGATATCAATTACAGGAAAAGATCTGTAAAAAATACAAACACATGGAGGCTAAACAATACACTACTTAATAATGAAGAGATCACTGAAGAAATCAAAGAGGAAATCAAAAAATACCTAGAAACAAATGACAATGGAGACACAACGACCCAAAACCTATGGGATGCAGCAAAAGCAGTTCTAAGGGGGAAGTTTATAGCAATACAAGCCCACCTTAAGAAGCAGGAAACATCTCGAATAAACAACCTAACCTTGCACCTCAAGCAATTAGAGAAAGAAGAACAAAAAAACCCCAAAGCTAGCAGAAGGAAAGAAATCATAAAAATCAGATCAGAAATAAATGAAAAAGAAATGAAGGAAAC